>NC_091980.1:304665525-305020711 GCF_044704955.1 Pristiophorus japonicus
CCCCTTTCCCATTCCTTCCCTTCCCTCCCATCCCCTCCCCCTCCCCTCCCCTCCCCCACCCCCACCCCCATCCTCCCCCTCCCTCCCCCTCCCTTCTTCCCTCCCTCCCCCTCCCTTCTTCCCTCCCTCCCTCACCCTCCGCCTCCCTCCCTCCCACTCCCCCCCCCCCCCACGGAATCCTCCCCCTCCCTTCCCCTCCTTCCCTCCCCCTCCCCCTACTCCCCCTCCCACTCCCTCTCTCTCTCTCCCTCCCGGAATTCCCCCCTTCCTTCTTCAAAGCCAGCAATGCCACGGCCAGCCTCCGCGCAATGCCCATGGGCAGCGTCGCTTGCGTCTGCAACGTCGGGAAGCTCGGAAATCGAGTGTAAGGAGCACCAAGCAGCCACTCATCCACCCACCCTCGCTCCAACGTTTGCCGCGCGCTCGGAATCTGCAGCCACAGTGCGACGGTCACTACTCTGGCAACCTCGCTTCAAAAGGCCGAGCTTTTCATCGGGGAGCCCGCGGGCCTCCGACTGCTCGGCGAATCAGGAGCCGCGCTGTGGTTCTGGAGCGAGAGCAATTTACACGGATTTACACAACTGGGGGAGCCACCAATTAAAACCCGCAGCAATCATCGCGGCCACATGATCGGGAGCTCGGCGTGGAGAATCCTCTCTGCCCACCTCTGCGGGAGCGGGACGGAGGCACGAGCGCGTGGCACTCTTGGATCACACGGTCGTAGGTTCAAGACCCACTCCAGGGGCTTGAGTACAAAATCCAGGCTGACACTCCCATCTCTCGGATGAGCCGTTAAACCGAGGCCCCTTCTGCGCCCTCTGGTGGACATAAAAGGGAAGTGGAGCTGAGCCCAAGATGGCGGAGCAGGCTCGAGGGGCCAAATGGCCTACACCTGCTCCTATTTCTTATGTTCTAAAAGCTCCCATGGCACTGTCCTTGGCCAACATTCATCTCTCATCCAACACATAAAACCATTCAAGAGTGCGGATGGGGGGGCCAATCAAGCGGGCTGCTTTGTCCTGGATGGTGTTAAGCTTCTCGAGTGTTGTTGGAGCTGCACTCATCCAGGCAAGTGGAGAGTATTCCATCACACTCCTGACTTGTGCCTTGTAGATGGTGGAAAGGCTTTGGGGAGTCAGGAGGTGAGACACTCACCGCAGAATACCCAGCCTCTGACCCGCTCTTGTTGCCACAGTATTTATGTGGCTGGTCCAGTTAAGTTTCTAGTCAAAGTTTCTGAAGCTTTATAATCCCTGCCTGAAAGGGTGGCAGAGGCAGAAACCCTCACCACATTTAAAAGATACTTGGATGTACACTTAAAGTGCCGTAACCTACAGGGTAACGGACCAAGAAGTTTAAAAATAGGATTCGGCTGGATAGCTCTTGGTCGGCCGGTGCGGACACAATGGGCCGAAATGGCCTCCTTCTGTGCTGTGACTTTTTATGATTCTATGTTCCTACAGTCGCAGGCTCGGTGGTACGATGGAAGATTTGTTTTGTTTGATACAGAGACAGTAATGTCAAGGTGACATGGGTATGACAGTGGCCTGGCTCGGCTCTTTGGTGGAGAGCATGGCCTGAGTCACATCGATCCTTTTTAGTGTCGCCATGTTCCTTGAGAGCTAGATCTACCCTTTAACACCAGCATCAGTTCTGCTCACACCTTTAAAAAAAAAATGTGTTTGGGTGGATATTTATAATGAGCAGTGATTATGTTTGTGTGAGATTCCCGTCAGCTAGCTTACCAAAGGTATCTTGGTATAGAGGGTGCTACCTCCCGTTAAAGGTCGTACTACCTTTTGCACCACAGGAGGGCTATATCGGCCTTGGAGCAGGCAGAGGCCATATCCACCAGAATGTTAACCTATAAATTATGAGGACAGGTTACATAGAGCAGGCTTGTATTCCCTAGAGTATGGAATATTAAGGGGTGATTTAATTGAGGGGTTTAAAATTAAAAGGTTTGAAGGATTCGATGGGGTGGAAACAAATGATTTCCTCTGGTGCGGGGAGACCTGAACAAGGAACGTAATCTTAAAATCCAGAGTTAGGCCATTCAGGGCTGATGTCAGGAGAGGAAGAACAAAAGACTTACCTTTATAAAGTGCCTTTCACGACCACAGGATGTCTCGGCGCTTTACAGCCAATGAAGTACTTTTGGAGTGTAGTCACTGTTGTAATGTGGGACACACGGCAGAATTTGCGCACAGCGAGCTCTCACAGACAGCAATGTGATAATGATCAGATAATCTGTTTTTTTTTGTGATGTTGATTATGGGGTAAATATTGGCCAGGACACCGGGGATAACTCCCCTGCTCTTCTTCGAAATAGTGCCGTGGGATCTTTTACATCCAGCTGAGGGAGCAGACGGGGCCTCGGTTTGACGTCTCATCCGAAAGACGGCATCTCCGACAGTGCAGCGCTCCCTCAGCACTGCACTGGGAGTGTCAGCCTAGATTTATGTGCTCAAGTCCCTGGAGTGGGACCTGAACCCACAGCCTTCTGACTCCGTGTGCTGCCCACTGAGCCACAGCTGACACAGCATTTCTTCACAAAGGAGGCTCGTGGAAATCTGAAAAACTCTCCCCAAAAAGCAGTTCAGGGTGGGGTGGCGTCAATTGAAAATTTCAAAAGACAGATTGGTAGATTTTTGATGGCAAAGAGATGTGGAATCAAGGAGGGTAAATTAAGTCGGAAGATACTGATCAGCTGTGATTTAACAGGCTTGAGGGGCTGAATGGCCTGCTCCAGTTCCTATGTACCTAAAACGACACCTTGTGCATGTTGAACCCAGGTGACTGTTGTTTGGGCTGAGGGGAAATGTTAAGATTGTGCAGGCAAGGAAGTCCAGAGCTCGACTCTGGGACTCCCTCCGACTGCCTTAGCTCTGGGTGCCTCTGTCTCAGGAAATTCAGTGGGTGTGCTATCCCCGTTTGTCCCTTGCAGGTTCACCGTGTAGATCGCGCACTGTTCATTTGTATTGCTCCGTTTATTTGGATTGATGCTTTGCCTTGTTTATGGTCAGTGCACGGTGAGGAGGAGGGTGATATTACGCAAGAGGACATAGACAGGCTAGTGAAATAGGTGGACACGTGGCAGATGAGATATAGCGCGGAAAAGTGCGAAGTGATGCATTTTGGTAGAAAGAATGAGGGGAGGAAATATAAACAAAAGGGTTCAATTCTAAAGGGGGTGGATGAACAGAGAGACCTGGGGGTATATGTGCACAAATCGTTCAAGGTGGCAGGGCAGGTTGAGAAAGCGGTTAATAAAGCTTACGGGATCCTGGGCTTCATAAATAGAGGCAGAGAGTACAAAAGTGTGGAAGTTATAATGAACCTGTATAAAACACTGGTTCAGCTCCATCTGGAGTATTGTGTCTAATTCTGGGCACCGCACTTTAGGAAGGATGTGAAGGCCTTCGAGAGGGTGCAGGAAAGATTTACCAGAGTGATTCCAGGGATGAGGGACTTCAGTTATGTGGATAGACTGGAGAAGCTGGGGTTGTTCTCCTCAGAGCAGAGAAGGTTGAGAGGAGATTTGATCAAAGTGTTCAAAATCATGAGGGATCTGGACAGAGTAGAGACAGAGAAACTGTTCCCATTGGTGGAAGGGTCGAGAACCAGAGGGCACAGATTTAAGGTGATTGGCAGAAGAACCAAAGGCGACATGAGGAAAAACTTTTTTACGCAGCGAGTGGTTAGGATGTGGAATGCGCTGCCTGAAAGGGTGATGGAGGCAGACTCAATCGTGGCTTTCAAAAGGGAATTAGATAAGTAGCTGAAGGAGAAAAATTTGCAGAGTTTGGGGGAGTGGGACTAGCTGAAGTGCTCTTGCAGAGAGCCGGCACGGGTTCGACGGGCCGAATGGCCTCCTCCTGTGCTGTAACCGTTCTATGATTCTATGATTTCCACTGTTTGTTACAAAGTAGAGAACGTCCATTGTGTTACACAGCATCACAATGAAATCACATCTTTACCAATTGTTCCCGTTAGAGGTTCCCACTCCCAGATGCTTTCTCTCCATCACTGGCAGTAACAAATTAAACTGAAACTTGGAAGAAAGAAAGAGTTACATTTATATAGCGCCTTTTACGTCCTCAGGACATCCCAAGGTGCTTTACAGCCAATGAAGTACTTTTTGAAGTGTAGTCACTCTTGGAATGTGGGAAACGTGGCAGCCAATTTTGCACATATCAAGCTCCCACAAACAGCAACGTGAAAATGATCAGATAATCTGTTTTGTTGATGTTGGTTGAGGGATAAATAGCGAATTTATAATGGGGAACAAAGAAATGGCAGACCAATTGAACAAATACTTCGGTTCTGTCTTCACGAAGGAAGACACAAATAACCTTCCGGATGTTCTAGGGGACAGTGGGTCTAGTGAAAAGGAGGAACTGAAGGATATCCTTATTAAGCGGGAAATTGTGTTAGGGAAATTGATGGGATTGAAGGCCAATAAATCCCCCGGGGCCTGATAGTCTGCATCCCAGTAAGGAAGTGTGGATGCATTGGTGATCATTTTCCAACAATCTATTGACTCTGGATCAGTTCCTATGGACTGGAGGGTAGCTAATGTAACACCACTTTTTTAAAAAAAAAGGAGGGAGAGAGAAAATGGGTAATTATAGATCGGTTAGCCTGACATCAATAGTGGCGAAAATGTTGGAATCAATCATTAAGGATGAAATAGCAGCGCATTTGGAAAGCAGTGACAGGATCGGTCCAAGTCAGTATGGATTTGTGAAAGGGAAATCATGCTTGACGAATCTTCTGGTATTTTTTGAGGATGTAACGAGCAGAGTGGACAAGGGAGAGCCAGTGGTGTATTTGGACTTTCAAATGGCTTTTGACAAGGTCCCGCACAAGAGATTGGTGTGCAAAATCAAAGCACATGGTATTGTGGGTAATGTACTAATGTGGATAGAGAACTGGTTGGCAGACAGGAAGCAGCGAGTCGGGATAAACGGGTCCTTTTCAGAATGGCAGGCAGTGACTAGTGGAGTGCCACAGGGCTCAGTGCTGGGACCCCATACATTAACGATTTAGATGAAGGAATTGCATGTAATATCTCCAAGTTTGCAGATGACACTAGACTGGGTGGCGGTATGAGCTGTGAGGAAGACGCTAAGAGGCTGCAGGGTGACTTGGATAGGTTAGGTGAGTGGGCAAATGCATGGCAGATGCAGTATAATGTGGATAAGTGTGAGGTTATCCATTTTGGGGGCAATAACACAAAGGCAGAATATTATCTGAATGGCAGCAGATTAGGAAAAGGAGAGGTGCAACGAGACCTGGCTGTCATGGTTCAAGAGTCATTGAAAGTTGGCATGCAGGTACAGCAGGCGGTGAAGAAGGCAAATGGTATGTTGACCTTCATAGCTAGGGGATTTGAGTATAGAAGCAGGGAGGTCTTACTGCAGTTGTACAGGGCCTTAGTGAGGCCTCACCTGGAATATTGTGTTCAGTTTTGGTCTCCTAGTCTGAGGAAGGACGTTCTTGCTATTGAGGGAGTGCAGCGAAGGTTCACCAGACTGATTCCAGGGATGGCTGGACTAACATATGAGGAGAGACTGGATCAACTGGGCCTTTATACACTAGAGTTTAGAAGGATGAGAGGGGATCTCATAGAAACGTATAAGATTCTGACGGGACTGGACAGGTTAGATGCGGGAAGAATGTTCCCGATGTTGGGGAAGTCCAGAACCAGGCGACATAGTATAAAGATAAGGGGTAAGCCATTTAGGACTGAGATGAGGAGAAACTTCAGAGAGTTGTTAACCTGTGGAATTCCCTGCCACAGAGAGTTGTTGATGCCAGTTCATTGGATATAGTCAAGAGGGAGTTAGAACATAAGAACATAAGAATTAGGAACAGGAGTAGGCCATCTAGCCCCTCGAGCCTGCTCCGCCACTCAATAAGATCATGGCTGATCTGGTCGTGGACTCAGCTCCACTTACCCGCCCGCTCCCCGTAACCCTTAATTCCCTTATTGGTTAAAAATCTATCTATCTGTGACTTGAATACATTCAATGACTAGCCTCAACTGCTTCCTTGGGCAGAGAATTCCACAGATTCACAACCCTCTGGGAGAAGAGATTCCTTCTCAACTCGGATTTAAATTGGCTCCCCCATATTTTGAGGCTGTGCCCCCTAGTTCTAGTCTCCCCGACCAGTGGAAACAACCTCTCTGCCTCTATCTTGTCTATCCCTTTCATGATTTTAAATGTTTCTATAAGATCACCCCTCATCCTTCTGAACTCCAACGAGTAAAGACCCAGTCTACTCAATCTATCATCATAAGGTAACCCCCTCACCTCCGGAATCAGCCTAGTGAATCATCTCTGTACCCCCTCCAAAGCTAGTATATCCTTCCTTAAGTAAGGTGACCAAAACTGCACGCAGTACTCCAGGTGCGGCCTTACAAATACCCTATACAGTTGCAGCAGGACCTCCCTGCTTTTGTACTCCATCCCTCTCGCAATGAAGACCAACATTCCATTCGCCTTCCTGATTACCTGCAAACTAACTTTTTGGGATTTCTGCACAAGGACCTCCAGGTCCCTTTCACCTCAGCATGTTGTAATTTCTCCCCATTCAAATAATATTCCCTTTTACTGTTTTTTTTCCCCAGGTGGATGACCTCACAATTTCCGATATTGTATTCCATCTGCCAAACCTTAGCCCGTTCGCTTAACCTATCTAAATCTCTTTGCAGCCTCTCTCTGTCCTCTACACAACCCACTTTCCCACTAATCTTTGTGTCATCTGCAAATGTTGTTGCACTACACTCTGTCCCCTCTTCCAGGTCATCTATGTATATTGTAAACAGTTGTGGTCCCAGCACCGATCCCTGTGGCACACCACTAACCACCGATTTCCAATCCGAAAAGGACCCATTTATCCCGACTCTCTGCTTTCTGTTCGCCAGCCAATTCTCTATCCATGCTAATACATTTCCTCTGACTCCGCGTACCTCTATCTTCTGCAGTAACCTTTTGTGTGGCACCTTATCAAATGCCTTTTGGAAATCTAAATACACCACATCCATCGGTACACCTCTATCCACCATGCTCCATTTGGGAGTTAGATATGGCCCTTATGGCTAAGGGGATCAAGGGGTATGGAAAGAAAGCAGGAAAGGGGTACTGAGGGAATGATCAGCCATGATCTTATTGAATGGTGGTGCAGGCTCGAAGGGCCGAATGGCCTACTCCTGCACCTATTTTCTATGTTTCTAGGACACCGGGGATAACTCCCGCGCTGTTGGAGGTGCCGTCTTTCAGAAGAGACGTTAAACCGAGGTTCTGACTGCCCCCTCAGGTGGTCGTAAAAGATCCCACGGCACTATTTCGAAGAAGAACAGTAGGAGTTATGCCCGGTGACCTGGGCCAATATTTATCCCTCAATTGACATCACTAAATCAGACAATCTGATCTTTACCACACTGCTGTCTGTGGGAGCTTGCTGTGCACTTCCCTGCATTACAACAGTGAGTGCACTTCAAAAAGTACTTCATGAGCTGTGAAGCGCTTTGGGATGTTCTGAGGCCGTGACAGGCGCTACATAAATGCAAGGCTTACTATTTTTCTTTCCACATATATTCGGTTAAAATGTTTCACGTTTAATTATTGAAGTTTTTTTTTTAAATCATTCTCGCTGCAGAGTTTATCTGATTGGCTCCACCCCCGGCCGTCACCAAGGTAACGAAAAGCAAAAATGGGGTCACTTAAAACTCCGGAAGGTATGTAAATCTGACTTTTCCTTCACTCAAATTAAAGGGAGTTATTCCACTGTAGCAAATATCTTGGCAAGTTGGTGTAATGATACCTATTAAAACCTTAAGCATCTGGCAATGAATAGAAGTACAGCCGACAGAGATTTGCCGTGACATTTTAAGCAAGTAATTATATTTCATAAGTAATCACGACCCGGCTGAATCTTTAACTATGGTAACATGGGTGTCAATGCTGATGATACAAAGATGGGTGGGAGAGCAAATTGTGAGGAGGACACAAACAATCTGCAAAGGGATATAGACAGGCTAAGTGAGTGGGCAAACATTTGGCAGATGGAGTATAATGTGGGAAAATGTGAGCTTATCCACTTTGGCAGAAAAAATAGAAAAACAAATTATAATTTAAGTGGAGAAAAATTGCACAGTGCTGCAGTACAGAGGGACCTGGGGGGTCCTTGTGCATGAAACACAAAAAGTCAGTATTCAGGTACAGCAAGTGATCAGGAAGGCAAATGGAATGTTGGCCTTTATTGCAAGGGAGATAGAGTATAAAAGCAGAGAAGTCCTGCTACAACTGTACAGGGTATTGGTGAGGTCACACCTGGAGTACTGCATACCGTTTTGGTCTCAGTATTTAAGAAGGGATATACTTGAATTGGAGGCTGTTCAGAGAAGATTTACTAGATTGATTCCGGAGATGAGGGGGTTGACTTATGAGGATAGGTTGAGCAGGTTGGGCCTATACATACTGTTCAGAAGAATGAGAGGTGATTTTATTAAAACATAAGATAACGAGGGAGCTCGACAAGGTGGATGCAGAGAGGATATTTCCACTCGTAGGGGAAACTAAAACTCGGGGACATAGTCTTCGAATAAGGGGCCGCCCATTTAAAACTGAGGTGCGGAGGAATTTCTTCTCTCAGAGGCTTGTAAGTCTGTGGAATTCTCTACCTCAGAGAGCTATGGAGGCTGGACATTGAATATATTTGAGGCGGTGATAGACAGATTTTTGAGCGATAAGAAAGGAAAGGTTTATGGGACGGGGGCAGGGAAGTGGAGCTGAGTCCATGATCAGATCAGCCATGATCTTATTAAATGGTAGAGCAGGCTCGAGGGGCCAACTGGCCTACTCCTGCTCTTATTTCTTATGTTCTTATACGGCCCCTCGAGCATGTTCCGCCATTCAATAAAATCATGGCTGATCATCGACCTCAACTTCACTTTCCCGTCCGATCTCCATATCCCTTGATTTCCTGGGCTCCAAAAATCTTCAAGGACTCAGCATCCACAGCCCTCTGGGACAGAGAATTCTAAAGATTCCCAACCCTCTGAGTAAAGAAATTCCTCCTCATCTCAGTCTTAAATGGCCAACCCCCTGTGCCCCCTAGTTCTAGACACTCCAGCCAGGGGAAACAACCTCTCAGCATCTCCCCTCTCAATCCCCTTCAGAATCTCGTATGTTTCAATGAGATCACCTCATTCTTCTAAACTCCAGAGTATAGGCCCGTTCTACACAATCTCTCATCGTAGGACAGCCCTCCCATTCCACGAATCAATCTGGTGAACCTTCGTTGCACCGCCTGCAAGGCAAGTATATCCTTCCTTAGATAAAGAGACCAAGTGTGGTCTTACCAAGGCTCTGTTCTTGTGAAGACTGCCTTACCTCCGCCCCCTACCCCACCCCTACCCCCTCCCCCCCGCCCTCACCACTCCCAGTTGATCATGTCGCCTTTCAGTATGTCTCGGGTTGAATCGTAGCCTGACGTTTGGAGGATAAGGATATCGGGCAATGCTGAATGAGATTATTTGGCCCATTGAGCTCGCTCGCTCCAATGCAGGGCTACAGTGGACAATCAGACTTTGCTCTTACACCACTCACTGAGCTCCTACTGCAAGGAACACAAAGGCTCCTTTACTCTTGCTGTTTATCCGATTCCAATTCTGAAAGTTTCAATTGAGGCAGTGCATTCCAGGGAACAATTCACCGCCTCATTTTTTAAAAAATTTCCTCATCTCCCCTCTGGTTCCTTTGCCAATGATCTTAAATCTGTGTCCTCTGACCCACCCATCTGCCACTGTAGACCGTTTCTCTCGGCGTACTCGTATCAAAACCCATCATGATTTTGAATGTCTTTATTCAAGCTCCCTTTTAACCTTCTCTGCTCTGAGGAGAACAACCCCAGCTTCACCCATCTCTCCACGTAGCTGAAGTCCCTCATCCCTGGAATCATTCTCGTAAATCTCCTCCGCACCCTCTCTAAGGCCTATCTGGTAATGTGGATGGGTGAGCCCCAAGGAGCTGGATGATCTTCCTTCATCCAAAACCGGTCTTGCCATCTTGTTTTGGAGTATTAGTTGGTCTGCAATGTAAGACTACTCTAAGGGTTAAATTACTCGGAGCGATTGCACAAATTAGGGTTGTATTCCCTGGAATTTAAGTAACGGAGTGATTTGCTCGAAGTTTTCAAGGTATTAAGGGGAACTGACAGAATAGATAGAGAGAGACTATTGCAGAGAGAGACTATTGCCACTGGTTGTGGGATTCTAGGACTAGTGGAATAGTGTATAAATTTGAGCCAGGCCTTTCAGGAGTGCAGTTAGGAAATACTTGGAACTCTCTTCCACTGATACCAGGGCAACTGTTAATTTTAAATCAGAGATCGATAGCTTTTTGGTAGCCAAAGTTTTTAAGGGATATGGGCCAAATGCGGGTTTATGGAGTTAGGTCGAAGATCAGCCATGATCTCATTGAATGGTGGAGCAGGCTGGAGGGGCTGTATGGCCTCCTCCTGTTCCTATGTCCCCACTGAAGCAGTTTACTTTTGTGTCTTTCATTGCTCGGGGGACGTTCTCCTGCTTCCGGACAGGCAACTTCCCCAATCTCTGTATCTTGTTTCTGAATCTCTTCTTGTGAAAGAAAGGAAAAGAAAGAAAGATAAAAGATTGGATAGATACATACATAAAGACATGGACACAGCTCGCCCAAAGCACTCTACAGCCAATGAAGTACTTTTGGAGTGTAGTCACTGTTGCAATTTAGGAAACGCGGCAGCCAGTTCGCGCACAGCAAGCTCCCACAAACCGCACTGTGATAGCGACCAGCTAATCTGTTTTAGTGATGTTGGTTGAGGGTTAAGTATTCTGTTTTATTATTTGATTGGTTGTACTCACTGTGTGCCCACTTTCAATGAAGCTCCACCGAAAACAGGGAGGCTCCAAATGACGTACAGTAACTGACTGGATCACATCGATAAACTGAGCAGCATTTATCCTAACTAGTTATCCTAATTGGTTCTGCTCATTAGAGAAGGGCAGGGAAGGCAGGGGGTTCCAGCGAAGGTGCTGCAGCTGTGCAAACTGACACACTGATGGCAAAGAAAGACGATGTGGCCTTTGTACAAGCAAGCAAGATCCCGCAAACGGCAATGTGTCAGCTGATCTGGTCTGGGTGGTGTCTCTATTCAGTCAAGTTCAGAAAAATGAGAGGTGATCTTATAGAAACATATAAGATACTGAGGGGGCTCGACAAGGTGGATGCAGAGAGGATATTTCCACTCCTAGGGGGAAACTAAAACTAAGGGACATAGTCTCAGAATAAGGGACCGCCCATTTAAAACTGAGATGAGGAGGAATTTCTTCTCTCAGAGGGTTGTAAATCTGTGGAATTCTCTGCCCCAGAGAGCTGTGGAGGCTGGGTCATTGAATATATTTACGGCGGAAAAAGACAGATTTTTGAGCAATAAGGGAGTAAAGGGTTATGGGGAGCGGGCAGGGAAGTGGAGCTAAGTACATGATCGTATTAAATGGCGGAGCAGACTCGAGGGGTCAAATGGCCTACTCCTGCTCCTACTTCTTATGTTCTTATGTGTTGGTTCAGGGAGGAATGTTGGCCAGGACACCGGGAAAACTCCCTGCTCTTCTTCCAAATGATGCCACAGGATGTTTAATACTGACCAGAACCACGGAAACAAGCAGACAGGGCCTCCTCGGTTTAATGGAAGGGGATCACATTCGACTGTGTGGCACACTCTCTGTACTTCCCACATTACAACAGTGACTACACTTCAAATGTACTTTATTGGCTGTAAAGCGCTTTGAGACGTCCGGTGGTCGTGAAAGGCGCTATATAAATGCAAGTCTTTCTTACTGCACTGCTTGGATTGTGCGCTCAATTCTTAGAGTGAGATTTGTGACTCCGGAGGAAGTGCAACCAGCTGAGCTAAGCAGACACATTTTGCTACTGTATAGAAGGAGATCGCGTTGTCCCTACATGGCTCCAGCAATAAACTTCCTCTTCCCAAAACTGCTAAAACAATTTCATCCCATTTGTCTTTACTCAGTTCAATCTTTGCTTTGTGAAAAATTTCCTTCCATGGTTCATGCTGGGGTCTGGGTCCATGGGATTGGTTCGTGCTGGGGTCCGGGTCCATGGGATTGGTTCGTGCTGGGGTCCGGGTCCATGGGATTGGTTCGTGCTGGGGTCCGGGTCCATGGGATTGGTTCGTGCTGGGGTCTGGGTCCATGGGATTGGTTTGTGCTGGGGTCTGGGTCCATGGGATTGGTTCATGCTGGGGTCTGGGTCCATGGGATTGGTTCATGCTGGGGTCTGGGTCCATGGGATTGGTTCGTGCTGGGGTCTGGGTCCATGGGATCGGGTCCATGGGATTGGTTCGTGCTGGGGTCTGGATCCATGGGATTGGTTTGTGCTGGGGTCCGGGTCCATGGGATTGGTTCGTGCTGGGGTCTGGGTCCATGGGATTGGTTCATGCTGGGGTCTGGGTCCATGGGATTGGTTCATGCTGGGGTCTGGGTCCATGGGATTGGTTCGTGCTGGGGTCTGGGTCCATGGGATCGGGTCCATGGGATTGGTTCGTGCTGGGGTCTGGATCAATGGGATAGGTTTGTGCTGGGGTCCGGGTCCATGGGATTGGTTCATGCTGGGGTCCGGGTCCATGAGATTGGTTCGTGCTGGGGTCCAGGTCCATGGGATTGGTTCGTGCTGGGGTCTGAGTCCATGGGATTGGTTCGTGCTGGGGTCTGGGTCCATGTGATTGGTTCGTGCTGGGGTCTGGGTCCATGGGATTGGTTTGGGTTGGGGTTCGGTACCATGGATTCTATTGGTCCCGATTCCTTCTGGGTTCCAGTTCCATGGTTTCTGGTTTATCCTGGGGTCTATGGGTTCTGGCTTATCCTGGGGTATGGTTTCATGGTTGCTGGGTCCGTGGGTTCTGGTAGCCCTCCGCTATCTCGGGCAAGTGGCCATTTTACAAGCGTGAGATGTGCTGATGAATTCCGGTAAACTCTTCGACTTAGGACCAGAGTTGCAGCCAATCGTCAATATATTTCCTCCATCCCTCGCCCCCCCCCACACCCACCGCCCCCATTCCCCCATCCCCCTCCCCCCCCACCCCCGCCCCCAACATGCCCCCCACATACATCCCCGCCCCCCACATGCCCCCCCCTCCACCCCCACACATCCCTCTCCCCCCCCCCCCCCCCACACATCCCTCTCCCCCCCCCCCCACACACATCCCTCTCCCCTCCCCCCCCCACATCTCACACTCCCCACATGTACGGATTGGAACGTGGATGGCCCTTTGTGCCACCCTGGCTGAGATTAGCTAACACGTGCGATTGGATCGTGGATGGTCCTGATTTGCACGTTTCAGTTCCACACCAGATCAGTGCGTTTACTGACTAAACCGCTCGTGGGAACTATTCCCATCATTTTCTTGGCAGCGGTTTGCAAATGTAACCTTCCCGCTCGGCCGCTTCTAATGAAGGAGCTGCTCGTCCACTTGACAGAAACTTTTCCAGCTGTTTAGTTGCTAATACTTGGCGTGTTGATCCCGTTTCCTCCGACAGATCTTGAGTGACTGCGCATCACCTGTGGCGAACCAGGAATCGTGGCCTCTCATTGGCCAGTTCTCCAGCATCGGCTCCTTGGGGGCCGACAAGACAAAATGGCTGTGCTCAGAGTTCAAGGAGAGCCTCACAGCACTAGGCCAAGGCCAAAGGTTCCTGAGCAGGCAGCAGGTGCCTCTCCGTTTGGTGGGTGCTACATTCGTGGAGGATTAACTCTGCTTTCAGTAGGAATTCAAGAATGTTTCTCTTTTATGTAACAGTATGATTTAATGATGATTGTAACAATCTTTCAGTGGGACTTGGTGAGACCGAAGTTGGCAACACTATTTAATGCACCATTTAGCAGTGTTAATGTAGTTGGAGCAGATATCTGCAGCCGGGCTGTAAGGGAACTGGTCCCAGCAAATTGGAAAACTGCAAATGTAAAGCCCCAATTTAAAAAAGGAGGCAGACAAAAAGCAAGAAACTATAGACTACTTAGCCTAACATCTGTGGTTGGGAAGATGTTGGAGTCCATTATTAAAGAAGCAGTAGCAGGACATTTGGAAAAGCAAAATTCGGTTAGGCAGAGTCAGCATGGATTTATGAAGAGGAAGTCATGTTTAACAAATTTGCTAGAATTCTTTGAGGATAAAACGAACAGGGTGGATAAAGGGGAACCAGTGGATGTGGGGTATTTGGACTTCCAGAAGGCATTTGACAAGGTTACTGCACAAGATAAAAGTTCACGGGGTTGGGGGTAATATATTAGCATGGATAGAGGATTGGCTAATGAACAGAAAACAGAGAGTCGGGATAAATGGTTCATTCTCGGGTTGGCAACCAGTAACTAGTGGGGTGCCGCAGGGATCAGTGCTGGGACCCCAACTATTTACAATCTATATTAACGACTTGGAAGAAGGGACTGAGTGTAACGTAGCCAAGTTTGCTGACGATAGAAAGATGGGAGGAAAAGCAATGTGTGAGGAGGACACAAAATCTGCAAAAGGACATAGACAGGCTAAGTGAGTGGGCAAAAATTTGGCAGATGGAGTATAATGTTGGAAAGTGTGAGGTCACGCACTTTGGCAGAAAAAAATCAAAGAGCAAGTTATTATTTAAATGGAGAAAGATTGCAAAGTGCCGCAGTTACAGCGGGACCTGAGGGTACTTGTGCATGAAACACAAAAGGATAGTATGCAGGTACAGCAAGTGATAAGGAAGGCCAATGGAATCTTGGCCTTTATTGCAAAGGGGATGGAGTATAAAAGCAGGGAAATCTTGCTACAGTTATACAGGGTATTGGTGAGGCCACACCTGGAATACTGCGTGCAGTTTTGGTTTCCATATTTACGAAAGGATATACTTGCCTTGGAGGCTGTTCAGAGAAGGTTCACTAGGTTGATTCCAGAGATGAGGGGGTTGACCTATGAGGAAAGGTTGAGTAGGTTGGGCTTCTACTCATCGGAATTCAAATGGGAGGTGATCTTAGAAACGTATAAGATTATGAGAGGGCTTGACAAGGTGGATGCAGAGAGGATGTTTCCACTGATGGGGGAGACTAGAACTAGAGGGCACTATCTTAGAATAAAGGGCCACCCATTTAAAACTGATGAGGAGAAATTTCTTCTCTGAGGGTTGTGGATCTGTGGAATTCACTGCCTCATAGAGCTGTGGAAGCCGGGACATTGAATACATTTAAGACAGAAATAGACAGTTTCTTAAACGATAAGGGGTTATGGGGAGCGGGAGGGAAGTGGAGCTGAGTTCATGATCAGATCAGCCATGATCTTATTGAATGGTGGAGCAGGCTCGAGGGGCCAAATGGCCTACTCCTGTTCCTATTTCTTATGTTTTTATGTTCTTATAGATTGCTCCTACCCACAGCCGGGCTGTGAGGGAACTGCCCCCATAGATTGCTCCCGTCAAGCAGTGACTGATAAGTGTATTTGGAACATTTCCCCGACCATCATCTCCCATCCTACCGCTGGGTATTGGATCGTCTGGTCATGTTTAAACTGTATTTAAAACTCGTAAAATGAAACCGTGCAATCTCATTTAGTATTAATCACAACTTCTTTGAATAGGTTTATCCGACTGTTGACAATGTCAGAACAAGCCTGGAAGGATATCCGGGTAAGTTCTCGGATTACCCGTTGTTAGTATGTACGAGTGTGCGTGTGATCCTGCGTGTGAGCAATTTTGCGTCGATGTTCCCTGTAAATTTTTTACACTGGGTCATTCAAAATACCACGCATGTACGGTATTTATATTGAAAAGCCGGCTGCGCGGGTTCCCTGGAGCGCTGCGTGGCTGCACAGACATGCAGCTAAAAGGGAACATTGGTGTGCATGCGTGTGTGTCTACGTGTGTCCAGGCATGTCTCTGTCTGCGTGTGTGTGTGTCTGCAGTGTGTGTGTGTGTCTGCGTGCTTGTGTGTGTGTCTACATGTGTGTGCCCGCTGTGGCCACTGTCTTAAGCTGCACCGGACTTTCTACAATCTCGCAGTTCTATTTGGCCATGAGCTGAGCTTCCCACCCCATATCCGCTCCATCACCAAGACTGCCTACTTCCCCCTCTGTAACATCACCCGTCTTCGCCCCTGCCTCATCTCACCTGTTGCTGAGACCCTCACCCATGCCTCTGTCCTGAGCTCACCCAAAACCCGTTCACCCTGTGCTCGTAGACCTTCATTGGCTCCTGATCCCCTGAACGCCTCCATTTAAAATGTTCTTCTTCATGTTCAAAGCCCTCCATGGAATCCCCTGCCTCCATCAACTGTCTCCTGATCACGCATTTCCTGGGCCCCAAACCCAATTTAACCAACAAAGTTATCAGAAATGTTATCAAAACAAAATCTGAAGGCAAATTTGTTGCTGTTGTTTGCTAAAAGCTGCACATAATTACATATCTACAGTTTGCCCACAGATTATAATCACAAGATAATCATATTACACAATGGAAGTTTCTGACAAATGAACAAAAAAATCCACATTCAGTATTTACAAAGAATCCTGAACTGTTAGCGGAAGGTTGATAATCTGTGATATAATCATCGCACATTTGCAGTGATGCACTAAATGTTGAATATTAACTGGCCAGCTGCCTGGGCTTTAAGCTCTGGAATTCCCTCCCTAAACCTCTCCGCCTCTCTCTCTCCTCCTTGTGTTCAGTTTTGGTCTCCTAATCTGAGGAAGGACGTTCTTGCTGTTGAGGGAGTGCAGCGAAGGTTCACCAGACTGATTCCTGGGATGGCTGGACTGTCATATGAGGAGAGACTGGATCAACTGGGCCTTTATACACTGGAGTTTAGAAGGATGAGAGGGGATCTCATAGAAACGTATAAGATTCTGATGGGACTGGGCAAGTTAGATGCGGGAAGAATGTTCCCGAAGTTGGGGAAGTCCAGAACCAGGGGACATAGTCTTAGGATAAGGGGTAGGCCATTTAGGACTGAGATGAGGAGAAACTTCTTCACTCAGAGAGTTGTTGATGCCAGTTCATTGGATATATTCAAGAGGGAGTTAGATATGGCCCTTATGGCTAAAAGGATCAAGGGGTATGGAGAGAAAACAGGAAAGGGGTACTGAGGGAAGGATTAGCCATGATCTTATTGAGTGGTGGTGCACGCTCGAAGGGCCGAATGGCCTACTCCTGCACCTATTTTCTATGTTTCTATGTTTAAGATGCTCCTTAAAACCTACCTCTACCTGTCCTGATATATGGCTCGGTGTCAAATTATGTTTGAAAATTGTTCCATGAAGCGCCTTAGAATGTTTTACTACTTTAACATAGGAGCAGGAGGACGCCATTTAGCCCCTTCGAGCCTGTTCCTCCGTTCAGTGACACCATGTCTGATCTGCGACCGAACTCCATATACCCGCTTTTGCCCCATATCCCTTAATACCATTGGTTAACAAATTCTATCAATCTCTGGTGTAAAATGAACAACTGACCTGGTATCAATTGCCGTTTGCAGGAGAGAGTTCCGAATCCTACTACCCTTTGTGTCCTAACTTCACTCCTGAAAGGCCTGGCTCTTAATTTTTAGACTATACCCCCAAGTCCTAGACTCCCCAACCAGCGGAACTAGTTTCCCTCTATCTACCCTATCTGTTCCCCATAATATCTTGAAGGATAATGCTGACTGATTCCCTTTCCTTCAACAGCTGGGGGCTCACTACCATATGCCATCGTTACAGCGCAGAAGCAACCCTGGCTGCCTTCCTTCTTTAGGTAAGTGACACCTAACCGTAGCCACCATTTAGCTCTGTGGGTGATGGCACGGGGGGAAAACTGGCTCAATCGCACATTGCTTTCACTGTACAGAGAGTCTTTTGGCACCACGGTGTCAGCCAGTGCGCTGGAGACTGGGGAGGGACTTGTGGTAGGACTCGCAGCAAAACAGTCTATTTACTTAGAAAACAGAGTCTATTTACTTAGAAAACAGAGTCTATTTACTTAGAAAACAGAGTCTATTTACTTAGAAAACAGAGTCTATTTACTTAGAAAACGGAGTATTTATTCAGCAAACAGTCTGCTTACTCAGCAAACAGAGTCTGTTTACTCAGAAAACAGAGTCTGTTTAAAAAAGCGCACAACAGTAAACAGTCTACAGGGTCTATTTAAACAGAGTCTCGATGAACTGCGGCAAAGTGAACTCGTGCACGAAACTGCGGCAAAATCTCCCAATGAAATTTTTAGAAACCAGCAAAGGACGACTAAAAAAATAATAAAGAGAGAGAAGATAGTTTATGAGAGCAAACTAGCAAGAAATATAAAAACAGACAGTAAGAGCTTCTACAGGTATATAAAAAGGAAGAAAGTAGCTAAAATAAAATTAAAATTAATAATGGGAAATAGGGAAATGGCGGAGACTTTGAACTAATATTTTGTATCAGTCTTCACGGTAGAAGACACTAAAAGCATCCTAGTAATTGATAATCAAGGGGCTATAGAGAGAGAGGAACTTAAAACAATCACTGTCACTAGAGAAAAAGTATTAGGCAAACTGATTTGACTAAAGGCGGACAAGTCCCCTGGACCTAATGGTCTGCCTCCAAGGGTCTTAAAAGCAGTGGCTGCAGAGATAGTGGATGCATTGATTGTAGTCTACCAAAATTCCCTGGATTCTGGGGAGGTCCCAGCGGATTGGAAAACCGCAAATGTAACGCCCCTACTTAAGAAAGGAGGCAGACAGAAAGCAGGAAACTATTGACCAGTTAGTCTAACATCTATCATTGCTGGAGTCCATTATTAAGGAAGTAGTAACAGGACATTTAGAAAATCATAATACAGTCAGGCAGAGTCAGCATGGTTTTATGAAAGGGAAATCATGTTTGACAAATTTGCTGAAGTTCTTTGATTCTATGGGGCTGGATAGGGTAGATGCAGAGAGGATGTTTCCCCTCATGGGGGAATCTAGAACTAGGGGGCATAGTTTCAGAATAAGGGGTCGCCCATTTAAAATGGAAATGAGGATACATTTCTCTTCTGAGGATTGTAAACCTATGGAATTCTCTGCCCCAGAGAGCTGTGGAGGCTGGGCATTGAATATATTTAAGGCAGAGATAGACAGATTTTTGAATGATAAGGGAGTGAAGGGTTATGGGGAGCAGGCAGGGAAGTGGAGCTGAGTCCATGATCAGATCAGCCATGATCTTATTGAATGGCGGAGCAGGCTCGAGGGGCCGTATGGCCTACTCCTGCTCCTATTTCTTACGTTCTTATGAAATACAATACAGTGGAGGATAGTTACATAATACAAATTATGTGCGTAGCCACAACAACTTGTATTTATATAGTGCCATTAACGTAGTAAAACTTCCCGAGGCGCTTCACAGGAGCGTTATGAGATAAAACATGTGACACCGAGCCACATGAGGAGATATTAGTGCGGGTGACCAAAAGCTTGTTCAAAAAGTGAGGTTTTAAGGAGCGTCTTGAAGGAAGAAAGAGAGAGGTGGAGAGGTTTAGGGAGGTAATTCCAGAGCTTGGGGTCCCAGGCAGCTGAAGGCTCGGCCACCGATGTTTGAGCGATTTTAATCAGGGCTGCTCAAGAGGGCAGAATTTGAGGGGGGTTGTGTGGGGTTGGAGGAGATTACAGAGATAGGGAGGGGCAAGGCTATGGGGGGCTTTGAAAACCAGGATGAGAATGTTTTAAATTGAGGCAGTGCGGTCTCCAGGAGTGATTGATGGGGCAATTGTCCAATCGTCCCCAGTCAGGCCAGGAATCGTGCAGCTCCCACTCTTTGGTTTCCTTGCTCGCTGCCAGTCCTGTTTGGATCAATGGAAGTTTGCAGTCTGTCACTTGGCGTCTCACAGGGGCCGACAAACATTCAGGAGCTGGGATACAGTCAGAAACTAAAGAAAGAACCTATTTGCATCTCTACAGAGCCTTTCATAACCTCAAGACGTCCCAAAGCGCTTTGCAACCAACGCAGTGCAGTTTGAAGTGTGGTCAGTGATGTTAATGCAGGAAAAGCGCCCGAAGAGGCCCCTCAAGTTCCGGGTGTGACACGCACTGCCCCTGCGCCTAAACCCGGCACTTGCGAACTGTCTCGCGAACTGTCTCACGCGCATCCCTGGGAGAAGGGCCTTCGCGCGCGGAGAGTTGGGCTGTTTGCCCAACTTCTGCCCAGCGAATGTCCTTCAAACTCTTATGCCTTGTAAATTTTATCATTCATTTTTATATTAAAAACCCTGTCCATTAAGGTAAATTTATTTTTAACCCAATTAAAACATTAAAAAACTTTCAAAAACAAATTCTAAAACATTTAATTTAATTCAGTTTCAATTAACGTTAAATGAGTTTTAAAAAAAAAATGTATGCATTGTGTTTCTCGGGGTATTCTCATTGATTGTAATGGGAGGTCCGTTTGGACGAGCTCCCCAGCTCATTTCCCAAGAGTGCCATGGGATCTTTTACTTCCACCTGAAAGGGCAGACGGGGCCTCAGTTTAAAGTTTCACCTGAAAGACGGCACCTCCGACAGTGCAGCACTCCCTCAGTACTGCACTGGGAGCATCAGCCTAGATTTTTGTGCTCAAGTCTCTGGAGTGGGACTTGAACCCACAACCTTCTGACCCAGAGGCGAGTGTGCTACCCACTGAACCACAGCAGACAGAGGCAGAGCCTTTATGACATCATCATAGGCAGTCCCTCAAAATCGAGGAAGACTTGCTTCCAATCTAAAAGTGAGTTCTCAGGTGGCTGTACAGTCCAATATTACAGTCTCTGTCACAGGTTGGACAGACAGTGGTTGAAGGAAAGGGTGGGTGGGGAGTCTGGTTTGCCGCACGCTCCTTCCACCACCTGCGTTTTCTGCATGCTCTCGGCGACGAGACTCGAGGTGCTCAGCGCCCTCCCAGATGCTCTTCCTCCACTTCGGGCGGTCTTTGGCCAGGGACTCCCAGTTATCAGTGAGGATGTTGCATTTTATCAAGGAGGCTTTGAAGGTGTCCTTGTAATGTTTCCTCTGCCCAGCTGAGGTTCGCTTGCCGTGTAGGAGCTCCAAGTAGAGCGCTTGCTTTGGGATTCTCGTGCCGGGCATGCGGACGATGTGGCCCGCCCAACGGAGCTGGTCGAGTGTGGTCGGTGCTTCGGTGCTGGGGATGTTGGCCTGGTCGAGAGCACTGGCCTTTATGTCGTCATCGTCATAGGCAGTCCCTCGAAACGAGGATGACTTGCTTCCACGCCAAGAAAGGATGAGTTCACAGGTGTTTCAATGAAGGACTTAATATTCCAGATCCCGAACTACATCGCGTAGGGTGGAAGATGCCTGTGCGTGGATTTTTTTAACGTGTGGTGGCCGTTGCACACCAGCCACCACACGGGCTTGACAGAGCGAGGTCTTGGTCCCGTGGCAAGGGTTACCCAAGACGACTGGAGACCTGTTCTGCTGCACAGACCGAGCGCGTGCACATATTGCAGTGTGGGCTGGCCCGTGCTGCCCCTGGGCCCTCGCCATGTAGTGGACCACAGACAGTGAGCTATCAGAGTAAAGCTGACTGTGGCCAGGTAGCAAAAGCAGCGAGTAATGAATGGGGTCAGATTTTCTGAGATAACAGCTGGACTTGTGGCGAGATTCATCCAAAAATCAGACAACCAGCAGCTCTTGATCACCATCAGAGTCATCCCAGAATGCCATGACATGGCTGCTTCCGGGTTGTCATGGTGATGTGTCAGTCTGGAGAACGCACTAACATTTCCCCCTTTTATCTCCAAGAGTTGAAGGTCTTTTCTATGATCTCGACAACGTGCATTCTGTATCTCTTTCTTACATTGACCGATGATTCTGTGGTTTTTGAATAATTAATCCATCTGCGCTAACGTTTCTGAAGTATTCTCAGAAATTATAATCTCTTTTTGGGACAGAAAGATCGACTCGTCTCTTAACTTTCAAAGTTATCAGGAATTTTACCAAAAGTCGATCTGAAGACAAAACATGCAAATTTTTTTTTGTCAAACCCCCCCCCCCATCCTTTTCACCAAACTTTCAATCTCCTAAACTCTTCATAGATCATAGAATCTCACAGCACAGGAGGCCATTCGGCCCATTGTGCCAGCTCTTTGGAAGAGCTATCCAACTAATCCCATTTGTGCCAGCTCTTTTCCCTGCTGAATTTTCCCTTTCAAGTATATATTCCCATCAGCATATCATAGGCAGTCCCTCGGAATCGAAGAAGACTCGCTTCCACTTCTGAAGTGAGTTCTTTGGTGGCTGAACAGTCCAATACGAGAGCCACAGACTCTGTCACAGGTGGGACAGTCCTTCGTTGAGGGTAAGGGTGGGTGGGGAGTCTGGTTTGCCGCACGCTCTTTCCGCTGCCTGCGCTTGATTTCTGCATGCTCTCGGCGATGAGACTCAAGGTGCTCAGCGCCCTCCCGGTTGCACTTCCTCCACTTAGGGTGGTCTTTGGCCAGGGACTCCCAGGTGTCAGTGGGGATGTTGCACTTTATCAGGGAGGCTTTGAGGGTGTCCTTGTAACGTTTCCTCTGCCCACCTTTTGGCTCGTTTGCCGTGAAGGAGCTCTGAGTAGAGCGCTTGCTTTGGGAATCTCGTGTCTGGCATGCGAACTATGTGGCCTGCCCAGCAGAGCTGATCAAGTGTGGTCAGTGCTTCAATGCTGGGGATATTGGCCTGGTCGAGGACGCTAACGTTGGTGTGTCTGTCCTCCCAGGGGATTTGTAGGATCTTGTGGAGACATCGTTGGTGGTATTTCTCCAGCGACTACTGTACATGGTCCATGTTTCTGAGCCATACAGGCGGGCGGGTATTACTACAGCCCTGTAGACCATATACATTCAATTCCCTTTTGAATGTCACTATTGAATCTGCTTCCACCGCCCGCTGAGGTAGTGTGTTCCAGATCATAACAACTCGCTGTGTAAAAGAAAAATGTCCTTTTCCCCTGCCGCCCCTGTCTTTTGTGCCTATTATTTTAGATCAGTGTCCTGGTTACTGACCTTCCTGTCACTGGAAACAGTTTCTCCTTACACAGCTGAGTATTCATTCCTTTATCCCTGTTTAGATTTTTACTTTACAATCTGTGAGATTCCTTGAAACATTTTCTATATTAAAGGCGCAAAAGAAAAGAAAATCATTGTGCTGGTGGCTATAAAATGTTTTTCTTTTCATCAATCGCTGTTTCATTTTTCCAAGGATAGAAAATAGGTGCAGGAGTAGGCCATTCGGCCCTTCGAGCCTGCACCACCATTCAACAAGATCATGGCTGATCATTCACCTCAGTACCCCTTTCCTGCTTTCTTTCCATACCCCTTGATCCCTTTAGCCGTCAGGGCCATATCTAACTCCCTCTTGAATATATCCAATGAACTGGCATCAACAACTCTCTGCGGTAGAGAATTCTACAGGTTAATAACTCTGAGTGAAGAAGTTTCTCTTCATCTCAGTCCTAAATGGTTTACCCCTTATCCTTCGACTATGTCCCCTGGTTCTGGACCTCCCCAACATCGGGAACATTCTTCCTGCATCTAACCTATCCAGTCCTGTCAGAATTTTATTTGTTTCTATGAGATCCCCTCTCATCCTTCTAAACTCCAGTGAATACAGGCCCAGTCGATCCAGTCTCTCCTCATATGTAAGTCCTGCCATCGTGGGAATCAGTCTGGTGAACCTTCGCTGCACTCCCTCAATAGCAAGAACGTCCTTCCTCAGATTAGGAGACCAAAACTGAACACAATATTCCAGGTGAGGCCTCATTAAGGCCTTGTATAACTGCAGTAAGACCTCCCTGCTCCTATACTCAAATCCCCTACCTATGAAGGCCAACATAACATTTGCCTTCTTCACCGCCTGCTGTACCTGCATGCCAACTTTCAATGACTGATGTACCATGACAGCCAGGTCTCGATGCACCTCCCCTTTTCCTAATCTGCCGCCATTCAGATAATATTCTGCCTTCATGTTTTTGCCACCCGTGTGGATAACCTCACATTTATCCACATTATACCGCATCTGCCATTCGTTTGCCCACTCACCTAACCTGTCCAAGTCACCCTGCAGCCTTTTAGCGTCCTCCTCACAGCTCACACCGCCACCCAGCTTAGTGTCGTCTGCAAACTTGGAGATATTACACTCAATTCCTTCATCCAAATCATTAATGTATATTGTAAATAGCTGGGGTCCCAGCACCGAGCCCTGCGGCACTCCACTCGTCACAGCCTGCCATTCTGAAAAGGACCCGTTTATCCCGACTCTCTGTTTCCTGTCTGCCCACCAGTTCTCTATCCATGTCAGTACATTACCCCCCAATACCACGTGCTTTAATTTTGCACACCAATCTCTTGTGTAGGACCTTGTCAAAAACCTTTTGAAAGTCCAAATAAACCTTGGTTCTCCCTTGTCCACTCTACTAGTTACATTCTCAAAAAATTCCAGAAGATTTGATTTCCCTTTCATAAATCCATGCTGACTTGGACCGATCCTGTCACTGCTTTCCAAATGCGCTGCTATTTCATCTTTAATAATTGATTCCAACATTTTCCCCACTACTGATGTCAGGTCTATAATTACCTGTTTTCTCTCTCCCTCCTTTCTTAAAAAGTGGTGTTACATTAGCTACCCTCCAGTCCATAGGAACTGATCCAGAGTCGATAGACTGTTGGAAAATGACCATCAATGCATCCACTATTTCTCGAGCCACTTCCTTAAGTACTCTGGGATGCAGACTACAACCTCAAAAAACTCTAACAGAACTCTTAACAGGATGAGGGTCTTCAGTTATGTGGAGAGACTGTTGAAGCTGGGATTGTTCTCCTTAGAGCAGAGAAGGTTAAAGGGAGATTTAATAGAGGTGTTTGTCATTTTCTTTCTCCACTGGCGGGAGGGTCAGTGACCAGAGGGGGAGATGGGGAGAATTTATTTATGCAATGAATGGTTATAATCTGGAAGGCGGTGCCTGAAAGGGCGGTGAAGCAGATTCAGTAATAATTTTCAAAAGGGATTTGGATAAATACTTGAAAAGGAAACTTTTGCAGGGCTATGGGGAAAGAACGGGTTTGTGGGTCTAATTGGATATATTTTTCATAGCACGGCACAGGCACAAGGGGCTAAATGACCCCGTTATTTAAGAAAGGAGGGAGAGAGAAAACAGAACTACAGACCAGTTAGCCTGACATCAGTCGTAGGGAAAACGTTAGAATCTATTATTAAGGACGTGGTAACAGGGCACTTGGAAAATAATAATAGGATTGGGCAGAATCGACAGGGAATTATGAAAGGGAAATCATGTTTGACAATTCTGTTAGAGTTTTTTGAGGTTGTAACTAGTAGAATAGATAAGAGGGAACCAGTGGATGTGGTGTATTTGGATTTTTGGAAGGCCACGCAAGAGGTTATTAAACAAAATTAGGGTTCATGGGACTGGAGGTAACATATTAACTAGCATGGGTTGAGGATTAGTTAATGGACAGAAAACAGAGAGTAGGAATAAACGAGTCATTTTCGGGTTGGCAGGCTGTAACAAGTGGTGTACTGCAAGGATCAGAGCTTGGGCCTCAGCTATTCACAATCTTTATCAATGATTTAGATGGGGGGACCAAATGTAATATGTCCAGGTAGCTGATGTTACAAAGCTAGGTGGGAATGTAAGTTGTGTGGATACAAAGAGACTTCAAGGGGATAGAGATAGGCTAGGTGTTTGGGCAAGAACATGGCAAATGGAATATAATGTGGAGAAACGTGAAATTATCCACTTTGGTAGGAAAAATAGAAAAACAGTGTTTTTTAAATGGTGAGAGATTGGGAAATGTTGGTGTTCAGAAGTCTTTTTTTATAGTCTCTTGAACACTCTTAACTCAACTTAACTCTATTTTTTTGGGAGATCTCAGACAACCAAGTAGAGCTTTAAGCTGATGTTTCTTCACAGACCCTCTCTCTCAATTCAGCTCCCTAAACCTCCAAGACGTCGTTATACAGCATATCGATACCACCTAGCTAGAGGGCGCTATACATTATTTTGTTACACCTTTCCTTTCATAAGAAACAAAATGAATTAAAGTTAGCTTCAATACAAACAGGTAGTTAACTTCTTATGAATATATGTATTAAACAACTACAAGTTTATCAAACAACAACAAAACTCTTGTCTTATTAATTCTTTATCCAAATTAAAAACCAATGCGTATAAGGTGGCCAAGGTTAGTGGGAAACTAGAAGATTGGGAAAATTTTAAACGACAGCAAAGAATGACTAAGAAAGCAATAAAGAAAGGAAAGATAGATTACGAAAGTAAACTTGCACAAAACATAAAAACAGATAGAAAAGCTTTTACCGATATATAAAACGGAAGAGAGTGACTAAAGTAAATGTTGTTCCCTTAGAAGATGAGAAGGGGCATTTAATAATGGAAAATGTGGAAATGGCTGAGACCTTAAACAATTATTTTGCTTCGGTCTTCACAGTGGAAGATACAAAAACCATGCCAAAAATTGTTGGCCACGGGAATGTGGGAAGGGAGGACCTTGAGACAATCACTATCACTAGGGGGGTAGTGCTGGACAGGCTAATGGGACTCAAGGTAGACAAGTCCCCTGGTCCTGATGAAATGCATCCCATGGTATTAAAAGAGATGGCGGAAGTTATAGCAGATGCATTTGTTATAATCTACCAAAATTCTCTGGACTCTGGGGAAATACCAGCGAATTGGAAAGCAGCTAATGTAACGCCTCTGTTTAAAAAAGGGGGCAGACAAAAGGCAGGTAACTATAGGCCGGTTAGTTTAACATCTGTAGTGGGGAAAATGCTTGAAACTATCATTAAGGAAGAAATAGCGGGACATCTAAATAGGAATAGTGCAATCAAGCAGATGCAACATGGATTCATGAAGGGGAAATCATGTTTAATTAATTTACTGGAATTCTTTGAGGATATAACGAGCATGGTGGATAGAGGTGTACCGATGGATGTGGTGCATTTAGATTTCCAAAAGGCATTCGATAAGGTGCCACATAAAAGGTTACTGCAGAAGATAAAGGTACACGGAGTCAGAGGAAATGTATTAGCATGGATTGAGAATTGGCTGGCTAACAGAAAGCAGAGAGTCGGGATAAATGGGTCGTTTTCGGGTTGGAAATCGGTGGTTAGTGGTGTGCCACAGGGATCGGTGCTCGGACCACAACTGTTTACAATATACATAGATGACCTGGAAGAGGGGACAGAGTGTAGTGTAACAAAATTTGCAGATGACACAAAGATTAGTGGGAAAGCGGGTTGTGTAGAGGACACAGAGAGGCTGCAAAGAGATTTAGATAGGTTAAGCGAATGGGCTAAGGTTTGGCAGATGGAATACAATGTCGGAAAATGTGAGGTCATCCACCTTGGGGAAAAAAAAACAGTAAAAGGGAATATTATTTGAATGGGGAGAAATTACAACATGCTGAGGTGCAGAGAGACCTGGGGGTCTTGTGCATGAATCCCAAAAAGTTAGTTTGCAGGTGCAGCAGGTAATCAGGAAGGCAAATGGAATGTTGGTCTTCATTGCGAGAGGGATGGAGTACAAAAGCAGGGAGGTCCTGCTGCAACTGTACAGGGTATTGGTGAGGCCGCACCTGGAGTACTGCATGCAGTTTTGGTCACCTTACTTAAGGAAGGATATACTAGCCTTGGAGTGGGTACAGAGACGATTCACTAGGCTGATTCCGGAGATGAGGGGGTTACCTTATGATGATAGATTGAGTAGACTGGGTCTTTACTCGTTGGAGTTCAGAAGGATGAGGGGTGATCTTATAGAAAGATTTAAAATAATGAAAGGGATAGACAAGATAGAGGCAGAGAGGTTGTTTCCACTGGTCGGGGAGACTAGAACTAGGGGGCACAGCCTCAAAATACGGGGGAGCCAATTTAAAACCGAGTTGAGAAGGAATTTCTTCTCCCAGAGGGTTGTGAATCTGTGGAATTCTCTGCCCAAGGAAGCAGTTGAGGCTAGCTCATTGAATGCATTCAAGTCACAGATAGATAGATTTTTAACCAATAAGGGAATTAAGGGTTACGGGGAGAGAGCAGGTAAGTGGAGCTGAGTCCACGGCCAGATCAGCCATGATCTTATTGAATGGCGGAGCAGGCTCGAGGGGCTAGATGGCCTACTCCTGTTCCTAATTCTTATGTTCTTATGTGTTCAGTGTCCCTGATTCCTTATTTCTGTATATAGTGTTCCAGGTATTTTGGTGTTGTGCGGATTCTGTTGCTTCGCCTCAAACTGGTTGTTTCAGTGGTGTTTTGTGCACTGATCGCTTTCGTCCATTTATCAGTGCTCTGAGGGGAAATATCAGGAAAATATCCCTGTTTTCATGTGTTGCCGTTGAAGTACTGTTTCACGTGTTCGTTGGCTGTGTTGGCAGCCGATCGTATGTGGGTATCACTGAGATCTCTGGAGTTTCAATGAATGTCTCGGCGCTCTTTCTCAGATGTTTCCTATTTCTGCGATACTCACGGCCATCTTCTGTAATGACCTGATATAAACGAATGCCGACTTGTTTCTGAACCTGAACTTTTTGGCACTCTTTGCTTTCTTGCATTTGTTTGAATCTCACTGTTTCTCCTTCCTGCAGTGTAGGAAGTGCTGGAGTGGCTCTGTAGTAGTAGTGTGCTTGTTTGGCATGGTTCCTTTCTTTATTGACGATGACATTGTGTATGATTCTTGGTTGGAGTAGTTCATTTGTGATTGGGATGTGTGTCTTTGTGCGGCGACTGAACAAGCGTTGTGCTGGCAAACTATCAAGGCCTTCAGTCAGGTGTGTTTCGTCAGATGAGAAGGT
This sequence comes from Pristiophorus japonicus, assembly GCF_044704955.1. NCBI lineage: Eukaryota > Metazoa > Chordata > Chondrichthyes > Pristiophoridae > Pristiophorus > Pristiophorus japonicus. The sequence goes on from NC_091980.1 coordinate 304,694,390, forward strand.
TCATGTAGAAGTCACCGCCATCTTTCTTTGTCTTCTTGATTAACCGCTTTGCGAGCTTAACCGCGTTTCCAACCTTCCCGTGGCTTTGTGGATATTCTGGTGAACTTGTTGCGTGATCGAATCCATATTCTGTGGCAAAGTTTGTGAACTGTTGTGAATTGAAGGGAGATCCATTGTCGGATTGAACCTTGCCTGGAATACTGTGGTTAGAGAAATGTTTCTTGAGGTGTTTGGTGATGACAGGGGCATCTTTCTTTCCAGGCAGATTATCTATCTCGAAATAGTCCAAGTAGTAGTCCACTGTGCATAAGTCGTCTTTGCCATCGAGTGTGAATATGTCACAACCAATCTTTTCCCACGGTTTTTGAGGGAGGTTGTGACTTATCAATGGTTCTTTTGCTTGGCTCGATTGATAGGTGTTACATAGAAACATAGAAAATAGGTGCAGGAGTAGGCCATTCGGCTCTTTGAGCCTGCACCACCATTCAATATGATCATGGCTGATCATTCACCTCGGTACCCCTTTCCTGCTTTCTCTCCATACCCCAATGTGTCACACTTTGTTGTGAGTTCGTCACGAAGTTTGAAGTATGCATGCGTTTCAGGCGGGCATTCATGTGTCAATTCTGGCCATCCCGTTGTGATTTGTTGTCTGACCAGTTGAGCGTTGTATGGTAGTCAGTCCTTGTTTGGAGAGTGGGAGAAAGTCCACCATGTGGATGCATTCCACTGCCATTTCTGTTGGTGATCTCTCCACGTTTTCGAGGTATGCGCACGAGAGGGTGTCTGCTAAGTGCATTTAATTTTCCTGGTTGATACTTTATTTCGACGTCATATTGGTTGAGCCGAATGAGCAGACGTTGTAGCCATTTGGGTGCTGCAGATAACCGCTTGCGTCATATAGCAACTAAAGGCTTGCGGTCTGTCCGTAGTGTGATCTTGCAACCGTGTACATATTGATGGTTTGGTTCCATTCCGAAGACTTGAGCAAGCAGCTCCTTTTCGATTTGAGAGTATCGCGTTTCTGCTGGAGTGAGCGCTCGGCTCGCGTATGCAATTGGTTGTCCCTGTTGCAGAAGGAGGAACCCAAGACCCTTGCTCGAAGCATCTCCTTGACCTTCGGTTGCCAGTTTGTGGTCAAAGTACCTGAGTACCGGAGAATCTGTCACGTGTTGTTTGATAGCTTCAAATGCTTTGTCTTGTTCTTCAGTCCATTTCCAGACCGTGTCTTTGAGTAAGCCAAGGCAGAGGCTCGCTGAGGTCTGAAAGATCTGGCAAGAATTTTGCGAGCTACTTTGTCATGCCAACAAATCGTTGTACACCTGTAACATCCTGCGGTTTCTGCATTTCGTTGATTGCAACCACTTTGCTTGGGTCGGCTTTGAGTCCATCACTAGACAGTATGTGTCCCATGTTTTTCATTTGGGAGCTCTTGTATTCGAACTTATCGAAGTTAAGTTTGATGTTTCGCTCTCTGCATCTCTGCATGAATTTGTGTCATGATCGTGATTGGCCTCTAAGTGTCTCACCGCCTCTAGTGATCAAGATATCATCTGCAATCTTGTAGACTTCATCTAGACCCTCGAGGTTCTAGTCTAGCTCCTGCTGGAAGATTTCCGGGCAGGACTGATGCCAAATGGCATTCTATTATATCGATATCATCGCCATGGAGTCTGGAAGGTCGTGAGGTCGGAGGACTCTGTGTCTCGTTCACATTGCAAGAAACCCTCCTTGTAGTCTGCTTTTGTGAAGACCTTTACATTTGACATCTGTGGCAAGATGTCATCGATCACAGGAAGTGGATAGTATCCACGTTTCAGGGCATTGTTCAGATGTTGAGGGTCGATACATACTCGTATCTTTCCATTTGTCTTTTGTACAGTCACTAGACTGGATACCCAGTCCATCGGTTCAACAACTTTTGTGATGATTTATCGATTTTCCAAACAATCGAGTTCCTCTTTTAGCGTTTGTTTGATCGCTATTGGTACCCGTCTGGATGGCATTACAGCTGGTGTCGCTGATTCATTAAGTTCAAGGTGAACTGTCCCTGGCATGTGTCCAAGTCCCTTAAACACTACTGGATACGCATTGTTGACATCAGTTTTTGACGCTAGCGAGACGTTTGCGTTGTTCGTAGTTTGCGATTCTTGTGGTTCATTTACCACCGCGATATTCTGATGCTGCATTTTTATCAGTTGTAGTTGTTGAGCAGTGCGTGAGCCAATCAGTGGGACACTTTGTCCCTCAATGTACTTTTGCTTGTTCTTTGTATTTTCCAGTGGCACATTACAAGGCCCTACCACTGGAATGGTTGCATGGTTGTCATATAGTGACAGTGTTGTCTTAGATTCTTTTATCTTTAAGCCTTTTGGTAAGTACCTAAGAGGTAGCACATTGCATGTGGCCCCACAATCTATTTTTATTTTTACCATTTGACCTTTAATGGAGAAGGTAGCCATAATCTTGTAAGGATACTTTCTGTCAGCTTTGTCCTTGATTGTGCGATCAACTTTACCAAGTATTTTTAGTCATGACTTCAAAATCAGAATCTTAACTCTTTTCAGAGAGTGCATGATCTTCTGGCTTGCCTTTATATTTAGGGTCATGTGTAGACTTCTACCTCGATCCATTCTGCCTACACTTATGAGAAAAATGATTTAGTTTGCCGTAACTTGTGCAGGTCTTCCCATATGCTGGGCATTTAGTTTTTGCCACAATATCTGCAATTGTTCCTGAACTCTTTGTCTGTGAATGCTTTCTTTGTGGGTCGGGGTTTTTCCTGACAGCTTTGACATCTTCAGAGTCTATGTTAGTGAGCTTCATAGATTTCATTTGCGCAACTGTGGCCTCTGTAGCTTTACAGTAACGCAGGTCAAAAATTGTAGCGTGGGCAGGTTCAGCAGGAGCAGTGAGACTGGGGCGCAGGAGCGGCGAGAGATCGTAGAGCGACGTGATCGGGGCCAAGGAGAGGCGCGAGTTCGGGGCCCAGAAGAGCCGAGGACCCAGGGGCAGCATGGCCCAGGCCACACTGCGATATGTGTGCGCACTAGGTCCATGCAGCAGAGCAGATCTCCAGTCGTCCTGGTTAACCCTTGCCCCTGGACCAAGACGTAGCTCTGTCAAGCCCGTGTGGTGGCTGGTATGCAGCGGCCACCACACGTTAAAAAAATCTTCCACCCTTCAGGATGTAGTTCGGGACCTGGAATATTAGGTCCTTCATTGAAACACCTGTGAACACATCCATCTTTGGCGTGGAAGCAAGTCATCCTCGACACGAGGGATCGCCTATGATGATGATGATGATGATGACAGAGCATCAGATATTTATCGAGTATTCGGTTTGATTCTTGCAACAGCCTCTTATGCAGAGTGTTATCAGATATTTCGCAGACGATACGGTCTCTGATGAAATCATCCCTCAAACTGCCGAAATCACATGACGATGCTCGCTCTCTCACTTTCTCGAGATATCTGTCAAACCGCTCATCCCCTTATACACTGGTACTGTAGTATATAATCAGTGTTTATACTACAGTCGTTAAACTGGTACCGTTCATAGATGATGTTGGTTTTACCTTTACACTGCTCTTCCCAGAGCTTCAAAATAATCTCAATTTCCTGCTCGTCTTCCTCTGATTTGTAGGGAAGATTATTGTGGATATCTAGGGCATCACTGCCAATGGCAGTGATATACGTTGCAGCCCTAACTCTATCTGGTTTTTCCACAATATTCGCGATAATTTCATAGCTGTCCCACAGCTGTTTGAATTTTTTCCAGTTGGCTTTCAAATCGCCGGTCACCTGCGATGGAGGTGGGACAGGAATGTGCGCGGGAGTTGGCACCGTGGTGGTCATGATAGCTCGCTACAGTTTAGGACATTGAGTTTGTCACATACATGTATACAGTTCAAATAATCCGAGGACTTGAACAAGTCTAATAGTAAAATATCGTGGCCATGTAATTGTCGAAATACTTTTTCAATCGAGGCTCCACAATAACTTATGCCACTTTAAGTTTACTTTAATAATGCCTCTAGATTATTTTACAAGCTTATGACTATTTATCGCCCTTCACTGATCCACACGCGATGTGTAGGAAGCACGCTCTGCACTGCTTAACGTTGATTTCGATCGGCTCGAAAAAGTCTTACAGTTCCAATATTTTGGTCGTAGATGCGTTCGAAGAAAAATCGGAAGTCTCCGCTTCTGACACCATGTATTTTATAGTCTCTTGAACACTCTTAGTTCAACTTAATTCTATTTATTTGGGAGATCTCAATCAGCCATGTGGCGCTTTAAGATGGCATTCCTTCACAGACCCTCTCTCTCAATACAGCTCCCCATACCTCCTCGCTCGAGGGTGCTATACAGTATCTCGTTACAAGAGGGACCTGGGTGTCCCTCTACACGAATCATTGAAAGTTAACATCCAGGTACAGCAAACAATGAAGAAAACAAATGGTATGTTTATTGTGTTCCTAACACAGATGAGGCTTCACACAGGGAGGTTAAAGTAACAGTGACCTCTGTCTTTAACAAGTCACTCCAGAGTGAGGAACAGGCCTTAGGGGCCGGCTTATATACAGTGCTCCCAAGGGATGCTGGGATCCCTTGGGACTTCAGGGGATGAGCTCCCTGGTGGTGGAACATGGGAGTGCATGCTTTACAGATACACAACAATGTTTGACCTTTATTACAAGAGGATATGAGTTCAAGAGTAAAGACGCCTTACTGCAACTATATAGGACCCTGGTGAGACCACACCTGGAGTATTGTGTGCAGTGTTGGTCTCCTTACCTAAGGAAGGATATACTTGCCATAGAGGGAGTGCAGCAAAGGTTCACCAGACTGATTCCTGGGATGGGAGGATTGTCCTCTGAGGAGAAATTGAGCAGACTAGGCCTATATTCTCCAGAGTTTAGAAGAATTGAGAGGTGATCTCATTGAAACATACAAAATTCTTACAGGGCCCGACAGGGTAGATGCAGGGAGGATGTTTCCTCTGGCTGGGGAGTCTAAAACCAGGGGTCACAGTCTCAGAATAAGGGGTCAGCCATTTTGGTCTGAGATGAGGAGAAACTTCTTCACTCAGAGGGTGGTGAATCTTTGGAATTCTCTACCCCAGAGGGCTGTGGAGGCTCAGTCTTTGAGTATATTCAAGACGGAGATCGATAGATTTTTGGATATTAAGGGAATCAAGGGATATGGGGACAGTGCAGGAAAGTGGTGTTGGGGTAGCAGATCAGCCATGATCGTATTGAATGGTGGAGCAGGCTCGAGGGGCCGAATGGCCTACTCCTGCTCCTAATTCTTATGTTCTTGTGTTCCGTGCTGTATGATTCTTGTTCTGATGAAATTCTTGTGAGGTAAATGTTTTCTGTGTTTGGAGAATTAGTTTGTAGTGGAGAACGTTTTAATGACAAACTCACGAGTTGCTGCTGCTGTTGCCCCACATAATACTCAGCGGGCTAACGTCAGAGACAGCTTGGCACGGACAGAATCGGGAAGGAAGAAAGACTATGTAACAAAGCCGCCGCTCGATCAGAATATATATCTGAACCTTGTGTTATTCAGCATTAGGATAAGTTGTACAAAAGGGGAGTCACTTGTCACACTTGCAGGTGGTAAGTGAAAAGACAGTCTGTCACCTCCAGCCACTGTGACCAGATCCGATGCTTATATTGTTGGCGGTTTTGTAAAGGATGCAGAGGGCAGGTTGGGGGAAACTGGATGGTGCATTGTTATAGACACTGGCCCCTCCCTTCTGGCACCTGAGTGCCACTGACAGACAAACAGGATGAGAGTCAGCTCTCGAACCCTCCGAGATCCCTGCGCCCCTCCAACTATGGCCTCTTGTACATCTGCCTGGGCTCTAAGCTCTGGAATTCATCCCCTAAATCTTTCTGCCTCTTCCATTAAGGACATAACATAAGAAATAGGAGCAGGAGGTAGGCCATTTGGTCCCTCGAACCATTCAATAAGATCATGGCTGATCTGATCTTGGCCTCAACTCCAATTCCCTGCCCACTCCCCACAACCCTCAACTCCCTTAAGGCGCTCCTTAAAACCTACCTCTTGGTCACCTCTCCTAATATCTCCTTTTGTGGCTCGGTGTTAAATTGTGTTTGACAATTGCCCCTGTGAAGCGCCTTGGGACTTTTTATTGATACTTAAATACAAGTTGCTGTTTTTGTATAGCGTGAGTTTGAGCAGCTCTGACCCAGTACCTCCAGCACTAACCTGGCTCTGGTTCAGTACCCAGTGACAGCCCTGGTCTGTCGATTATGAAGCCATTGCTGGAGATGCGATGGCTACAGTTGGATAGAGCATTGTGGGTGGCTCTCTCACCACAGTCCCAGTCACTCTGGTGTGTTGGAAGAATGGCTCAGCCCTCACAATACCAGTCACTCTGCTTTTTGATTGAAAAGCAACAAAGATTGCTTACAATTCTGGTCGCCATATTATAGAAAGGATATAGAGGCACTGGAGAGGATGCAAAAACGGCTTACAAGCATGATACAGGTTAAACCTCCGTCATCCGGCAACCTCGGGACCTGGTCTGTGCCGAATAAGGGATTTTGCCGGATGAGGGAAGGTCAGCGGCCCGAGGTCGGGGAGGGGAGTGGGGGGGGGCGTGGGCGTGGGGAGGTCAGCGCCCCGGGCAGGCCCGAAGTGTCGGTATGGCCCCAGCGGGCCAAGTATCGGCGCGGCCCCAAAGTCGGGGTGGCGTTCTGCACATGTGCCCCCGGCCGCCGGAATCATGCCGGACGAGGGGTGGTGCCGGATAAGTAAGTCCCCGATAAGGGACTTACCAGAAATGCGAGAGTATCCCTATCAGGAAAGGAAGGACATGCTGCGTCTCGTTTCTCTTGAAAAGCGAAGGCGTTGGGGTGTGAGAAAAAGGATTTGATAGAGTGGACACAGAGAGAGTGTTTCCACCTGTGGGGAAGAGCATAACTAGAGGTCATCAATATAAGATTGTCCGCAAGAAATCCAATCGGGAATTTAGAAGAAAATTCTTCATCCAGAGAGTGATGAGAATGTGGAACTCGCTGCCACAGGGAGAGGTTGAAGCGAATAGTATCGATGCATTTAAGGGGAGGCTAGACAATCATATGAGGGAGAAGGGAACAGAGGGTTATGCTGATAGATTTAGATGAGGAAAGACAGGAGGAGGCTCGAGTGGAGCATGGACTGGTTGGGCCGAATGGCCGGTTTCTGTGCCGTATATCCTATGTAAAAACTAAAAAAATTGGAAGATCATTTTTTTAAAATTATAAATCTGTCTGCTTTTCCTCCCATGATGCAGTGGCTGCTTGACTCCCTTCCAAACTCTCCAGTGTTGTTCAATATTTTCCACCAGATTAAAAAGAAAGAAAGACCTGGATTTATATAGCGCCTTTCACAACCACCGGATGTTTCAATGAAGTACTTTCGGCGTGTAGTCACTGATTTATTGTGGGAAACGCTGCAGCCAATTTGCGCACAGCAAGCTCCCACAAGCAGCAATGTGACAATGACCGGATAATCTGGTTTTTTTTTGTATTATGTTGATTGAGGGATAAATATTGGCCAGGGCACCGGGGATAACTCCTCTGCTCTTCTTCGAAATAGTGCCGTGGGATCTTTTACATCCACTTGAGAGAGCAGGCGGGGCCTCGGTTTAACGTCTCATCTGAAAGACGGCACCTCCGACAGTGCAGCACTCCCTCAGCACTGCACTGGGAGTGTCAGCCTGGATTTTTTGTGTTCTCCAGTCTCTGGAGTGGGACTTGAACCCCCAACTTTCTGACTCCGAGATTAGCTTTGCAACAAGAAAAACATACATGAAAGATGCTGGCCAACAAGATCTGCAATAGGCCTGAATAAACCTTCATATCATTTTGTTTAAAGAACTGCGCCTCCAACAAAGGGCAACTGGCCTGTTGCAAAGAACATCGGTCCCTGCAGCCCAGATGTTGAACCCATCGCTCCTGCCATCACACGCTTGCAGACACTGAGTCAGAGCAGACTGTCAAAGGTGGAGAACACCAGTGTTCCGGTTCCTCTCTCTGAGCTTGCATCACCAGAGACAGATTTGGAGGTGGTGGTGACGCACTGTATTAAATGTACAACTTTACTTTACGTCCAGTCTGTCCATGAAACAGTTATCCTTCCATTAACGTTGTAGCTGTCTGAGATTTATGGGCCGGAACATACTGTACTTACTCCATAACTTACTGTTCCCTCTCCCCAGTTAATAACTGTGTTTCTTGGGCCATGAGTTCGTCCTGCTCCAGTTCTTTTCTGATACTCTGCTAGTTTCTGTCTGCCTGCTGACTGCCATTCATTTACTTGTATTGAGAAGCCTGAATGAAGGGCCAAGTGCAGGAAATCGTGGCGGATGTCAAGAGTAGGAGAGAAGGTGAAGCAGGGGCTGAATGGCCTCCCTCTGGTCCCGTCTTCCCATGATGCCGAGCGTGGGTACATTAAAATAACGGCAACAATTTTTTAATTCGTTCACGGGATGTGGGCGGCGCTAGCGGGAACGGCATTTATTGCCCATCCCTGATTGCCCTCGAGAAGGTGGGTGCTGCTTTCTTGAGTGGCTGCAGTCCGTGTGCTGAAAGTACTCGCAGTGAGATACTTCCTTGTGGTGGTTTGGTACAACTGGGTGTCTCGCTTGGCCATGTCAGAGGGCAGTTAAGAGTCAACCGCATTGCTGTGGGTCTGGAGTTACATATAGGCCCAGACCGGGTAAGGACGGCAGATTTCCTTCCCTAAAGGGCATTAGTGAACCAGATGGGTTTTTTTTTTAGACAATCTGGCAGTTTCATGGTCACCATTACTGATTCTAGCTTTTTAATCCAGATTTATTAATTAACTGAATTTAAATTCCCCAGCTGTTGTGGGATTTGAACTCACGTCTCTGGATCATTGGTCCAGGACTCTGGATTATGAGTCCGGTAATATAACCATCATCATCATAGGCGATCCCTCGCATCGAGGATGACTTGCTTCCACACCGAAAAGGGATGAGTTCACAGGTGTTTCAATGAAGGACCTAATATTCCAGGTCCCGAACTACATCCTGAAGGGTGGAAGATGCCTGTACGTGGATTTTTTTAACGTGGGGTGACCGTTGCACACCAGCCGCCACACGGGCTTGACAGAGCTAGGTCTTGGTCCAGTGGCAAGCATTAACCAGGACGATTGGAGACCAGCTCTCTGCACGGGCCTAGTGCGCACACATATCGCAGTGTGGGCTGGGTCATGCTGCCCCTGGGCCCTCGGCTCTTCTGGGCCTCGATCACATCCCTCTACAATCTCTCGCCGCTCCTGGGCCCCGATCACATCCCTCTACAATCTCTCACCGCTTCTGGGCCCCGAACTCTCGCCTCTCCTGGGCCCCGAACTCTCGCCTCTCCTGGGCCCCGAACTCTCGCCTCTCCTGGGCCCCGAACTCTCGCCTCTCCTGGGCCCCGAACTCTCGCCTCTCCTGGGCCCCGAACTCTCGCCTCTCCTGGGCCCCGAACTCTCGCCTCTCCTGGGCCCCGAACTCTCGCCTCTCCTGAACCCCGAACTCTCGCCTCTCCTGGGCCCCGAACTCTCGCCTCTCCTGGGCCCCGAACTCTCGCCTCTCCTGGGCCCCGAACTCTCGCCTCTTAGTACTCTTGCTGCTCCTTCGCCCCGACCTCGCCACTCCTGACGCACCAGCCCGTACTGCAGTCAGCCGTCGCCCTCCTGTAACATAACCACAATGCCACCGTTTGCCTTTAACTTGGTAAAATATCCCAGACAATGTTCCCTCTCAGCTGCACAGCGGGCAGTGTTCCAGTGACCCCGTGCAGCTGGCTGTCCAATGAGAAACTGCGTGCACGTGTGATATTTTGAATGGCTCACTCAACCCCTTAAAGGGTCCGCGCGACACCAAGCAATATCACAGGCAGCACTGGTCCCAGAGCGCTTTACAGGAGCATCAGTGTAATGAGAGAGGATTAATTAGCAATCTCATTGTGCGAGGCCCCTTGGGGAAGAGTGACCATAATATGGTGGAATTCTGCATTAGGATGGAAAATGAAACAGTTAATTCAGAGACCATGGTCCAGAACTTAAAGAAGGGTAACTTTGAAGGTATGAGGCATGAATTGGCTAAGATAGATTGGCTAATGATACTTAAGGGGTTGACTGTGGATGGGCAATGGCAGACATTTAGAGACCGCATGGATGAATTACAACAATTGTACATTCCTGTCTGGCGTAAAAATAAAAAAGGGAAGGTGGCTCAACCGTGGCTATCTAGGGAAATCAGGGATAGTATTAAAGCCAAGGAAATGGCATACAAATTGGCCAGAAATAGCAGCGAACCTGGGGACTGGGAGAAATTTAGAACTCAGCAGAGGAGTACAAAGGGTTTGATTAGGGCAGGGAAAATGGAGTACGAGAAGAAGCTTGCAGGGAACATTAAGGCGGATTGCAAAAGTTTCTATAGGTATGTAAAGAGAAAAAGGTTAGTAAAGACAAACGTAGGTCCCCTGCAGTCAGAATCAGGGGAAGTCATAACGGGGAACAAAGAAATGGCAGACCAATTGAACAAGTACTTTGGTTCGGTATTCACTAAGGAGGACACAAACAACCTTCCGGATATAAAAGTGGTCAGAGGGTCTATTAAGGGGGAGGAACTGAGGGAAATCTTTATTAGTCGGGAAATTGTATTGGGAAAATTAATGGGATTGAAGGCCGATAAATCCCCAGGGCCTGATGGACTGCATCCCAGAGTACTTAAGGAGGTGGCCTTGGAAATAGCGGATGCCTTGACAGTCATTTTCCAACATTCCATTGACTCTGGATCAGTTCCTATCGAGTGGAGGGTAGCCAATGTAACCCCACTTTTTAAAAAAGGAGGGAGAGAGAAAGCAGGGAATTATAGACCGGTCAGCCTGACCTCAGTAGTGGGTAAAATGATGGAATCAATTATTAAGGATGTCATAGCAGCGCATTTGGAAAATGGTGACATGATAGGTCCAAGTCAGCATGGATTTGTGAAAGGGAGATCATGCTTGACAAATCTTCTGGAATTTTTTGAGGATGTTTCCAATAAAGTGGACAAAGGAGTACCAGTTGATGTGGTATATTTGGACTTTCAGAAGGCTTTCGACAAGGTCCCACACAGGAGATTAATGTGCAAAGTTAAAGCACATGGGATTGGGGGTAGTGTGCTGACGTGGATTGAGAACTGGTTGTCAGACAGGAAGCAAAGAGTAGGAGTAAATGGGTACTTTTCGGAATGGCAGGCAGTGACTAGTGGGATACCGCAGGGTTCTGTGCTGGGGCCCCAGCTGTTTACATTGTACATTAATGATTTAGACGAGGGGATTAAATGTAGTATCTCCAAATTTGCGGATGACACTAAGTTGGGTGGCAGTGTGAGCTGCGAGGAGGATGCTATGAGGCTGCAGAGCGACTTGGATAGGTTAGGTGAGTGGGCAAATGCGTGGCAGATGAAGTATAATGTGGATAAATGTGAGGTTATCCACTTTGGTGGTAAAAACAGAGAGACAGACTATTATCTGAATGGTGACAGATTAGGAAAAGGGAAGGTGCAACGAGACCTGGGTGTCATGGTACATCAGTCATTGAAGGTTGGCATGCAGGTGCAGCAGGCGGTTAAGAAAGCAAATGGCATGTTAGCCTTCATAGCGAGGGGATTTGAGTACAGGGGCAGGGAGGTGTTGCTACAGTTGTACAGGGCCTTGGTGAGGCCACACCTGGAGTATTGTGTACAGTTTTGGTCTCCTAACTTGAGGAAGGACATTCTTGCTATTGAGGGAGTGCAGCGAAGGTTCACCAGACTGATTCCCGGGATGGCGGGACTGACATATCAAGAAAGACTGGATCAACTGGGCTTGTATTCACTGGAGTTCAGAAGAGTGAGAGGGGACCTCATAGAAACGTTTAAAATTCTGACGGGTTTGGACAGGTTGGATGCAGGAAGAATGTTCCCAATGTTGGGGAAGTCCAGAACCAGGGGTCACAGTCTAAGGATAAGGGTTAAGCCATTTAGGACCGAGATAAGGAGAAACTTCTTCACCCAGAGAGTGGTGAACCTGTGGAATTCTCTACCACAGAAAGTAGTTGAGGCCAATTCACTAAATATATTCAAAAGGGAGTTAGATGAAGTCCTTACTACTCGGGGGATCAAGGGGTATGGCGTGAAAGCAGGAAGTGGGTACTGAAGTTTCATGTTCAGCCATGAACTCATTGAATGGCGGTGCAGGCTAGAAGGGCTGAATGGCCTGCTCCTGCACCTATTTTCTATGTTTCTATGTTTCTATCATCAAACAAAGTTTGGCACCGAGCCACCCAAGGAGCTATTCAGACAGGTGGCCAAATAGCTTGGTCAAAGAGGAGATAGAGGGTCAGAGAGGTTTGGGGTGGGAATTCCAGAGACTGTGGCCTCGGCAGCTGAAGGCACGGCCGCCCATTGAGGAGCGAGGGGAAGTGGGGGAATGCGCAAGAGGCCAGAGTTGGGTGATCTCCGAGTTATCCGAGGGTTGTAGGGCTGGAGGAGGTTACAGAGATGGGAAAAGGAGAGACCGTGGAGGGATTCGACCGTAAGGATGAGAACCCAGACACTGGTGGTCAAGCTGATTGACCGTAGTGAGCACTGTCGGTGAACACAGTCCTGTCCATACCTCGTGTCCATGCAGCGTGCGTTCCATTAGTCACTGGATGGACAAAATGAGGAAACCCTGGATGATTCTCCCCCTCCCCCACCCTAATCATAGGAACGTTAGCAACAAGACTCGGCCATTCAGCCCCCCCGGACTGCTCCATTTAATTAGGCTTGTATTCGCTTGGGTGTAGAAGATTAAGGGGCGATCTAATTGAGGTGTTTAAGACGATTAAAGGAGTTGAGAGGGTCGAGAGAGAGAAACGATTTCCTCTGATGTGGGGGGTGGGGGCCAGAACAAGGGGGCGTAACCTTAAAATTAGAGCTCGGCCGTTCAGGGGTGATGTCAGGAAACACTTTTTCACACAACGGGGTCGTGGAAATCTGTAACAATCTCTTCCCCCCCCCCCCCCCCCGCAAAAAAAAAAAGCTGTTGAGGCTCAGTGGGGAAGAGAGTCAACGGAAAATTTCAAAACTGAAATTATATATTTTTAATAAGGGATATGGAACCAAGTTGGGTGAATGGAGTTAGGATACAGATCAGCCACACTCTGTTTGAATGGCAGAACAGGCTCGAGGGGCTGAAAGACCTATTCCTGTTCCTAAATTTCTACATCATGGCTGATCGGTACCTCAACTCTGTCCCCTGCCCCACCCCCGCCCCCCCCCCCCCCCCCACCCGCTCCATCTTGATATCCATACCCAGCAAAAGTTAAGAGGCATTGAGCCCCTGTCGAAGTTCAGCCACCATCGCTGCTGTGAGACACCCACTCTGCACAGTCTGCGATCAAACCCGAGGCCTTCCTGGTGCGTATGATGCAGCTACTGACTGGCTAGCTCAGCTGTCGGAAGAACTCTGACTTTGTGCACCAGCTCAAGTTTGAAATTCTCACCCTTGTGTTCAGATCCCTCCAGGGCCTCGCACCCTCCCTATCTCTGTAACCTCCTCCAGCCCCACAACCTCTCCGAAATCTCTCTCCTCCAATTCTGGCCTCTTGCCCATCCCCAATTTCTTTTGCTCCATCATTGAGCATAGGACATAAGAAATAGGAGCAGGAGTAGGCCATTCGGCCCCTCGGGCCTGCTCCGCCACTCAATAAGATCATGGCTGATCTTCGACCTCAACTCCACTTTCCTGCCTGATCCCCATTGGTGGCCGTGCCTTCAGCTGCCTGGGCCCCAAGCTCTGGAACTCCCTCCCTAAACCTCTCCACCTCTCCATCTCTCTTTGCTCCTTTAAGTCGCTCCTTAAAACCTTTTTAAAAAATTCGTTCCAGGATGTGGGCATCGTCAGCAAGGCCGGCATTTATTGCCCATCCCTAATTGCCCTTGAGAAGGTGGTGGTGAGCCGCCTTCTTGAACCGTTGCAGTCCGTGTGGTGGAGGTACTCCCACAGTGCTGTTAGGGAGGGAGATTCCAGGATTTTGACCCATGAAGTAACGACGATATATTTCCAAGTCAGGATGGGGTGTGACTTGGAGGGGAACGTGCGCCTGCTACCCTTGTCCTTCTAGGTGGCGGAGCTTGTGAGTTTGGGAGATGCTGCTGAAGAAGCCTTGGCGAGTTGCTGCAGTGCATCTTGTAGATGGTACACACTGCAGCCACGGTGCGCCGGTGGTGGAGGGAGTGAATGTTGAAGGTGGTGGATGGGGAGCCGATCAAGTGGGCTGCTTTGTCCTGGATGGTGTCAAGCTTCTTGAGTGTTGTTGGAGCTGCACTCATCCAGGCAAGTGGAGAGTATTCCATCACACTCCTGATTTGTGTCTTGTGGATGGTGTCAGAGGTGAGACACTCACCGCAGAATACCCAGCCTCTGACCCGCTCTTGTAGCCACAGTATTTATGTGGCTGATCCAGTTAAGTTTCTGGTCAGTGGTGGCCCCCAGGATGTTGATGGTGGGGGATTCGGCGATGGTAATGCCGTTGAATGTTAAGGGGCGGTGGTTAGACATTTTGACCAAGCTTTTGGTCGCCTGCTCTAATATCGCCTTCTGTGGCGCGGTCTCAAATTCTGTTTGATAACGCTTCTGTGACGTGCCTTGGAACATAGAAACATAGAAAATAGGTGCAGGAGTAGGCCATTCGGCCCTTCGAGCCTGCACCACCATTCAATGAGTTCATGGCTGAACATGCAACTTCAGTACCCCATTCCTGCTTTCTCGCCATACCCCTTGATCCCCCTAGTAGTGTGAGATCCCCTCTCATTCTTCTGAACTCCAGTGAATACAAGCCCAGTTGATCCAGTCTTTCTTGATATGTCAGTCCCGCCATCCCGGGAATCAGTCTGGTGAACCTTCGCTGCACTCCCTCAATAGCAAGACTGTCCTTCCTCAAGTTAGGAGACCAAAACTGTACACAATACTCCAGGTGTGGCCTCACCAAGGCCCTGTACAACTGTAGTAACACCTCCCTGCCCCTGTACTCAAATCCCCTTGCTATGAAGGCCAACATGCCATTTGCTTTCTTAACCGCCTGCTGTACCTGCATGCCAACCTTCAATGACTGATGTACCATGACACCCAGGTCTCGTTGCACCTCCACTTTTCCTAATCTGTCACCATTCAGATAATAGTCTGTCTCTTTGTTTTTACCACCAAAGTGGATAACCTCACATTTATCCACATTATATTTCATCTGCCATGCATTTGCCCACTCACCTAACCTATCCAAGTCGCTCTGCAGCCTCATAGCATACTCCTCGCAGCTCAAACTGCCACCCAACTTAGTGTCATCTGCAAATTTGGAGACACTACATTTAATCCCCTCGTCTAAATCATTAATGTACAATGTAAACAGCTGGGGCCCCAGCACAGAACCTTGCGGTACCCCACTAGTCACTGCCTGCCATTCTGAAAAGTACCCATTTACTCCTACTCTTTGCTTCCTGTCTGACAACCAGTTCTCAATCCACGTCAGCACACTACCCCCAATCCCATGTGCTTTAACTCTGCACATTAATCTTTTGTGTGGAATCTTGTCGAAAGCCTTCTGAAAGTCCAAATACATCACATCAACTGGTTCTCCCTTGTCCACTCTACTGGAAACATCCTCAAAAAATTCCAGAAGATTTGTCAAGTATGATTTCCCTTTCACAAATCCATGCTGACTTGGACCTATCAAGTCACCTCTTTCCAAATGCGCTGCTATGATATCCTTAATAACTGATTCCATCATTTTACCCACTACCGATTTCAGGCTGACCGGTCTATAATTCCCTGTTTTCTCTCTCCCTCCTTTTTTAAAAAGTGGGGTTACATTGGCTACCCTCCACTCCATAGGAACTGATCCAGAGTCAATGGAATGTTGGAAAATGACTGTCAATGCATCCGCTATTTCCAAGGCCACCTCCTTAAGTACTCTGGGATGCAGACCATCAGGCTCTGGGGATTTATCGGCCTTCAATCTCATCAATTTCCCCAACACAATTCCCCGATTAATAAGGATTTCCCTCAGTTCCTCCTTCTTACTAGACCCTCTGACCCCTTTTATATCCGGACGGTTGTTTGTGTCCTCCTTAGTGAATACCGAACCAAAGTACTTGTTCAATTGGTCCGCCATTTCTTTGTTCCCATTATGACTTCCCCTGATTCTGACTGCAGGGGACCTACATTTGTCTTAGCTAACCTTTTTCTCTGTACATATCTATAGAAACTTTTGCAGTCCGTCTTAATGTTCCCTGCAAGCTTCCTCTCGTACTCTATTTTCCCTGCCCTCATCAAACCCTTTGTCCTCCTCTGCTGAGTTCTAAATTTCTCCCAGTCTCCAGGTTCGCTGCTATTTCTGGCCAATTTGTATGCCACTTCCTTGGCTTTAATACTATCCCTGATTTTCCTTGATAGCCACGGTTGAGCCACCTTCCCTTTTTTATTTTTACGCCAGACAGGAATGTACAATTGTTGTAATTCATCCATGCGGTCTCTAAATGTCTGCCATTGCCCATCCACAGTCAACCCCTTAAGTATCATTCGCCAATCTATCCTAGCCAATTCACGCCTCATACCTTCAAAGTTACCCTTCTTTAAGTTCTGGACCATGGTCTCTGAATTAACTGTTTCATTCTCCATCCTAATGTAGAATTCCACCATATTGCTACAACAACATTACCAACAACTTGTATTTATATAGCGCCTTCAATGTAGTGAAACGACCCGAGGCGCTTCACAGCAGTGTAATGAGACAAAAATTTGACACCGAGCCACAAAAGAAGAAATTAGAGCAGAAAGCTTGGTGAAAGAGGTAGGTTTTAAGGAATGTCTTGAAGGAGGAAAGAGAGGTAGAGAGAGGGGAGAGGTTTAGGCAGGGAGTTCCAGAGCTTGGGGCCCAGGCAACAGAAGGCACGGCCCACCGATGGTTGAGCGATTATAATCAGGGACGTTCAAGAGGGCAGAATTAGAGGAGTGCAGATATCTCGGGGGGGTTGTGGGGCAGGAGGAGATTGCAGAGATAGGGAGGGGCGAGGTCATGGAGGGATTTGAAAACAAGGATGAGAATTTTGAAATCGAGGCATTGCTTAACCGCAATCCAATGTCGGTCAGCGAACACAGGGGTGATGGGACTTGGTGCGAGTTAGGACACGGGCTGCCGAGTTTTGGATCACCTCTAGTTTAGGTAGGCTACGTTAAAGGCGCTAGATAAATACAAGTTGTTGTTTGTGAAGAAGCAAAATGACAGCAGACTCCAATTTATTGACGACTGCTGTAGGAAACAGAACTGGTCTCTGATTGTCTACTCTTGTGTAAGCTGCTTTGGGAAATGAATATAAGATATCGTGCTGATAGAATGCTGGAGAATCTGAATTCCAATCATAATTATGACTTTTATTTGAATTTGATTCCCACTACCCTTTATCTAAAAAAGTGCTTCCTGATTTAACTCCGAACTTTCACGGTATTTCCAACACCGAAACTGGCCATTCGGACCAATAGGAACGTGCCGGTGTTTCATGAGCCTCCTTCTACCCTACTAGTGCACACACATGCTCCTACTATCCATAGATCGTAGTGTGCAGCAGAGCTGGTCTCCAGTCGTCTTGGGTAACCCTCGCCACTGGACCAAGACCTAGCTCTGTCGAGCCCGTGTTGTGGCTGGTGTGCAACGGCCACCCCACGTTAAAAAAAGCCACACATAGGCATCTTCCACCCTTCAGGATGTAGTTCGAGACCTGGAATATTAGGTTCTTCATTGAAACACCTGTGAACGCGTCTCTTTATGGCATGGAAGCAAGTCATCGTAATACTATACTATCTACCCTTGGTCATCGAAAGTATTCCTTTCTCCCTCATGTGTTTATCCAGCTTCCCCTATTCGCCTCGACCCACTCTCTGGGTAAAGAAGCTTCCCCTGAACTCCTGGTTTAGGGAATGTGTAGGCTATACAGGCTGAATGGCCTCCTCGCTTTCCATGTTTTCCCAGAGGTTAGGGACCAGGGGTCCGTACGACATCCATGCCTTTCGGGTGAAAGGTTAAACCGAGGCCCCGTCTGCCCCCTCAGGCGGATGTAAAAGATCCCGCGGCACTATTTCGAAGAAGAGCAGGGGAGGTTCTCCCCAGTGCCAATATTTATCCCTGAACCGACATCACTGGAAAACAGATTATCTGGTCATTATTGCATTGCAGATTGTGGGAGCTTGCTGTTGCCAAATTGGCTGCCGTGTTTCTGACATCAGGACAGCGACTACACTTCAAAATGGACTTAATTGGCTGTGAAGCGCTTTTAGATATCTTGAGGTCGCTCTCTAAATGCAAGTTACGGGGAGAGACTGGAGAAGCTGGGATTGTTTTCCTCCGAGCAGAGAAGGTTAAGGGGAGATTTAATAGAGGTGTTCAAAATCCTGAAGGGTTTTAGTGGAGTAAATAAAGAAAAACTGTTTTCACTGGCAGGAAGGGTCAGTCGATGTTATATGTGCAAACACTACCAATGTGTCAGACTTGCCACCAGGGGGCGTACCTGTGGGAGACCCAAGGGTCACCTGCACACCCTGGGCAAGCAGGTATAAAAGGCAGTCTACCATCCTGCTTCCTCATTCTGGAGTTACATTAAAGAGACCAAGTGCACAACAGTTTGAGCTTACAGTATACAGTCTTGTGGAGTTATTCTGAACATAACAGTAACCAGAGGACACAGATTTAAGATAAAAGAGCCAGAGGGGAGAAGAGAGAATGATTTTACGCAGCGGGTTGTTGTGATCAGGAAGGGCGCTACCTGAAAGGGCGGTGAGAGCAGATTCAATATTGGCCCAGAAATTCCTGTTTCTTCTTCCCGCGGGCGTTCGACTAAAAGTAAGAGAAAAGATGCACACTTGCCTTTTGGTTGAACACCCGCCCGAGATCCCAGACTCGAGGCCTCCTCTTCTTGTGCAACGGAGCGCGTTCACGTTGGGGCGTCCGCAGGAGTCACGTGGGCCTGGACACCCAATCACGGGTAAGTATTTTCTCATTCATAATAACAGGAATTTCTGGGCCAATTAACTTCCCAAAGGGAATTGGACTACAGGTTGGACCTCTGTGGTCCGGCACCCTTGGGACCTGACCGGTGCCGGAACAGAGAATTCTCCGAACCACGGGAGGTCAGTGCTGGTGATCGGTGAGTGAGTGAGGGAGGAGAGGCGGGGAATGTTGGTGATTGGTCATTTCCCTGTCTGTCTCGGGTCTGACGCCCCTTCACTGCGCCATCAAGTCCCACAATTCCACAGTGAGGAAGCAGAGTGGGATGCGGGGCGTCGCGGGACCGCTCAACAGCGAGCTCCAAGCCCAGGCCCAGGAAAGCGGCAGTTCCACAAACTAATGCCGAACCACGGATGTTTCCGGACCAGAGAGGTTCAACCTGTATATACTTGAAAAGGATAAAATTGCAGGGCTATGGGGAAGGAGTCGAGAAGTGGGACTAATTGGATAGCTCTTTCACAGACACGGTGGGCTGAATGGCCTCCTTCTGTGCTGTAATATTCTATGATTCTTTTAATTATAAAACGCTCGAGCTTTGCGGTTCGTATTATTAAACTTCTGCGATAAGTCCGAGGCTCCGTCACTTGCTCACAAACGCCACTGATTCATGCGTTTCAGAAGGCAGAGATTGACCGTTCTTTATCGGCCCCTGTGTTTTCTCTTAGCAGGTGGTCGGCGGAGGTCACAGGTCGCAGCCGTGCCATGCCCCACATCAAGACGTACATGAGGGCTTCACCAGACTTTGCAGAGCTTGCGTGGTTTGTGGTCACAAGGTGAGAGGCGTTTCTGGTCCACGTCACCAGGGGATAGTGGAGCGTTATTACTCCTGCTCCCGTTAGCGATATTTCTGTCCGCCATGGCTCATTGCGAAGCAACCTTGCCTCTGAGTCAGAAGGTTATGGGATCCCTCCAGAGAGCTGAGCGCAAAAATTCAAGCTGGCACTCCAGTGCAGTGCTGAGGGAGCGCTGCACTGCCGGAGGTGCCATCTTTCGGACAAGACGTTAAACAAAAGGCATCAAGGGGTATGGGGAAAAAGTGGGAATATGGTGTTGAGATAGAGGATCAGCCACGATCATATTGAATGGCGGTGCAGGCTCGAAGGGCCGAATGGCCTACTACTGCTCCTATTTTCTAAACTGTGGCCCCGTCTGCGCTCTCAGTAAAAGATCCCATGGCGCTTATTTGAAGAAGAGCAGGAGAGTTATCCCCGGTGTCCTGACCAATATTTATCCCTCAATCAACATCACTTTAAAAAAAAAAAAACAGATTATCTGGTCATTATCACATTGCTGTTTGTGGGAGCTTGCTGTGTGCAAATTGGCTGCCGCGTTTCCCACATTACAACAGTGGCTACACTCCAACAGTACTTCATGGGCTGTAAGGCGCTTGGGACGTCCTGAGGTTCGTGAAAGGCGCTATATAAATGCAAGTCTTTCTTTATTTGCTTAAATCATCTCAAGGTGACGGTGGTTGCCTTGAGAAATTGCCCACCAGTTTTGAACCCTTTTCTCTTGCTGAGTTGTGCTGCAGTAAAGGTCTGTTGACGCCTCAATCTTCGCCCTAAACTCTATTGTGTCCTCCACTTAACCGCGCCCAAGTGCCCATTCTTTGTGCTTGAAGGTGAACAGTGAATGCTCGGAGGCTATTTGCCCGGGAGAGGGGAGAGAGCAAACCCAAGCTGGAATCTTTCCTCCCCCCAACATCCATCCACAGGCACTGAACAGCGGCCAGGAGCAGGAAGCCCTGGGGCCTCGGTGCGTCGCCTGAGAATCCGGACCAAGCTTGGCCGTGATGCCCACTGCAGTTGATAGCCGGCCGGGGTTTTGGCATCCTGCTTCGCATCGTTTCCCACATTACAACACCAGTGGCAGAAGGATCATAACTCCAACACCTTCAAAACAGGAGGAGCGAGAGAGAAAGAGTAAGGGAAGGATGGTGGGAGAAATCCTGGCCTTGTCACGTATGCTTCATGTGAAAGAAAGAAAGACTTGCATTTATATAGCGCCTTTCACGACCCCAGGACGTCCCAAAGCGCTTTACAGCCAATGAAGTACTTTTGAAGTGTAGTCACTGTTGTAATGTGGGAAACACGGCAGTCAATTTGCACACAGCAAGCTCCCACAAACAGCAATGAGATAATGACCAGATCATCTGTATTTTTGTTATGTTGATTGAGAGATAAATATTGGCCCCAGGCACTGAAGGGAATGCCTCTGGTCTTCTGCGCAATAGTGGCCATGGGATCTTTTACATCCACACTGAGAGAGCAGACGCTGCCTCGGTTTAACGTCTCTTCCAAAAAACGGCACCTCCGACAGTGCAGCACTCCCTCAGCACTGCACTGGGAGTGTCAGCCTAGGTTGGTGTGCTGAAATCTCTGGAGTGGGACTTGAACCTCCTGACTCGGAGGTGAGGGTGCTGCCCACTGAGCCACGGCTGACACTAATGTGAAATGCTCAATGCCGATTGCATGATTCAGTTGGTGAGAAAATACTTCTGCATTTGCCTGCCTCTGAGTTCCAGTACGGTGTGATTGCTTCTTCTCTCCTCATCTCATTGGAAACGAGGGCTGATTATCTGAGATGCTGTGTTTGTGTCATTGAATTCAATTATCATGGTGTGACCTGTGCCTTCTGGATTGCGACAATATTCGAACCAGTTGCATTCTGTTTGAAGTTTGTGCGGAAACTCTTTTCTTGCAGCTATGTGTTTATAAATATAACTGGCATATCTGTCGGGAGAGGCTGAACAGGCCGGGAGCTCTTTCCTCTGGAAAAGAGAAGGCTGAGGGGTGCTGGCTGTGTTCATACTCTGTTTGTTACAGCTCACAGGGCAGGCGTTAGGACCCTGCGGGAGCTATTCACAGTTGCTGTATTCATTCTGGCTCATGCTGGTGTGGGGACACCATTTTGGGTTGTATAAAAGCACACGGTTTAAGTTACTTTTCTCCTGGCTCAGTTTGTCAGTTATTTACGCGAACGCAACAGTGCCCCAATAGAGACCTTTTAAGATGATGAAAGGGTTTGATAGGGTGGACGCAGATCTTTGCACTTGTGGGGGAGACCAAAACTAGAAGCCATGAATGTAAGATAATCATCAATTAATACAATTCTGGAGAAACTTCTTTACCCACAGAGAGTGGTGAGAATGTGGAACTCGCTACCACAGGGAGTGGTTGAGGCAAATAGTATTGGTGCATTTAAGGGGAGGCTAGATAAGCATATGAGGGAGAAGGGAATAGAGGGTTATGTTGATGGAGTGAGATGAAGAGGGTTGGGAGGAGCCTTGTGTGGAGCATAAACACCGACATGGACCAATTGGGCGGAATGGCCTGTTTCTGTGCTGTAAATTCTATGTCGTTCCATGTAACTGGTTCAGTCAACGCTCCATGCCTGTTGGCATGTGATCTTATCGAAACTTATAAGATAATGAGGGGACTCGACAAGGTGGATGCAGAGAGGATATTTCCATTCATAGGTGAAACTAAAACTAGGAGACATAGTCTCAGAATAAGGGGCCGCCCATTTAAGACTGAGATGAGGAGAAATTTCTTCTCTGAGGGTTGTAAATCTGTGGAATTCTCTGCCCCAGAGAGCTGTGGAGGCTGGCTCATTGAATACGTTTAAGGCGGAGATAGACAGATTTTTCAGCGATAAGGGAATCGAGGGTTATGGAGAGCGGGCAGGGAAGTGGAGCTGAGTCCATGATCAGATCAGCCATGATCTTATTGAATGGTGGAGCAGGCTCGAGGGGCCGAATGGCCTACTCCTGCTCCTATTTCTTATGTTCTTATGTGGCCTACATGTGAGTCACATTCACACTAAAGGGTTAAATTATCGATAGACTTGAATTCATTTGAGTATAGAAGATTTTCGGGTAATCTAAAATAGGTGTGTAAGACGATTGGAAGGATTAGAACATTGTAGAGAGAAGCTATTTTCTCTGGTGGGGGAGTCCGGAATAAGGGGGCCTAACCATTAACATCTGATCTGTGCTGTTCAAGGGTGATGGCAGGAAGCACTTCTTCACACAACGGAGCCGTGGAAATCTGGGAACCCCCCCCCCCCCAAAAAAAAAGTGCTGTTCAGGGAGTCAATTGAACATTTCAAAACGGAGATTGTTTTTTGTTAGGCAAGGGTATTCAGGGTTACAGAACCAAGGCGGGTAGATGGAGCTTTTTAAAAATTCCTTCCCGGGATGTGTGCATCGCTGGCAAGGCCAACATTTATTGCCTTTCCCTGATTGCCTTTGAGAAGGTGGTGGTGAGCCGCCGCCTTGAACCGTTGCAGTCCGTGTGATGAAGTTAAGCTGCACACCAGTCACCACACGGGCTTGACAGAGCTAGGTCTTGGTCCAGTGGCAAGGATTACCCAAGATGACTGGAGACCAGCTCTGTTGCACTGACCTAGTGTGCACACATATCACAGTGTGGGCTGGGCCCGTGCTGCCCCTGGGCCCTCACCTCTTCTGGGCCCAGAACTCTCGCCTCTCCTGGACCCCGGTCACTTCCCTCTATGAACTCTTGCCGCACCTTCACCCCGTTCCTGCTGTACCTGCCCGCACTGCAATCAGCCGTCGCCCTCCTGCAGCAGCACGCGTTACTCCCTCTAATGGCCCCGGCCTGCTGATGGTCTTACAGGCCGGGATCTCACCGATTTCCGGGCCGGGCCACCACACACTGCTCCCTCTAATGGCCCCGGCCTGCTGATGGTCTTACAGGCTAGGACCACTCTAATTGATCGGCAGAGCAGGCTCGAGGGGCCTGAATGGCTGTGGCAGATTCACAATGCCCTCTGAGGCAGCCCAGCAAGCCAAGCTGTTGCACAAATAATCAGCACCAGGCAGCAAGGTTCCTGAGAAGGTTGCGAGAGTGGGTGAGTGAGCGTGTGTGATGGCTGAGAGGGGGAGGGGATGGGACGATTCTGTTGTTCCGAAATCTCCAAGTGTTGATTAGGTCTTGAGCACTTGGTTTTTGTTCCTGCTTCTCTCTCCCTATCTCTCTCTCTCTGCACTGATGACATGTTGAAGAAAATGACACATTTCTCGGAATGGAGGAGACAGGCTCTGTAAACAGCGTTCGCTTCTGATTGCCTGGCGATGAGGCTGATTTCATTCGGTGCGTGGAAGAACAGCGGGTTGAGAGAGAATTATAATTCGGTGCTCGAAAACTGGTCAACGCCTCCTACGCGCTCTCACTTATCCAAACGGAAAGCAATGTTATTGCTAAGCCTTAGTTACACAGAGGGCACACAAAAGCCTGCGGACAGCGCACCATGTAAAGACCTTTGCGGCAATGTTCCCTCGGATTTTGTTTGACCCCACGCGGCCCCATTAAGGGGATGTGTGGGCCATTCAGAATACCACGCGGGCAGTTATTGTATTGAGAAACTGGCTGCGTGTGTTCCTTGGAGCGACGTGCAACCACTCAGCTGACGGGGAACATTGCATTACAGTTGTAGTTATTTCGTGAAAAGGATCGTGATTTCTGTTTGGGACAGTCGGTGAACTTTAATTGCGGTGATTTCGATTCAGACAGACCATTGAACAGAGAATTGGCGTTTTTTCCTTCACCGGATCAACAGACTTGAGGACAGCCATTTGTCCAGCCTAGCCCCATCGATCCAGAAAGACCTCGCTGTACCCTAGCTGCCCCCGCGCCCATCCACGGCACCCCACTGTGCCTTGAGCTTCTTCAGTACTCCCAACTCGCGCCAAGTCCCCTTCACACATCGCCCCCTGTGCTCGCTGATCTCCGCTGCCTCCCGGACCGGCAACGCCTCGGTTTTAATATTCTCATCCTTGCTTTCAAATCCCTCCACGGCCTCGCCCTCCTCCCTCTCTCCGTAACCTCCTTCAGACCCACAACAAACACCCCCCCCCCCCCCGAACCTCCAACTCTGGCCTGTTGCTAACCTGCGATTCCTTTGACCCACCATTGGTGGCCGTGCCTTCTGTTTCCTAAGCCCGAAGCCCTGGAATTTCCTCCTTTAACCTCTCCACCTCTCTCTCCTTGAAGACGCTCCTTAAAAGTTTATGACCAAGCTTTTGGTCACCAGACTGGTTCCTGGGATGGGGGGGGGGGGGGATTGTCCTATGAGGAAATATTGAGTAGACTAGGCCTATATTCTCCAGGATTTAGTAGAATGAGGTGTGATCTCATTGAAACATACAAAATTCTCACAGGGCTCGACAGGGTAGATGCAGGGAGGATGTTTCCCCCGGGCTGGGGGAGTCTAGAACCAGGGGTCACAGTCTCAGAATAAGGGGTCAGCCATTTAGGACTGAGATGAGGAGAAATTTCTTCACTCAGAGGGTGGTGAATCTGTGTAATTCTCTGCCTCAGAGGACTGTGGAGGCTCAGTCGTTGAGTATATTCAAGGCTGAGATTGACAGATTTTTGGTTATTAAGGGATATGGGGACAGTGCAGGAAAGTGGAGTTGAGGTAGAAGATCAGCCATGATCTTATTGAATGGTGGAGCAGGCTCGAGGGGCCGAATGGCCTACTCCTGCTCCTATTTCGAAAGTTCTATTATCTCCATATGTGTCTCGGTGTCAAATTTTGTTTGATAGCTCTCTTGTGAAGCGCCTTGGGGCACTTTGCTATCTTAAAGGCGCTACATAAATGTAAGTTGTTGCTGTCCTGAAGTGTTTGCCTAACTACTCTATCTGGAAGCCCATTCCATGAGGTGTCGCTCTGTTCCTGTCTAAATTTTTGTCTTTCACTCATTTGAATTTGTGGCCCCTTGTCCTACTGTCACTGATGAATATGAAGTAATGTTCGAGATTTACCTTTTCCATGTCATTTATTAACATACACACCTCTCCGAGAGACCCTTTGTTGCCTCCTTTCAAGACTGAAAAGTTCATGTATCTCTGTCCTTTTATCACTCATTCTTCTGAAGCTAAAAAGAAAGACTTACATTTCTATAGCGCCTTCCACAAACTCAGGATGTCCCAAAGTGCTTCACAGCCAATGAAGTACTTCTTGAAGTGTAGTCACTGTTGTAATGTAGGGAATCGCGGCAGCCAATTTGCGCACAGCAAACTCCCACAAACAGCAATGTGATAATGACCGGATAATTTGTTTTAGTGATGTTGGTTGAGGGATAAATATTGGCCCCAATACACCAGGGAGAACACCCCTGCTGTTCTTCGAATTAGTGCCGTGGGATCTTTTATGTCCACCTGAGAGTGCAGACGGGGCCCCAGTTATCTTATCTGGCTCCATAACCGGTCGATAGAGTGGATAGGAAGGCAATTCAGAGAAGGTTCACTAGGTTGATTCTGGGGATGAGAGGGTTGACTTATGAGGAAAGGTTGAGTAGGTTGGGCCTCTACTCATTGGAATTCAGACGAATGAGAGGTGATCTTATAGAAACGTATAAGATTATGAGGGGGCTTGACAAGGTGGATGCAGAGAGGATGTTTCCGGGGGAGACCAGAACTAGAGGGCATGATCTTAGAATAAGGGGCCGCCCATTTAAAAACTGAGATGAGGAGGAATTTCTTCTCTCAGAGGGTTGTAAATCTGTGGAATTCGCTGCCTCAGAGAGCTGTGGAAGCTGGGTCATTGAATAAATTTAAGACAGAAATAGACAGTTTCTTAACCGATAAGGGAATAAGGGGTTATGGAGAACGGGCGGGGAAGTGGAGCTGAGTCCGTGATCAGATCAGCCATGATCGTATTAAATGGCGGAGCAGGCTCGAGGAGCCGTATAGCCTACTCCTGCTCCTATTTCTTATGTTCTTATGACCTATTTCCCTTAGCAGAGCCGTCAATAACCGGGAGGCATGGATTTAAAGTAATTGGTAGGAGGTTTTGAGGGGAAATGTTTTCACCCAGAGGGTGGTGGGGGTCTGGAACTCACTGCCTGAAAGGGTGGTAGAGGCAAAAACCCTCACCACATTTAAAAAGTACCTGGATGTGCACTTAAAGAGCCGTAACCTACAGGGCTACGGACCAAGAGCTGGAAAGTGGGATTAGGCTGGATAGCTCTTTGTCGGTCGGCGCGGACACGATGGGCCGAAATGGCCTCCTTCCGTGCTGTAAATTTCTATGATCCTGTGGTTGTATGTGCCCCGTGTTTACTGCTGAACTCTTCCTACAATTGCTGCGGCAGAGATTATTTGAATGATGGGATCTTACTTAAAGTAAAAACCTGCCCCTGTCAGAAACTCGCGGGACCAGCGACGTACAGAATCAGGACTGTCGGTGCACGAGGCTTAGTTTTTGTACCCAGCTGATGGGAATGGAAAGCCAGCACTTATATTCCCCAGACTCCCCAGTACTCCTTTATATTGCTTCCACCTTTTAGGCCGCACGCTGTAATTTGAGCGCAGCCTGCCATCGAGAATCTGACTCTCCGCCCGGTGCGGGGTGGGGGGGGTGGATGTTCATTTGCTGGGTCCCAATGCAAATCCAATCAAAAGTACCACACTCGCCATTCCAGCAGATGCTTGAAGCAGCAGGAAGCGAAATGAGGCTGCTGAGAAGGACAGCTGGACAAGAAGCTCAATATCCTTCCTCTCTGACTCACTCATTTACTGCTCGTTGAGACGGAATTTCAATCGCAAGCATCAGTGTGCGAGCGTGTGTGTGTCTGCACCGTTTATCTGACAGCCCGATCTGGGGAAATATAACGAATTTCATAGCACTGAATGCTATAAAGGTTTACTTTAGTATGAAATCAAAGGTAATTTGAACCCGCATTGAAAAATAGCTGCTTTTATTTAACTGCATTGCAAGAAATATTCCGCTCTTCTCTATTTGCCACCACTGCAGATTTTTCCGCGAATCCATTCCCTTTGTGCGGAATTTCTCCTGTTCCGATGCAGCCATTTCGATCCCAACATTGGCGTGCTGTCCGAATCGGATAAGCTTGGTCAAAGAGATAGGTTTTAAGGAGCGTCTTGAAGGAGGAAAGAGAGGTAGAGAGGCGGAGAGGTTTAGGCAGGGAGTTCCAGAGCTTGGGTCCAGGTAACTGAAGGCACGCTCACCGATGATGCCGTGATTATAATCAGGGATGCTCAGGAGGGCAGAATTCGAGGAGCGCAGACATCTCGGTGGGGGTGGGGGGGTGGGGGTGGGTTGTGGGGCTGGAGGAGATTACGGGAGATAGGGAGGGGTGAGGCCATGGAGGGATTTAAAAATAAGGATGAGAATTTTGAAATTGATGTGTTGCTTAACCGGAAGCCAATGAGGGTCAGCGAGCACAGGGGTGATGGGTGAACATTTTGTGGCGGAGGAGCGGCGAGAGACCATGGCGGAGGTGCGGCAAATGGGGGTTCGGGGCCCAGAAGAGCCGAGGGCCCAGGGGCAGCACGGGCCAGCCCACACTGCGATATGTGTGCGCACCAAGTCTGCACAGCAGAGCAGGTCTCCAGTCGTCTTGGTTAATCCTTGCCACTGGACCAAGACCTAGCTCTGTCAAGCCCGTGTGGTGGCTGGTGTGCAACGGCCACCCCACGTTAAAACAATCCACGCACAGGCATCTTCCACCCCTGGAGTTCAGGACTGGAATATCGCGTCCTCCATTGAAACATCTGTGAACTCATCCCTTTTGGTGAGGCACGTCATCCTCGTTCGAGGGACTGACCGCCTATGATGAGGATGATAAGGAGTCCCACTCCGGGAGATGTATTCCCTAACGGTGCCAGGAGTGATTGTGCAAATGTCAGTTTTCCTACATTTGGAAAGGGACGTCGGTAGCATTGGAAATACTTAGCAGAGGTTCAGCAAGGTCAGTTCCAATCAAACAGAAGAGTTTTCTTACGAAGGGAATGGAGAGACAAAAAGAAAGAATTGCATTTCTATAGCGCCTTTCAGGATTTCAGGACATCCCAAAGCACTTTACAGCCAATGAAGAACTTTTGGAAGTGCAGTCACTGTTGTAATGTAGAGAAAGTAGCAGCCAATTTACGCACAGCAAGCTCCCACAAACAGCAGTGAGATAATGACCAGATAATGTTTTTAGTAGTGTTGATTGAGGGATCAATATTGGCCAGAACACCGGGGAGAGCTTCCCTGCTGTTATTCAAAATAGTGGCCATGGGATCTTTTACGTCCAGCTGAGAGAGCAGACGGGGCCTCGGTTTAACGTCTCATCCGAAAGACGGCACCTCAGCACTGCACTGGGAGTGTGGGCCTGAATTATGTGCTCAAGTCTCTGGAGTGGGAGTTGAACCCACGACCTTCTGGCTCAAAGGCGAGAGTGCTGCCCACTGAGCCACGGCTGATGCCTTTCGTTATTTTCATTTAAAATCTAGCACGACGAGGGTTCAACGACTTTCCCAGTGAAAGCCTTGTTTCGAATTCTCTCTTGTTTTTGCAGCTTTACATTCTGTGATCAAAGCAAAGGTATGACTATGTCTGGAGGCATTGCGTATGTATGGCACATTTATACTGGGCTCTGCCAGCAACACTCTAAAAATAATCTTGACTCCCAATTGCCTACACTGTGAGGCGTTTGAATGCCAGATAAAGGCATGCTTACGGTCTTGCATCAGCAAGTTTGTTGAGGGAGGATCCTTGACTTATAGAAACATAGAAAATAGGAGCAGTAGTAGGCCATTCGGCTCTTGGAGCCTGCACCGCCATTCAATATGATCATGGCTGATCCTCCATCTCAACACCATATTCCCGCTTTTTCTCCATACCCCTTGATGTCTTTTGTGTCTAGAAATCTATCTATCTCCCTCTTAAATATATTCAGTGACTTGGCCTCCACAGCCTTCTGTGGTAGAGAATTCCACAGGTTCACCACCCTCTGAGTGAAAACATTTCTCCTCATCTCGGTCCTACATTTTCTACCACATATCCTGAGACTGTGACCCCTTGTTCTCGACTTCCCAGCACCGGGGAAACATCCT
This sequence comes from Pristiophorus japonicus, assembly GCF_044704955.1. NCBI lineage: Eukaryota > Metazoa > Chordata > Chondrichthyes > Pristiophoridae > Pristiophorus > Pristiophorus japonicus. The sequence goes on from NC_091980.1 coordinate 304,724,359, forward strand.
CCCCGCATCCAGTCTGTCCAACCCAGTCCGAATTGTTATGTTCAGAATAACTCCACAAGACTGTATACTGTAAGCTCAAACTGTTGTGCACTTGGTCTCTTTAATGTAACTCCAGAATGAGGAAGCAGCATGGTAGACTGCCTTTTATACCTGCTTGCCCAGGGTGTGCAGGTGACCCTTGGGTCTCCCACAGGTGCGCCCCCTGGTGGCAAGTCTTACACACTGGTAAAGTTTACATACATAACAGGAATTTTCGACGTATCAATGCGAACCCCTCTCATTCTTCTAAACTCTAGAAGCAAAGGGCCCGAGTTTTGAGCCGCGCATAGAACGGCGCAGTCCCGACCTGGACGCCCGTTTTTCGCGCCACAAAGTACGCCTAAAAAAAACTTCCAGATTCTCCGGCTCCCTGCAGGTCGTTTGCAGCTCGGCGCAACGCAGCCTCACTGGGGCTGCGTGAATAAGGCTCCTCCCACGGCCAGCTCCTGCTTCCTCCCGACCCGACTCGACTCCCGCTCCCCCCCCCCACCGCCTCCGGACCGGACCTGACTCCCGCTCCCCCGCCCGGACCCGACCCCAACCCGACTCCCGCTTCACCCCCCCCCCCCCGCCCCCGGACTGGACCCGACCCGACTCCTTCTCCCCCCCCCCCTCTCCTCCCCGCACCCCCCCCCCCCCCCCCTGCCCCTGACTCATTTTGTGAGTCAGGCACTTTGGGCCAAAATAAAGCAGAAGCAAGGTTGTACCTTGCTTAGTTAAACAGTACTCAGTTTGAACCTTTATTGCATACATAACAGCGGAGCAGGCTCGAGGGGTTGTATGGCCTACTGCTGCTCCTATTTCTTATGTTCTTTTGTTCTTGTGGGCCAATAAGCCTACCTCGTCCATGTTGTGAAGCGTGTGGCTGTCAAAGCACGAATGAGAAAGAGCCAGGCTTATTGTGGCATAGCTGTGAGGGTGATCATTGGAATCGCTAGACCAAAAAAGGGGCACGGTCCATCTAGTTCGCCTTCTGCCATCCTCCGAGTCCCATGATACAACGGTAATAGAGTTGTTGACTAATCACAGCCATCAACCTCTTATCGATAGGTGTACAACAGACCCAGACATGAGGCAAGGAATATCGTCCGTTGTGAAGAGCTTTGGGAACCATAACTCCAAAGTCGGCTGTTCCTCCCAAACATGCTACATTCACCACACATCGTGTCTCAACTTACCCGGATTTCTTGTACATCATCATCATCATCATCATCATCATCATAGGCAGTCCCTCGGAATCGAGGAAGACTTGCTTCCACTCTTAGAATGAGTCCTTAGGTGGCTGTACAGTCCAATACGAGAGCCACAGGTGGAACAGACAGTTGTTGAGGGTAAGGGAGAGTGGGACAGGTTTGCCGCACGCTCCTTCCGCTGCCTGCGCTTGTTTTCTTGATGCACTCGGCGATGAGACTCGAGGCGCTCAGCGCCCTCCCGGATGCACTTCCTCCACTCAGGGCGGTCTTTGGCCAGGGACTCCCAGGTGTCAGTGGGGATGTTGCACTTTATCAGGGAAGCTTTGGGGGTGCCCTTGTAGCGTTTCCTCTGTCCACCCTTGGCTCGTTTGCCATGAAGGAGTTCCGAGTAGAGCGCTTGCTTTGGGAGTCTCGTGTCTGGTATGCGGACACTGTGGCCTGCCCAGCAGAGCTGATCAAGTGTGGTCAGTGCTTCAATGCTGGGGATATTGGACTGGTCGAAGACGCTAACGTTGGTGCGTCTGTCCTCCCAGGGGATTTGTAGGATCTTGTGCCAGTGCGCCAGCACAGCCTTCAGCCACCTGAGGAAAAGAGTGTTCGAAGACCAGGCCCTCAAATCTACTACCATGGTCTACAGGGCTGTAGTAATACCTGCCCTCCTGTATGGCTCAGAGGCATGGACCATATACAGTAGACACCTCAAGCCGCTGGAGAAATACCATCAACGATGTCTCCGCAAGATCTCGTAAAGGGCCTATAGTGAATCCTGTCATATTGACTCTAGGCTTCAGATCAGTATAGAGTTAGTCCCATTTTTTTGGTAGACATTGCAACTGAAGAGTTAATATAGACATCATCTCTAGAAAATTGCTCCCTTAGTCCTGAGATCGTATTGCTCTATACAGCCCAGCTCACAATATACTTATGGAGGTGGAAGGCCATTTGGCCAGTCTTGAGTCATCCAGCCCAAAAGACCCTACAGTGGCCCATTGCAACATCTAGTTGTTTCTTGTTGGTAACCAGTGGACACAGATTCAATAGTAACTTTCCAAAGGGAATTGGATATATACAGGAAAAGGAAAGATTTGCAGGGTTACGGGGAAAGAACGCGGGAGTGGGATCAATTGGACGGCTGCTTTAAAGAGCCGGAATGGGCACCTTGGGCCGAATGGCGGCCTCCTGTGCTGTAAGGTTCTATGATTTGGTTGGTAGGCAATGTGTCTAATTGTAAGTACTCTGTGATTTATACTTGAAAAATCAATGAAAACCAAATCACATACAATAAATGCGTCAATTCTGTTGAGCTGTGAAAATGAGGTTCAGAATCTGTGATTTTATTTTATTCGTTCCTGGGATGTGGGCATCGCAGGCAAAGCCAGCATTTATTGCCCTAATTGTCCCTTGAGAAGGTGGTGGTGAGCCGTCGCCTTGAACCGCTGCAGTCTGTGTGGTGAAGGTACTCCCATAGTGCTGTTAGGGAGGGAGTTCCAGGACTTTGACCCAACGACAATGAAGGAACGGCGATATATTTCCAAGTCAGGATGGTGTGTGACTTGGAGGAGAACTTGGAGGTGGTGGTGTTCCCATGTGCCTGCTCCCCTAGTCCTTCTAGGTGGTAGAGGTCGGGGGTTTGGGAGATGCCGCTGAAGAAGCCTTGGCGAGTTGCTGCAGTGCATCTTGCAGATGGTACACACTGTAGCCACGGTGCGCCGGTGGTGGAGGGAGTGAATGTTTAAGGTGGTGGATGGGGTGCCGATCAAGAGGGTTCCTTTGTCCTGGATGGTGCCGGGCTCATGGTCTACAGGGCTGTAGTAATACCCACCCTCCTGTATGGCTCAGAGACATGGACCATGTACAGCAGACACCTCAAGTCACTGGAGAAATATCACCAATGATGTCTCCGCAAGATCCTGCAAATCCCCTGGGAGGACAGGCGCACCAACATCAGCGTCCTCATTCAGGCGATCATCCTCAGCATTGAAGCACTGCAGGCCACATAGTTCGCAAGCCAAACACGAGACTCCCAAAGCAAGTGCTCTACTCAGAGCTCCTTCATGGCAAACGAGCCAAAGGTGGGCAACGGAAACGCTACAAGGACACCCTCAAAGCCTCCCTGATAAAGTGCGACATCCCCACCGACACCTGGGAGTCCCTGGCCCAAGACCGTCCTAAGTGGAGGAAGTGCATCCGGGAGGGCGCTGAGCCCCTCGAGTCTCATCGCCGAGAGCATGCAGAAATCAAGCGCAGGCAGCGGAAGGAGCGTGCGGCAAACCAGTCCCACCCACCCTTTCCCTCAACGACTATGTGTCCCACTTGTGACAGAGTCTGTGGTTCTCGTATTGGACTGTTGGAGCCACCAAATAACTCACTTCAGGAGTGGAAGTCTTCTTCGATTCCGAGGGACTGCCTATGATGATGAGTCCTGTGTTGCGGCTTCCCCAGGCTGGCATCTTATTTTTAGGTATGCCTGGTGCTGCTCCTGGCATGCTCACTTGCACGCCTCATTGAACCAGGGTTGGCCCCCCTGGCTTGATGGTAATGGTAGAGTGAGGGATATGCCGGGCCATGAGGTTACAGATTGTGGTGGAATACGATTCTGCTACTGTTGATGGCCCACAGCGCCTCATGGATGCCCAGTTTTGAGCTGTTGGGTCTGTTCTAAATTTATTCCATTTAGGACGGCGGTAGTGCCACACAACATGATGGATGATGTCCTCAGTGTGAAGACGGAACTTCATCTCCACAATGACTGTGCGGTGGTCACTGCTACCAGTGCTGTCATGGACAGGTGCATCTGCGACAGGTAGATTGGTGTGAACGAGGTCAAGTAGGTTTTTCCCTCATGTTGGTTCTCTCACCAGCTGCCGCAGGCCCAGTCTGGCAGCTGTGTCCTTCAGCACCCGGCCAGCTCGGTCGGTGATGGACATCGAAGTCCCCCACCCTGAGTATATTCTGCTACCCTCAGTGCTTTTTCCAAGTGGTGTTCAACATGGAGGATTCAGCAGCTGAGGGAGGGCGGTAGGTGGTTATCAGCAGGAGGTATCCTTGCCCATGCTTGACCTGAAGCCATGAGACTTCATGGGTCTGATATCAATGTTGAGGCCTTCCGACAGTATACCACTGTGCTGCCACCCCAGGTGGGTCTGACCTGCTGGTGGGACAGGACATACCCAGGGATGGTGATGGAGGAGTCGAGGACATTGGCTGAAAGGTATGATTCTGTGAGTACGACTATGTCAGGCTGTTACTTGATTAGTCTGTGGGACAGCTCTCCCAACTTTGGCACAAGTCCCCAGATGTTAGAGAGGAGGACTTTGCAGGGTCGACCGGGCTGGTGACGATTCCTGAGCTTCGGTACATGTTGTAACATCCGGGTCTTCGGTGTCCGCTGTGGCTCAGTGAGTCTGAGTCAGAAGGTTGTGGGTTCAAGTCCCAGTCTAGGGATTTGATAAATCCAGGCTGATGCTCCAGTGCAGTGCTGAGGGAGTGCTGCACTGTCGGAGGTGCCGTCTTTCAGATGAGACATTAAACCGGGTCTGCTCTCTCAGGTGGACGTAAAAGATCCCACGGCACTATTTCGAAGAGCAGGGGAAGTTATACCTGGCAACCTGGCCAATATTTATCCCTCAATCAACATCATTAAAAACAGATTATCTGGTCATTACCACATTGCTGTTTGTGGGAGCTTGCTGTGCGCACATTGGCTGCCGCGTTTCCCACATTGCAACAGTGACTACACTCCAAAAGTACTTGATTGGCTGTGAAGTGCTTTGAGATGTCCGGTGGTCAAGAAAAGCGCTATATAAATGCAAGTCTTTTTTTTTTCTTTTATCCCTATGGGATAATGGATAAAATCTAATTAAAAACACAGATCATGTTTTGATCCAAAACCCATGATGGGACAGAGGGAGGAAAGTGCCTTTCTGGTTGGTAGGAAGGGAAACTGGTGAGAAGGATGAAAATACTGTTCTTGACCTTCGAGTAATTGTCCTGGTGTGAAAACAGTGATACCTGCCCTCCTATATGGCTCAGAGACATGGACTATGTACAGCAGGCACCTCAAAACACTGGAGAAGTACCACTACATATAGGCCCAGACCGGTTAAGGACGTCAGATTTTCTTCCCTAAAGGACATTAGTGAACCAGTTGGATTGCTGCGACAATCTCACAGATTCATGGTCACCTTTACTAGTATCAGTTCTTTTTTATTTACAGAGTTTTCAAATTTGTTCAAATGGGGGTATAGGTTGGAACTCTCTGGTCCGGCACCCTTGGAACGGAGAATTTTACAAACCACGGGAGGTCACGCTTACCGGTACCTGTCGACAGCGCATGGGCCCCTGCGGGTGTGCGCGTGCTGGCGGCCTGTGGGCGGCTCCCTCAGCACCCGTGCACGCACTCACTGACTGACAGCCTCTCCCAGCCATTCCCCGAAGGCACTCACTGACTGACAGCCGCTCCAGCCTATCGCCGCACACACTCACTGACTGACAGCCTCTCCCAGCCTATCGCCGCACACACTCATTGACTGACTGCCGCTCCCAGCCAATCGCCGGACACATTCACCGACTGACAGCCGCTCCAGCCAATCGCCACACAGATTCACTGACTGACAGCCGCTCCCAGCCAATCGCCGGACACATTCACTGACTGACAGCCGCTCCCAGCCAATCGCCGAACATACTCACTGACTGACAGCCGCTCCCAGCCAATCGCCGGACACATTCACTGACTGACAGTTGCTCCCAGCCAATCACCAAAGGCACTCACTGACAGTCAGCCGCTCCAGCCAATCGCTGAACACACTCGCTGACTGACAGCCGCTCCAGCCAATCAAAATTTTTTATAAACCCCCCTCTCCCTCATGCCCAGCCAATGCTGAACTACGGATGTTTCCGGACTGGAGAGTCCCGGACCAGAGAGGTCCAACCTGTATTTGAACTGACGTACTCTAGATTATTAGTCTTGGCCCATGGATTACTGGTCCAGTAACATTAGGTGGATAGACTGCTTAGAACAGAGAACGCCAAGAGATTTGATGGAGGTGTTTGAAATCATGAAGGGTAGAGTAAATAAAGAGAAACAGTTTCTAATGGCTGAAAGGGCCGATAACCAGAGGGCACAGATTAAGGTGATTGCCAAAAGAACCAGAGGTGACATGAGGATAAACCTTTTTATGCAACGAGTGGTTAGGATTTGGAATGCACTGCCTGATAGGGCGGTGGAGGCAGATTCAATAGTAGCCTTCAAAGGGGAATTGGATAAATACTTGAAGGAGAAAAAATTTCCGGGATATGGGGAAAGAGCGGGGGAGTGGAACTGACTGGATCGCTCTTCGAAAGAGCTGGCGCAGACTCGATGGGCCGAATGGCCTCCTTCTGTGTTGTATTATTCTATGATTCTATAGCCACTACTTGGCTTGCAGATGGCATGAACCTCTTGTCAACAAAGGTAGACATTGATGCGGAGCCTCCAGTGTGCCAGTGCAGCCTTTGGCCGCCTGAGGAAAAGAGTGTTCGAAGACCAGGCCCTCAAACCTACCACCAAGCTCATGGTCTACAGGGTTATAGTAATACCCGCCCTCCTGTATGGATTGGAGGCATGGATGATGTGCAGAAGACACATCAAGTTGCTGGAGATATATCACCAATGATGTCTTCGCAAGATCCTACATATCCCCTGGGAGGACAGATGCAACAATATTAGTGTCCTCGCCCAGGCTAATATTCCCAGCACTGAAGCACTGACCACACTTGATCAGCTTCGCTGGGCAGGCCACATAGTTCGCATGCCAGACACAAGACTCCCAAAGCAAGTGCTCTATGCGGAGCTCCTTCACGGCAAACGAGCCAAAGGTGGATAGCAGAAATGTTATAAGGACACCCTCAAAGCCTCCTTGGTGAAGTGCGACATCACCACTGACACCTGAGAGTCCTTGGCCCAAGACCGCTCGAGGTGGAGAAAGTGCATCCGGGAGGGCGTTGAACTCTTCGAATCTCAACGCTGCGAGCCTGAAGAGGTCAGTCGCTGGCAACAGAAGGAGCATGCGTCAAATCAGTCCCACCCCTCCCTTTCCCCCGACGAATGTTTGTCCCACCTGTGACAGGGTCTGTGGCTCTCGAATTGGACTGTTCAGCCACCAGAATTCACTTTAGGTGTGGAAGCAAGTCTTCCTCGATTCCGAGGGACTGCCTATGATGATGATGATGATGTAGATAGAAAACAGTCTCAAATTGCTGGCCGCTTCCGAGCTGCAGCCTGGAATTGGTGAGCACGCTCCGATGCACAAAATTCAGCATGGGTCCGAAACTTGCCCGAGGGACAGGAAGCCCAATGTACTGGCTGGTTTGTTGTTCAGACCGGAGGGCCAGTGTACAGTGGTGGTCCCCAGGACGTGGTGTTGGGACCACTGCTCTTTTTGATATTGCTTAATGACCTGGACCTGGGTGTACAGGCCATCAGTTCAAAGTTTGCAGATGACGTGAAACTTGGAAATGGAGTGAACAATGAGGGAGGAGGATACTTCAGGAGGACTTGGGCAGACTGGTGAAATGGGCAGATTGAAAGTTAACACAGAGACATGTGAAGTGATAGATTTTGGTGAGAAGAACGCGGAGAGGCAATATCAACTAAAGGGTACAGTTTGTAAGGGGGTGCAGGAACAGAGAGGATGTGTGTGCACAAATCTTCGAAGGTGCCAGGACAAGTTGAGGAGGTTGTTATTTTTTTTAAAAACATTGGGATCCCTGGCTTTATTTGTAGAGTATAAAAGCAAGCTAGTTATGCCAAACCTTTGTAACCTTAGTCGCCTGGATGGGTCGGAGAGGAAGTTTCCCAGAGTTTTTCTTTCTTAAATTGGCCTGGGTTTTTATCTAGTTTTTGCCTCTCCCAGGAGATCACATGGCTCCGGTTGGGGTGGAGTGTAGAATGTTTTAGTATAAGGGGTGTCGCGGTTGTGTGGGGAAGACTGGTTGGGCTGGGTGCTCTTTACCTTTCCATCATTGTTCATAGGTTTATGTGTAACCATCAGGGCTGCTGACCGAGGGCCCTGCAGCTCTTTGTCGGCCGGCGTGGACACGATGGGCCGAAATGGCCTCCTTCTGCGCTGTAAATTTCTATGTTTCTTTCTATGTTTCTAACACTGGTTCGGCCTCAGCTGGAGTAATGTGTTCAATTCTGGGCATCGCACTTTAGGAAGGATGTCAAGGCCTTGGAGAGGGTACAGAGATTTACTCGAATGGTTCCAGGGATGAGGGACTTCAGTTACGTGGATAGACTGGAGAAGCTGGGGTTTGTCTCCTCCGAGCAGAGAAGGCTAAGGGGAGATTTGATAGAGGCGTTCAAAATCACGAAGGTTTTGGACAGAGTAAATAGAGAGAAACGGCTGCTGGTGTAACGTATTTAAGGCGATCGGCAAAAGAACAAGTGATGACATGAAAAAGAAATTACGCATCGAGTTGTTGTGATCTGGAGAGCACTATCTGGAAGCAGATTCAATAGCAATTTTCAAAAGGGAATTCAGTAAATTACTTGAAGGGAATAAAAGTTACAGGGCTATGGGGAAAGGGGGAGGGGAGTTGGACCAATTGGATAACTCCACCAAAGAGCTCCCAAATGGTCGCCTCCTGAGCTCTACCATTCTATGATTTGACCAGGATTTAAGGGGTCACCGTTTGCTCACATGAATCACTAAGAGTTTAAAGCGAAAGTGATTGTACAGAATGCTGAAATGGTAACATTGAAAAGATATTTGAAGCAGTGAATTCACTTAGAATCATCGAATTGTACAGAACTGGAGGTGATTTGGTCCATCGTGCACATGCAGGCTCTCTGGTAGAGTGTTCCAATTAGTCCCAGTCCAACTCTTTCCCCACAGCCCGGCAAATGTTTCCTTTTCAAGTATTTATCCAATTCTCTTTTGAAAGTTCCTGCTCCCACCGACCACTCAGGCAGCACGCATTCCCGACTTGTTGGGCTGTGTTGATATTCACAACCACCTTGAGCCTTCCTCCTGCTATTTTATGAGATTACCAGAAGCATGCTCTTGAGTTATAACAGCCATCTGTGGCAAATTAATGTACATTGATAATGTTACTCAAATCACATCGTCAATGTTTGTTTCTATGGCATGATTGAACTTTCTGTCACGTTTGCTTTTGTTGGAAGGAATTTATTTGAACAGAGGATGGTGATTGAATACTAATGATCGCATTCTGACTGATTTTTGCCGAAAGAAAGTCACCAATCGCGTTTGTGACCTGGGTTCAAATTCAGGCTGACGGGATATTGATCCTCTTTGTCTGCTGCTTGTAAACGGTCCTGCCTGTAATTAGTTAGAGACAGTTCCCAGCCGTGGACCCATGCCAGACAGAGCTACCCCGAATTAGCCACTAACCTGGCAATCTCCCTCCAAGGGGTTACAGGGCGCCCACTCCGTGTTACACTCACGCAGTTTAACGAAAGAAAAACCTGCATTTATATAGCGCATTTCACTACCCCGGGACGTCCCAAAGTGCTTTACAGCCAATGAAGTATTTTTTGAGGTGTAACGTAGGAAACGCGGCAGCCAATTTACGCACAGCAAGCTCCCACAGTCAGCAATGTGATAATGACCAGATAATCTGTTTGTGATGTTGATTGAGGGATAAGTATTGGCCAGGACACCTGGGGATAAGTCCCCTGCTCTTCTAAATAATGCCATGGGATTTTTTTACGCCCGCCTGAGAGACGGGGCCTCGGTTTAACGGCTCATCTGTCAGAGGTGGCATTGGGCGGTCATAGAATCCTCGAATGGTTACAGCACAGGAGGCCATTCGGCCCGTCGAGCCCGTGCCGGCTCTCTGCAAGAGCACCTCAGCGAGTCCCACTCCCCCGCCCTTTCCCCGTAACCCTGCAAATCTTTTTCCTTCGGTTCCCTTTAGAAAGCTGTGATTGAGTCTGCCTCCACCAGCCTTTCAGGCAGCGCATTCCAGATCCTAACCACTCGCTGCGGGTTCTCATGTCGTCTTTGCTCCTTTTGCCAATCACCTTAAATCTGTGTCTTCTGGTTCTCGACCCTTCCGCCAATGGGAACAGTTTCTATCTACTCTGCTGAGACCGCTCATTATTTTGAGCACCTCGATCAAATCTCCTCTCAACCTTCCCTGCTACGAGGAGAACAACCCCAGCTTCTCCAGTCTATCCACGTCACTGAAGTCCCTCATCCCTGGAGCCATTCTTGTAAATCTTTCCTGCACCCTCTCTAAGGCCTTCACATCCTTCCTAAAGTGCAGTGCCCAGAATTGGACACAATACTCTAATTGGGGTCGAACCAGTGTTTTATACTGGTTCCTCATAATTTCTGCGCTTTTGTACTCTATACCTCTATTCATGAAGCAGAGGATCCCAGATGCTTGTTTAAACCGCTTTCTCAACCTGCCCTGCCAACTTCAATGATTTGTGCACACATACCCCCAGGCCTCTCTGTTCATGCACCCTCGGTGACGGAGGGGATATGGAGCTAAATGGGAGCTATTTTTAATTTGTGTATGTTGAACCTTTTTTAAAAAAACACGTTAATATTTCTGAGCTCTCGCTCTCTTTCCCTCTCTCTTTCCCTCACTCTCGCTCTCCCTCTCTCTTTCCCTCACTCTCGCTCTCCCTCTCTCTTTCCCTCACTCTCGCTCTCCCTTCCTCTCTCTCTTTCCCTCTCTCTCTCGCTCTCCCTTCCTTTCTCTCTCTCCCTCCCTCCCTCCCTCTCTCTCCCCCTCCCTCCCTCTCCCTCCCTCTCTCCCTCCCTCCCTCTTTCTCTCTCTCTCTCGAGCTGCAGTCACATAGGGCGGATTAATGGGAGAAAGGATAGAGTTTGAACTTGTAACGATTGGGTTCAAATTGCGGTTGGATTGTCAGCACAAACACTGTACAATCCTGCAACTCTCTGTCAGGGTCAAGTGTGCGAGTTGCGACTGGTTGCTTAGCAACGGCAACTTAAAGTGGATGTAAGTGGATCATCGACCCGTTGGAGGTGTAATTGTTCCGTAACTAACAATCAGAAAGTAATAAACTGCGGCAGCGCTAATGTTTTCGAGAAAAGGAAGGAATTGCGCGGCAGGCTTTGGGGAAAGGTTAATATTTAGAAGGTGATGTTGAGATTGAAAGCGGAGGAATCTCCGCTCCCCCCGCCCCCCGCATTCCTTCCCTCCTCCCTCACCCAAAGACCGCCGGCTCGGGTCACAACGCGCTTCCACGGCCCATAGAGCATCCCCTGCGTGGTTTCGGCACAAGGCCACAGGCCAAGCGGGAATCTGTCCACCCACAAGGATTGGAGCAGCAGTCACTCAACACCAACCCTGCCGCGGGAAACCCTGGCTGATTCCACCCGCCTTGAATCCCCCGGGGGGCGGTGGGCGTAGAAACCGATTGTCGCGGCCAACTCGAGCCAGGTAACTCGAGAAGAAGCAGAAAGAAATAGATTGGATTTATATAGCGCCCTTCACGACCTCGTGGCGCCGCAGAGCGCTGAGCAGCCAATGAAGTATTTTTGGAGTGTAGTCACTGTTGTAATATGGGAAACGCAGCAGCTAATTGCGCACAGCAAGCTCCCACAAACAGCAATGTGATAATGAGCAGTTAATCTGTTTTCGTTATGTTGATTGAGGGATAAATATTGGCCAGGACACCGGGGATAACTCCCTTGCCCTTCTTCGAAATAGTGCCATGGGATCTTTTACATCCACCTGAGAGAGCAGACGGAGCCTCGGTTTAACGTCTCATCCGAAAGACGGCACCTCCGACAGTGGGCACTGGAGTGTCAGCCTAGATTTATGTGCTCAAGTCTCTGGAGTGGGACTTGAACCCAACAACCTTCGGAGGGAAGTGTGCTGCCCACTGAGCCATAGCTGACATTCCAAAGGTAACAGATTCAATTTGGATACACTAGGTCATGTTAGAACATTTTCCAGGTTCAGTATAACGTAAGTTAAAAACAATGTGTGTATTGGCCAAAAAATGTTTTTGTACGGGAGGCCTGGGAGTGGGATGTTTAGGAGTGGTGTGACAGAGTGTGGGACTAGGCGAAGAATCACGGCGGTGAGAGGGGATCTCGGGACGTATATAGAGGAGGATAATGGATTCTGAGAGAAATGTGGAGAGGGCTGCTTTAGTGTGAGAGACACAGGAGGGGTCTGTGGAAGGAATGGGAGGAGGGGCCTGGAATCTGGGAGTCGGGGGTGGGTAATGACATGTACGATTGCGCAGTGAAAACTGGGAGTAGTGTTGATAATGTCATCGGGAGTACCGGGAATAAAACACTGGTTCGGCCTCAACTGGAGTACTGTGCCCAATTCTGGGCACCACACTTTAGGAAGGATGTGAAGGCCTTAGAGAGAGTGCAGAAAAGATTTACAAGAATGGTTCCAGGGATGAGGGACTTCAGTTACGTGGATAGACTGGAGAAACTGGGGTTGTTCTCCTTGGAGCAGAGAAGGTTGAGAGGAGATTTGATAGAGGTGTTCAAAATCATGAGGGGTCTGGAAAGAGTCGACAGAGAGAAGCTGTTCCCATTGGCGGAAGGGTCGAGAACCAGAGGGTACAGACTTAAGGTGTTTGGCAAAAGAATTTGTGAAAAGGAAATGATGCTTGACAAATCTTCTGGAATTTTTTGAGGATGTTTCCAGTAAAGTGGACAAGGGAGAACCAGTTGATGTGGTATATTTGGACTTTCAGAAGGCTTTCGACAAGGTCCCACCCAAGAGATTAATGTGCAAAATTAAAGCACATGGGATTGGGGGTAGTGTGCTGACGTGGATTGAGAACTGGTTGTCAGACAGGAAGCAAAGAGTAGGAGTAAATGGGGACTTTTCAGAATGGCAGCCAGTGACTAGTGGGGTACCGCAAGGTTCTGTGCTGGGGCCCCAGCTGTTTACACTGTACATTAATGATTTAGACGAGGGGATTAAATGTAGTATCTCCAAATTTGCGGATGACACTAAGTTGGGTGGCAGTGTGAGCTGCGAGGAGGATGCTATGAGGCTGTAGAGTGACTTAGATAGGTTAGGTGAGTGGGCAAATGCATGGCAGATGAAGTATAATGTGGATAAATGTGAGGTTATCCACTTTGGTGACAGATTAGGAAAAGGGGAGGTGCAACGAGACCTGGGTGTCATGGTACATCAGTCATTGAAGGTTGGCATGCAGGTACAGCAGGCGGTTAAGAAAGCAAATGGCATGTTGGCCTTCATAGCGAGGGAATTTGAGTACAGGGGCAGGAAGGTGTTGCTACATTTGTATAGGGCCTTGGTGAGGCCACACCTGGAGTATTGTGTACAGTTTTGGTCTCCTAACCTGAGGAAGGACATTCTTGCTATTGAGGGAGTGCAGCGAAGTTTCACCAGACTGATTCCCGGGATGGCGGGACTGACCTATCAAGAAAGACTGGATCAACTGGGCTTGTATTCACTGGAGTTCAGAAGAATGAGAGGGGACCTCATAGAAACATTTAAAATTCTGATGGGTTTAGACAGGTTAGATGCAGGAAGAATGTTCCCAATGTTGGGGAAGTCCAGAACCAGGGGTCACAGTCTAAGGATAAGGGGTAAGCCATTTCGGACCGAGATGAGGAGAAACTTCTTCACGCAGAGAGAGTGGTGAACCTGTGGAATTCTCTACCACAGAAAGTTGTTGAGGCCAATTCACTAAATATATTCAAAAGGGAGTTAGATGAAGTCCTTACTACTTGGGGGATCAAGGGGTATGGCGAGAAAGCAGGAATGGGGTACTGAAGTTGCATGTTCAGCCATGAACTCATTGAATGGTGGTGCGGGCTAGAAGGGCCGAATGGCCTACTCCTGCACCTATTTTCTATGTTTCTATGTTTCTAGAACCAAAGACAACATGAGGAAAATCTTTTTTACGCAGCGAGTGGTTAGGATCTGGAATGCACGGCCGGAGAGGGTGGTGGAGGCAGATTCAATCGCGGCTTTCAAAAGTGAATTGGATAAGTAGCTGAAGGAGAAAAATTTTCAGGGCTACGGGGAAAGGGCGGGGGAGTGGGACTAGCTGAAGTGCTCTTACAGAGAGCCGGCAAGTGCACGATGGGCATGGTTTCCTTCTGTGCTGTAACCATTCTATGATTCTGGGAGTAAGTTTGGGGAGTGAGCATACTTGTGGAAGCAATGTCAAAGTGCATGAGATCTGCGAGCAACTGGGGCAGCAGCGATATGGTGTTTGGAAGGCGGTCTGGCAACGTTAAGCGTGGAGCGATGCTCCGATAACATTGGGAGAGGGATGGGTAAGCAGGTTGGAAGAATGTGAGCCAACCTGCGACTGGCTCACCCCTGTAATCTTGGCAAAGGGCTAATGGGGAGTTGGAGAGCAGTGCTGGGAGTTGGGAGGACTATTTGGCCGAGGATTACAATCTGGGTTGAGCAGAAGAAATTTGGTAACCGTGAGAATCAAATTGGGCTAATTATAATCAACCTAACTGTGATTGAGAGGGGCCGAGAGGCTTAGTTGAAAATAGTGGTTGAAAAGAGCTCAGACTTACAGGAGGTGTGTGCTGTGTATCAGACTTTCAGTGCAGATTTAATTCTATGTTGTGAATAAACGAGGAGCGCACTCAGTCAAGTTAGTGAAAGGAGATTTTCACACAAAACGACCAATCCATGGAAGAGCTATCTAAAGGAGGGGAGTGAATCTCCTGGTTTCATCTCAGAAAGAACTAGATGTTGTGAATGGAGTTGTAAGATATTTCTGGATGAGCAGAGATGGCTGAAATGGCCTTTCTCATTCCTTGTGATCTTGCAACAGTAATAAATAAATCTCTTGGGAAAGGAGTTAGATGTAGTCCTTACTACTAGGGGGATTAAGGGGTATGGCGAGAAAGCAGGAATGGGGTACTGAAGTTGCATGTTCAGCCATGAACTCATTGAATGGCGGTGCAGGCTCGAAGGGCCGAATGGCCTACTCCTGCGCCTATTTCCATGTTTCTATGATCATAGCAGTTGCCGGACGAAAAAGGCCAAGGTCCGTCTAGTTCAGCTTCTAGCATCCTAGTAGTCACATGATACAACAACACTGGAGTTATTGACTAATCCTAGCAATCAGGAGGCTGGTGCGGAGATATAAACACCAACATGGACCACGGGCCAAGTGGCTTGTTTTTGTGCTATAGACTGTCATTCTCTACATAATCTCCATCAATTAGTCTACAACACACCCAGCTCCAGCTACACGATCCTGAGCTCTTGTGACCTCTCTGAATCTGCACTGTGCTGAAATAATCATAAATCGCACCATCTCGGCCTCAAACGCATTCTTTCCCAGGAGCCCAAAGCTCTGAAAAACCTTCAGTGTCAGCCATGGCTCAGTGGGTAGCACTCTCGCCTCTGAGTCAGAAGGTTGTGGGTTCAAGTCCCATTCCAGGGATCTGAACACACAAATCCAGGCTGACACTCCCAGTGCAGTGCTGAGGGAGTGCTGCACTGTCGGAGGTGCCATCTTTTGGATGAGACGTTAAACCGAGGCCCCGTCTGCTCTCTCAGGTGGACGTAGAAGATCCCAGGACACTATTTCGAAAAAGAGCAGGGGAGTTATCCCCATTATCCCTCAATCAAAATAACAAAAGCATTATCTGGTCGTTATCACGTTGCTATTTGTGGGAGCTTGCTGTGCGCAAATTGGCTGCCGTGTTTCCCACATTACAACAGTGACTACAGTCCAAAAGTACTTCATTGGCTGAAAAACGCTTTGAGACATCCGAAAGGCGCTATATAAATGCAAATCTTTCTTTCTCCCTCCCAAGAAGCTTTTAAAACCCAATATTGGTAACACTTCACTGCCATTTCTCCATTTATCTCATAAGTAGGTAAGCATTAGGAGCAGGAGTAGGCCATTCGGCCCCTCGAGTCTGCTCCGCCATTCAATGAGATCATGGCTGATCTTCGACCTCAACTCCACTTCCCTGTCCAATCCCCATATCCCTCAATTTCCCCATGGACTCCAAAAATCGATAATCTAATCGCAACTCCTCCCCCAACTACCTCGGTGAGCTTGTGCACTGTCGACCTTTCACCTGGATTTCTAAATTTAAGAAAAATAAATATATAGGAAAGGGAAGCAAGAAGCTTGAAGCCTGCAGGTAACCAACCTGTTTGTGAAGCCAGGAAGAGCACATTAAAACTGCAGTCCGTACCTGGGAAGTGTCGATGTACAGAGGGACCTGGGTGTCCTTGTACACCAGACATTGAAAGCAACCATGCAGGTGCAGCAAGCAGTTAGGAATGCAAATGGTATGTTGGCCTTCATTGCAAGAGGATTTGAGTACAGGAGCCAGGATGTCTTACTACAGTTATATAGGGCCTTGGTGAGACCGCATCTGGAGTATTGTGTGCAGTTTTGGTCTCCTTACCTAAGAAAGGATATACTTGCCATAGAGGGAGTGCAGCGAAGGTTCACCAGACTGATTCCTGGGATGTCGCATGATGAGAGATTGGGTCAACGAGGCCTGTATTCACTGGAGTTCAGAAGAATGAAAGGGGATCTCATTGGATCTCATAAAATTCTGACTGGGTTGGATAGACTGGATGCGGGGAGGATGTTTCCCCGGGCTGGGAAGTCTAGAACAAGGGGTCACAGTCTCAGGATACGGGGTAGGAAATTTAGGACCGAGATGAGGAGAAATGTTTTCACTCAGAGGGTGGTGAACCTGTGGAATTCTCTACCACAGAAGGCTGTGGGGGCCAAGTCACTGAATATATTTAAGAGGGAGATAGATAGATTTCTAGACACAAAAGGCATCAAGGGGTATGGGGAGAAAGCGGGAATATGGTGTTGAGATAGAGGATCAGCCATGATCATATTGAATGGCGGTGAAGGCTCGAAGGGCCGAATGGCCTGCTACTGGTCCTATTTTCTATGTTTCTCTACTTGCTCATCACTTCCTCCTCCCTGGCTCGAGGGTTGAGGGACAAATATTGGCCAGGACACCGGGGAGAACTCCCTTGTTCTTCCAAGTAGTGTCGGGAGGAGGATAGTTTACGTCTTCCTGAGAGAGCAGACGGGGCCTCAGTTTAACGTCTCATCCGAAAGATGGCACCTCCGACAGTGCAGCCCTCCCTCAGCACTGCACTGGGAGCCTGGATTTCTGTGCTCCAGTTTCTGGGGTGGGACTTGAACCCACAACCTTCTGACTCGGGAGGCAAAGAGAGTGCTTGTCCACTGAGCCACGGCTGACACCTGATGTGTATCTCGATGGTGGAATAATCATTGGGGTGTTGTCTGCAGGTAATCAACCTGTTTGTGAAGCCAGGAAGAGCACGTTAAAACTGCGATCCATACCTGCTCATCGCTTCCCCCCCCCCACTCCCTGGCTCACCCGAGAGCCTCAGCTGGCGTGTGAGCCGGCCGAACTCGGGCAGCATCCTCTCCCCCCTGACAGGTGAGGTGAGCTATGCCAGGCCATCTTATCCGTCCTTCTTATTAACCTTATTATTCAATGGGAAATCCAGAACAAAGAGGCATAACCTTAAAATTAGAGCCAGGCCGTTCAGGAGTGATGTCAGGAAGCACTTCTTCACACAACGGGTCGTGGAACTCTGGAACTCTCTCTTCCCCTCCTCCCCCCCTCAAAAAACTGTTGAGGTAAAACTGAGATTGATTGATTTTTGTGAGGGTATTAAGGGATATGGAACCAAGGTGTGTAGATGGAGTTAGGATACAGATCCGCCACAATCTAATTGAATGCAGTTAGAACATAAAAAAATAGGAGCCTGCTCCGCGATTCAATAAGATTATGGCTGATCTGACCATGGACTCAGCTCCACTTCCCTGCCCGCTCCCCATAACCCTTTACTCCCTTATCGCTCAAAAATCTGTCTATCTCCGTCTTAAATATATTCAATGACCCAGCCTCCACAGTTCTCTGGGGCAGAGAATTCCACAGATTTACAACCCTCTGAGAGAAGAAATTCCTCCTCATCTCAGTTTTAAATGGGCGGCCCCTTATTCTGAGACTATGTCCCCTAGTTTTAGTTTCCCCTATGAGTGGAAATATCCTCTCCTTGTCAAGCCCCCTCATAATCTTATACGTTTCGATAAGATCACCTCTCATTCTTCTGAACTGCAATGAGTAGAGGCCCAACCTACTCAACCTTTCCTCGTAAGTCAACCCCCTCATTCCCGGAATCAACCTCGTGAACCTTCTCCGAACTGCCTCCACAGCAAGTATATCCTTTCGTAAAATGGAGACCAAAACTGTACGCAGGATACAGATCAGCCACGATCTAATTGAATCGAGGAACAGGTTTGAGGGGCTGAATGGCCTCCACCTATTCCTATGTTAAAGAAAGACTTACATTTATATAGCGCCTTTCACGACCACCGGACGTCTCCAATCACTTTACGGCCAATGAAGTACAGTGTTTTGCTCAGGGAACCTCCGGTGCAGCTCTCTTTAACCCTGATACAGTTTGCAATTCATACAAAAGCTCACTGCTTAATGTGTTGGAATATTTATTCTCATCTGTTTTATTTGAAATTTGTAATAAAATCCTGAACTAATGCCATGAACCTCCCTCATAAGAAGAATGAGAGGTGATCTTATCGAAACGTATAAGATTATGAGAGGGCTTGACAAGGTGGATGCAGAGAGGATGTTTCCACTGATGGGGGAGACTAGAACTAGAGGGCACGATCTTAGAATAAGGGGCCGCCCATTTAAAACTGAGATGAGGAGAAATTTCTTCTCTCTGAGGTTGTAAATCTGTGGAATTCGCTGCCTCAGAGAGCTGTGGAAGCTGGAACATTGAATAAATTTAAGACAGAAATAGACAGTTTCTTAACCGATAAGGGAATAAGGCGTTATGGGGAGCGGGCGGGGAAGTGGAGCTGAGTCCATGATTAGATCAGCCATGATCTTATTGAATGACGGAGCAGGCTCGAGGGGCTGTATGGCCTACTCCTGTTCCTATTTCTTATGTTCTTATGAAAGGAAATAATTGAAATGTGGAAGTCAATATTCTTCAATAAAAGATTCAAAAGGGATGCAGTTTGTCTTTGTAAAACAATGTGTTGATAGGAAGGTGATAATTAAGACATCACCTTCTTCTGCACAGGAATGCTCCAAACCGTTCAATAATGAAAACCATTTAAACCTCCCCAAGAGCTTGTGATCGATCACGGAGCAATCAGTTAAACTCTCGCTACCAAATGTGGGTCCCCACTGTAGACTAAACAGCCAATGAAGTGTGGTTACCGCCGCAGCAGCCCAATCTGTGCACAGCAAGATCCCACAAACAGCAGTGAGATAAATGAGCAGATCATCTGTTTTTAGGTGTTATGTATGTAATACTTGCCACCAGAGGGCGCGACTGTTGGAGTCCTAATGGTCACCTACACACACGTGTAGGGCTAGTATGAAAGGTTGGCTGCCATGTTGTTTAGACACTCTGGAGTTGTAATAAAAAAGACTAAGGTCACACCAAGTTTAGCTCACAGTACTCAGCCTCGTGGAGTTCTTCTATACACAACAGTTGGTGTTGGTTTGAGGGATAAATATTGGCCCAGGACAACGGGGAGATCTCCCCCGCTCTTCTTCTTCCAAGAAGTGTCAGGGAGATCTTTTACGCCCACCTGAGAGGGGCCTGGGTTTAACGTCTCATCCGAAAAACGGAACTTCCAGTAGTGCAGCACTCCCTCAGCACTGCACTGGAGTGTCAGCCTAGATTTATGTGTTCAAGTCCCTGGAATGGGACTTGAACCCACAACCTTCTGACTCAGTGCCAGGAGAGTGTCACCCAGAGCTGATGTGGTGCATCTAGATGGTGGAATGAGCATGTAGTGTTCTCTGCACCCAATTCCCAGTTGAATGTTGACCTCGATAGAGAACTGTGTCGATAGAGGGCTGGATTTTCGGTTGTCTAACGCCTCTGTTAGCGGCCAGAGGGGGTGTTAACAGGTTACCGACTGGAGTGCAGCTTTGAGCACCCCGACCGAAAATTAATTCGAGGCTCACCGAGGGTGGGGGGGAGGGGGGGGGGAAACGGACCGCTAGCGTCCAGCTGCTGCCGATCACTCCGATCCTGACCTCAGTCCTGGTGCAACGCCTGCGCTTGTGTCCCGGTCGGTAAATTCGGTGCACCCGCCTCATTGAGCGCCCGCCAAGAACAACGTCCGGAAAAACAAACGGTGCAGGCTCGCAGAGTCGTTGGGCTCAATTTTCCCCAAAGCAGTTTTTTGGCGTACTTGAAGAGTTACGCCCGATTTTTGGAGGCCTAAGTACGCTAAAAAAAAAGATTCTAAGTTTCCCCGTTGGATTTTGCCGGTCTCTCTCTCGGTCTCTCTCTCTCTCTCTCTCTCTCTCTCTCTTTCGCCCTCTCGCCCTCTCGCCCCCTCGCCCCCTCGCCCCCTCGCCCCCTCGCCCTCTCGCCCTCTCGCTCTCGCTCTCTGTCTCTCCCTCTCGCTCTCTCCCTCTCTGTCTCTCCCTCTTGCTCTCTCCCTCTCCCTCTCGGTCTCTCTGTCTCTCTGTCTCTCTGTCTCTCCCTCTCCCTCTCGCTCTCGCTCTCGCTCTCTGTCTCTCCCTCTCGCTCTCTGTCTCTCCCTCTCGCTCTCTGTCTCTCTGTCTCTCTGTCTCTCCCTCTCGCTCTCTGTCTCTCCCTCACCCTCTCGCTCTCTGTCTCTCTGTCTCTCTGTCTCTCTGTCTCTCTGTCTCTCTGTCTCTCTGTCTCTCTGTCTCTCCCTCTCGCTCTCTGTCTCTCCCTCTCGCTCTCGCTCTCTGTCTCTCCCTCTCGCTCTCTGTCTCTCTGTCTCTCTGTCTCTCCCTCTCGCTCTCTGTCTCTCCCTCACCCTCTCGCTCTCTGTCTCTCTGTCTCTCTGTCTCTCTGTCTCTCTGTCTCTCTGTTTCTCTGTCTCTCTGTCTCTCGCTCTCGCTCTCTGTCTCTCCCTCTCGCTCTCTGTCTCTCCCTCTCGCTCTCCGTCTCTCCCTCTCTCCCTCTCTCCGTCTCTCCGTCTCTCCCTCTCTCCGTCTCTCCGTCTCTCCCTCTCTCCCTCTCTCCCTCTCTCCCTCTCTCCCTCTCTCCCTCTCTCCCTCTCTCCCTCTCTCCCTCTCTCCCTCTCTCCCTCTCTCCCTCTCTCCCTCTCTCCCTCTCCGTCTCTCCGTCTCTCCCTCTCCGTCTCTCCCTCTCCGTCTCTCCCTCTCCGTCTCTCCCTCTCCGTCTCTCCCTCTCCGTCTCTCCCTCTCCGTCTCTCCCTCTCCGTCTCTCCCTCTCTCCCTCTCTCCCTCTCTCCCTCTCTCCCTCTCTCCGTCTCTCCCTCTCTCCCTCTCTCCGTCTCTCCCTCTCTCCGTCTCTCCGTCTCTCCCTCTCTCCCTCTCTCCCTCTCTCCGTCTCTCTCTCTACCCCCCCTCTTTCTCTCTCCCCCCCCCTCTCTCTCTCTCTCTCTCTCTCCCTCTCTCTCCCTCTCTCTCTCTCTCTCTACCCCCCCCCCCTTCTCGGTCTCTCTCTCTCTCTCCCCTCTCTCTCTCTCTCTCCCCTCTCTCTCTCTCTCCCCTCTCTCTCTCTCGGTCTCTCTCTCTCTCTCTCTCTCGGTCTATCTCTCTCTCGGTCTCTCTCTCGGTCTCTCTCTCTCTTGGTCTCTCTCTCTCTCGGTCTCTCTCTATCTCTCTCTCTCTCTCAGTCTCTCTCTCTCTCTCTCTCTCGGTCTCTCGGTCTCTCTCTCGGTCTCTCTCTCTCTCTCTCTCTCGGTCTCTCTCTCTCTCGGTCTCTCTCTCTCTCGGTCTCTCTCTCTCTCAGTCTCGGTCTCGGTCTCTCTCTCTCAGTCTCTCTCTCTCTCTCTCTCTCTCTGTCTCTCTCTCACACTCTCTCTCTCTCTCAGGCTCTCTGTTGTAACTGAGTTACACTGGTGCAAATTGATTGGGGAAACTGGGGTTTTTCAACTTAGGCCAAAAAGAGCAGCCTGCTCCAAAAAAACCGTGCATATCACAGGAAAATTGAGCCTGTTAACTGGGGCTACTTAAAGGGACGAGGAAGCGCTTCCCTCGGTGGTCACGGTCAGTGCAACGTTTACACACAGCATGGTGCGTGAGCCTCCGCGCTTACTGCAGCAGGCAGAAGAGTTCAGCTTGAGAAAAAGTGATTTTGAAAACTTTACTGGGTGTATTACCATGCCGCGCCTTTAAGACTTGGCTTTTCCCGGGATCTGAAGCGAAGTTCGACTCATGCGCGATGACTCAGTTAAATTTAGCGCCGGCATTTTCATTAGCGCGCCCCCCCCCCCCCAGCTCTGGTGTGGAACGGCTGATTTAGCGCCCCATCAGCTCTTCCACCAATTCGGACGAATTTCTGGTCAGAGGGCGCAAACCTTTTCAAGGTGCTAACGTTACCACTCCACCTGGGTTACCGCCCCAAATGTGGCACGAATATGGAAGGATATACTTGCCTTAGAGGGGTGCAACGCAGGTTCACTAGATTGATTTCTGGGATAAGAGGGGTATCCTGTGAGAGAGATTGAGTTGAATGGGCCTAAACTCTGAAGTTTAGAAGAATGCGAGGTGATCTCATTTCGCACATAAGATTCTGAGGGGGATTGACCGGGAAGATGCTGAGAGGCTGTTTCCCCTGGCTGGAGTGTCTAGAACTAGGGGGCATAGTCTCAGGATAAGGGGTCGGCCATTTAGGACTGAGATGAGGAGAAATTTCTTTACTTAGAGGGTTGTAAATCTTTGGAATTCTCTATCCCAGAGAGCTGTAGCTGCTCAGTCGATGAGTATACTCAAGGCTGCGATCGCTAGGTTTTTGCATACTAAGGGAGTCGAGGGATATGTGGATTGGGCGGGAAAGGTAAGGTAGGAGATCTGCCATGATCTTATTGAATGGTGGAGCAGGCTTGTGGGGCCGTATGGCCTACTCCTGCTCCTAATTCTTCGGTTCTTGGGGTTGTTACGCACAGGTCAGTCGGTCAGGGAAGCATGACGTAGGGTGTAAGGTGAGATGTTTTCCACAGATGATCAAATGGCTGAAGTCGTCTTCTTAGGTGTTCCCCGGAGTCGAGGAAGACTTGCTTCCACACTAACATGAGTTCTCAGGTGAGTGATGAGTCCAATGAAGGACCTACAGTCTCTGTCATAGGTAGGGCAGACGGTGGTTGGAGGGCGGGGGGGTGGGGTGTTTGGATTGTCGAGCGCTCCTTCCGCTGTTTGCGCTTGGCTTCCGCGTGCTCCCGGCGAAGAGCCTCGAGGTGTTCGCCGCCTTCCCCGGATGCTTCTCCTCCCCTTTTCCTACACATCGATCGTGGGCCGGGGATACCCAGGTGTCGGTGGGGATGTTGCACTTTCTCCAAGGAGGGTGTTCTTGAAGCGTTTCCTCTGCCCACCTGGGGCTCGCTTGCCGTGTCAAAGCTCCGAGTCGAGCGCGCTGGAGGAGAGTGCGCGAGACGGCAGATTGCGCATCGTCGGTGATGGGAGTTAACGTGGAGGGCCGAATGCTCGCAGAAAGCAGAGATGAGATGAGGGTAACCTTGAGTAACGCAGCGAGTTGCACTGGTCTGGAACGCATCACCTGAGAGGTTGGTGGGAGCAGATTCAGGAAAGGGCGGGGGAGGGGAGGGACTAATTAGAGAGCTCCCTCAAAGTTCTGGCACAGGTACGTTCTATGGTTCTCCTTCCGTACGGCGTACAGTGTGTCCCGAAAAATCCAGCAGCAACAGTAGAGGAGGGAAGAAATGTAATCGGATATAAATTGAACAGGAAATAACCTCACTCTTGAGCACAATGTGCTTTATAAACATTTCTCCGACTGTAGCAATGAATGGCCAATGGTTTCCCTGTTTAATATCTGTAAGAGATCCTGTCCGGCTGAGCACTGAGCTAACAGTGCAGTTGTAACACAGACGTCCTTGGGAGTGCGTCTGCATGGCACTAAATGAGGTGAAGTGATTCGATTTAGATTTTAGTGCATTCAATGATGGGGTGTTTATATTATATAAAAGACTGAGTAATTTGATGGGATCAAACCCAATCAAATAAGGTCCGTGTTTAAATGAAATAGGCCGCATTTTTAATCAATTGCTCCTGCTCTGCTTTAAGTGACATGCTGCGTTACAGTTAAGGAGTCACCAACCTAGCCCTGTTACTGCCAAGAAATGTACATCCCTGTCATTGCTACATAACCAGGCCCATGTAACTCGAGTATTTCCCTCTGTCCATTTGTGTGTGCATTCTGGCTGCTGTTCCGGACTCCAGCCATTCCCACTTCTTTCTGCTTTCCACTTTTTCTATCTCTCCCACCCTCCCTGACCATTCTCTCTTGTCGTCATGCAGCCAATCACCTCTCCTCCCTCGGACACTCTGCCCTCCCAAATCCCTACTCCAACCCCTTCATTGCTCTTCGACCTTCCTACTCTCCTGCTGCCGTTCCAGGCTGGACTCCCTCTCAGACAAGCCTGCAGCTTCCCTCTGCGCCTCTCTTGGCATCCTGCGAAGGGCCCATCGAGGCACTCATTGCTGCCTCCTCACGAGTACCAACCCCAACTGTCCCATCCTGCCCTCTGACCTTGCCGCCCAGCTCGCCCGCAGGTGGGGGGGGGGGGGGGGGGTGGGGGGGGTGGCTAACCTTGCCAATCTCCTCCCCGTCCAACTCACCCCTTCCCCCCCCCCCCCAGCGCTGACCCTGTGGACGCTGGCAGTGGGCAGCCATCACTGATCCTCTCCACATCTCCCTCCAGAATGTCCGTTCACTTGCGAACAAGGCCCTTGAGCTTATCGTGGATGATTGCATCTCCATCATGGCCCTGATGGAAACCTGGCTGGGAGCGCTGATACCTTACCCTTAAATGAAGCCCTCACCACTTGCCCCACTCAGACCACCGTGGTGGCGGTATAGCTCTCATCACCAAATCACACCTTGGGTCTGTCCCCCTACTCCTTTGAGCATCTCACCCTATGTCACCCCTCTTACCCCTTATTTAAAACTCTCTCCTTCTCTACCGCCACCCAAGTGCCATAAACATTTTTATCTTCACTGCTTTCCTCCCTCAGCCTCTGCACCGAGCGACTTCTCATCCCCGGTGATTTCAACCTCCATCTCAATTCATCATGCTCTCTCTCTCTCTCTCTCTCTCTCGAATTCACTACCCTCCTGTCCTCCCTTAATCTCTCCCTCCATGTGACTCCCCAACCCATATTCACGGCCACCCCCTTGACCTTGCCATCTCTCGTGGTCTCGCTATTCCCACCGTGTCAATTGCAGAT
Organism: Pristiophorus japonicus; assembly: GCF_044704955.1. Lineage (NCBI taxonomy): Eukaryota > Metazoa > Chordata > Chondrichthyes > Pristiophoridae > Pristiophorus > Pristiophorus japonicus. The sequence continues at coordinate 304,749,809 of NC_091980.1, forward strand.
AAGGCCATCTGTGACCATTTCCTTGTATCGCTCTCGACCCACATCCCCCGTTTCCCCACACAACCCTACTTCCTTCTGTGTCTGCCCCTGGAAAAAACTCTCTCCCGACTCTCTTACAACTGCACTTATCAACTCCAAACTGTCCAGCCTTTGGCCCTCCATTCACCATGACATTTCTGCAGCCATCGATCTGCTCAAACACACCCTCAGCACCACCTTATGATGCGCTAGTCCCTATTAAAACCATTACTCTCTCTCACCCTGGCTGTTCCCCCTGGTACGGTCCTCATCTTCACTCCCTCGAGTCCAAGGGACGCAGACTTGAATGGATGTGGCGGACAACTGGTTTAGCCATTCACCCCCAGATCGGGCCTTACTCATGTCTGCTAAAACTGCTCAATATTCCAGGATCATTCTGGAATAGTACCCCCTGCTACTATTCTCCCCTGTCTCCTCCAACAACAAGTGCGAGGAGCTCATGGATTTCTTTGTCTCTAAGATTGAGACCATCCGATCAGCTGCCCCTGCCAGTTCCCTTCCTTCCCCTAGCCCACCCAGCCAAACTTTCTCTGAGGTTCCCCCCCTGCCCTAGCCTTCAACTCACATCTTGAACTCTCCGAGCTCATCTTGTCCATGAGACCTACTTCCTGCTCCCTTGACCCTATTCCCACCAAACTGCTGACCACCTAACTTCCTTTTCTATCTCCCAAGTTAGCCGACATTGTTAACAGTTCTCCTCAGGAACTGTCCCCCTCTCCTACAAATCTGCCGTCATCACCCCTCTCCTCAAATAAACAACCCCACTGTGCTTGCAAGCAACCGCTCCCTCTCCAACCTCCCTTCCCTCTCCAAAGTCCTTGAACGTGTTGTCACCTCCCAAATCCGTGCCCACCTTTCCCGAACTCCATTGTTGAATCCCTCCAATCCGGTTTCCGCCCCTGCCACAGTACTGAAACGGCTCTCATCAAAGTCACAAATGACATCCTTTGTGACCGTGACAAAGGTAAACGGAGATGAGGAGGAATTTCTTCTGTCAGAGGGTCGTAAATCTGTGGAATTCTCTGTAGCAGGGAGCTGTGGAGGCTGGGTCATGGAATATATTTAGGGTAGAGACAGACAGATTTTTGAATGATAAGGGAGTGAAGGGTTATGGAAAGTGGGCAGCAGCCATGATCTTATTGAATGGCGGAGCAGGCTCGAGGGGCCAAATAGCCTACTCCTGCTCCTATTTCTTATGTTCTTGAACTATCCCTCCTCATCATTCTGGACTTGTCCGCAGCCTTTGACACGGTTAACCGCTCCATCCTCCTCCAACGCCTCTCCACCATCGTCCAGCTGGATGGGACTGCACTCGCCTGGTTCCATTCTTATCTATCTAATCGTAGCCAGAGAATCTCCAGCAATGGCTTCTCTTCCCACTCCCACATCGTTACCTCTGGTGCCCCCCAAGGATCTGTCCTTGGCCCCCTTCCTATTTCTCATCTATTGCCCCTTGGCAACATCATCTGAAAACACGGAGTCAGTTTCCACATGTACGCTGATGACACCCAGCTCTACCTCACCCCCACTTCTCTCGACCCCTCTACGGTCTCGAAATTGTCAGACTGCTTGTCTTGACATCCAGTACTGGATGAGCAGAAATTTTCTCCAATTAAATATTGGGAAGACCGAAGCCATTGTCTTTGGTCCCCGCCACAAACTGCGTTCCCTAGCCACCGACTCCATCCCTCTCCCCAGCATCTGTCTGAGGCTGAATCAGACTGTTTGCAACCTTGGCGTCATATTTGACCCTGACATGAGCTTCCGGTCACATATCCACGGCATAACTAAAACCGCCTGTTTCCACCTCGGTAACATCGCCCGTCTCCGTCTTGAATATACTCAACGACCGAGTGTCCTCAGCTCTCTGGGGGAGAGAATTCCAAAGGTTCATCACCCTCTGAGCGAAGAAATTCCTCCTCATCTCAGACCTCAGCTGCCTAGGCCCTAAGCTCTGGAATCCCCTCCCTCAACCTCTCTACCTCTCTACCTCTCTACCTCTCGCTCTCCTTTAAGACGCTCCTCAAAATACCTCGGGACGTTTTATTAGGTTAAAGGTGCTATATAAATGCAAATTGTTGTTGTCCCCTCATGAATACCTGGAGGAGGTCATCATTATATTAACTACTAAAGCTGGTGATATCAAAAGGGACAAAGTAGCATTTATCCTTCCAAGTTCAAAAGGAATTTGACGGGTTTCAGGAGGATTTGTTTATTGATCTGTAATAAATTATTAATAAACGCAACTTTGGTGCTTGGTTGAGTTCTGTGCCTGACCAATCTCCTGTCTGCTTCCGTACTTTAGTGCCAATTTATCAAAGGCTGCCTGGGGAACGCTGGAGAAAAACGGTATTCAACTGATGATTCGCTCGTATGAACTGGGAGTTCTGTACCTGCCCGAGGCTTTTGTAAGTTCATTCTGTGAAGCTGTGCGTCCCCTTATCTGTGATCTAAATATAGCTGTTTTCAAATGGGGTTTTTTTGTTGCAGATTTTACTTACACTTCAACAAACTGGTCCACCTATTCTTTATATTTTGTCTTTTTCTTTTCGATCTGCAAATTCCCCCCCGCCATCTCTCCTGAAGTCACGGTCCGTCACTGAGGTACCGCTTCTGGAGCCACTCCAGCAGTTGTCCGAGTACAGGTACAATGTCCCACAGCCCGGCAACCTCGGGGACCGAGACCGTGACGATTTTTGGATATTTCCGGGTTTCGGACGAGAAAATCAAAAGCAGTACGTGTGCGACCGAGACAGACAAAGTACGAATGGTGACATGGGTCGGGTCGAGGGTCATTCGGCAAGGCTTGGACCAATCGCATGGCATTTAAAACATCATCACCATCATAGGCAGTCCCTCGGAATCAAGGAAGACTTGATTCCACTCTTAAAATGAGTCCTTAGGTGACTGTACAGTCTTAATACGAGAGCCACAGTCCCTGTCACAGGTGGGACAGATAGTCGTTGAGGGAAGGGATGGGTGGGACTGGTTTGCCGCACGCTCTTTCTGCTGCCTGCGCATGATTTCTGCACGCTCTCGGCGATGAGAAATAGAAACATAGGAGTAGGCTATTCGGCCCTTCGAGCCTGCACCACCATTCAATAAGATCATGGCTAATCATTCACCTCAGTACCCCTTTCCTGCTTTCTCTCCATACCCCTTGATCCCTTTAGCCGTAAGGGCCATATCTAACTCCCTCTTGAATATATCCAATGAACTGGCATCAACAACTTTCTGCGGCAGGGAATTCCACAGGTTAACAACTCTCTGAGTGAAGAAGTTTCTCCTCATCTGAGTCCTAAATGGCTTACCCCTTATCCTTAGACTCTGTCCCCGGTTCTGGACTTCCCCAACATCGGGAACGTTCTTCCTGCATCTCACCTGTCCAGTCCTGTCAGAATTTTATATGTTTCTATGAGATCCCCTCTCATCCTTCTAAACTCCAGTGACTACAGGCCCAGTCTATCCAGTCTCTCCTCATATGTCAGTCCAGCCATCCCGGGAATCAGTCTGGTGAACCTTCGCTGCACTCCCTCAATAGCAAGAATGTCCTTCCTCAGGTTAGGAGACCAAAACTGTACACAATATTCCAGGTGAGACCTCACCAAGGCCCTGTACAACTGCAGTAAGACCTCCCTGCTCCTATACTCAAATCCCCTCGCTATGAAGGCCAACATACCATTTGTCTTCTTCACCGCCTGCTGTACCTGCATGCCAACTTTCAATGACTGATGAACCATGACACCCAGGTCTCATTGCACCTCCCCTTTTCCGAATCTGCCGACTTCAGATAGTATTCTGCCTTCGTGTTTTTGCGACCAAAGTGGATAACCTCACATTTATCCATATTATACTGCATCTGCCATGCATTTGCCCAATCACCTAGCCTGTCCAAGTCATCCTGCAGCCTCTTAGCATCCTCCTCACAGCTCACACCGCCACCCAGCTTAGTGTCATCAGCAAACTTGGAGATATTACATTCAATTCCTTCAGCTAAATCATTGATGTATATTGTTATAGCTGGGGTCCCAGCACTGAGCCCTGCGGCACCCCACTAATCATTGCCTGCCATTCTGAAAAGGACCCGTTTATCCCGACTCTCTGCTTCCTGTCTGCCAACCAGTTCTCTATCCACGTCAGTACATTACCCCCAACGCCATGTGTTTTAATTTTGCACACCAATCTCTTGTGTGGAACCTTGTCAAAAGCCTTTTGAAAGTCCAAATACACCACATCCACTGGTTCTCCCTTGTCCACTCTACCAGTTACATTCTCAAAAAATTCTAAAAGATTTGTCAAGCGTGATTTCCCTTTCATAAATCTATGCTGACTTGGACCGATCCTGTCACTGCTTTCCAAATGCGCTGCTATTTCATCTTTAATAATTGATTCCAACATTTTCCCTACTACTGATGTCAGGCTAACCACTCTATAATTACCTGTTTTCTCTCCTTCTCCTTTTTTAAAAAGTGGTGTTACATAAGCTACCCTCCAGTCCATAGGAACCGATCTAGAGTCGATAGACTGTTGGAAAATGATCACCAATGCATCCACTATTTCTAGGGCCACTTCCTTAAATACTCTGGGATGCAGACTATCAGGCCCCGGGGATTTATCGACCTTCAATCCCTAACACAATTTCCCGCCTAATAAGGATTTCCTTCAGTTCCTCCTTCTCTCTTGAACCTCAGTCTCCTAGTATTTCCGGAAGGCTAATTGTGTCTTCCTTCGTAAAGACAGAACATAAGAACATAAGAACATAAGAACATAAGAACATAAGAACATAAGAACATAAGAACATAAGAATTAGGAACAGGAGTAGGCCATCTAGCCCCTCAAGCCTACTCCGCCATTCAATAAGATCATGGCTGATCTGGCCGTGGACTCAGCTCCACTTACCTGCCCTCTCCCCGTAACCCTTAATTCCCTTATTGGTTAAAAATCTATCTATCTGTGATTTGAATACATTCAATGAGCTAGCCTCAACTGCTTCCTTGGGCAGAGAATTCCACAGATTCACAACCCTCTGGGAGAAGAAATTCCTTCTCAACTCAGTTTTAAATTGGCTCCCCCGTATTTTGAGGCTGTGCCCCCTAGTTCTAGTCTCCCCGACCAGTGGAAACAACCTCTCTGCCTCTATCTTGTCTATCCCTTTCATTATTTTAAATCTTTCTATAAGATCACCCCTCATCCTTCTGAACTCCAACGAGTAAAGACCCAGTCTACTCAATCTATCATCATAAGGTAACCCCCTCATCTCCAGAATCAGCCGAGTGAATCGTCTCTGTACCCCCTACAAAGCCAGTATATCCTTCCTTAAGTAAGGTGACCAAAACTGCACGCAGTACTCCAGGTGCGGCCTTACCAATACCCTATACAGTTGCAGCAGGACCTCCCTGCTTTTGTACTCCATCCGTCTCACAATGAAGGCCAACATTGCATTCGCCTTGCTGATTACCTGCTGCACCTGCAAACTAACTTTTTGGGATTCATGCACAAGGACTCCCAGGTCCCTCTGCATCTCAGCATGTTGTAATTTCTCCCCATTCAAATAATATTCCCTTTTACTGTTTTTTTTTCCCCCCAAGGTGGATGACCTCACACTTTCCGACATTGTATTCCATCTGCCAAACCTTCGCCCATTCGCTTAACCTATCCAAATCTCTTTGCAGCCTCTCTGTGTCCTCAACACAACCCGCTTTCCCACTAATCTTTGTGTCATCTGCAAATTTTGTTACACTACACTCTGTCCCCTCTTCCAGGTCATCTATGTATATTGTAAACAGTTGTGGTCCCAGCACCGATCCCTGTGGCACATCACTAACCACCGATTTCCAACCCGAAAAGGACCCATTTATCCCGACTCTGCTTTCTGTTCGCCAGCCAATTCTCTATCCATGCTAATACATTTCCTCTGACTCCGCGTACCTCTATCTTCTGCAGTAACCTTTTGTGTGGCAACTTATCGAATGCCTTTTGGAAATCTAAATACACCACATCCATCGGTACACCTCTATCCACCATGCTCGTTATATCCTCAAAGAATTCTAGTAAATTAGTTAAACATGATTTCCCCTTCATGAATTCATGCTGCATCTGCTTGATTGCACTATTCCTATCCAGATGTCCCGCTATTTCTTCCTTAATAATAGTTTCAAGCATTTTCCCCACTACAGATGTTAAACTAACCGGGCTATAGTTACCTGCCTTTTGTCTGCCCCCTTTTTTAAACAGAGGCGTTACATTAGCTGCTTTCCAATCCGCTGGTACCTCCCCAGAGTCCAGAGAATTTTGGTAGATTATAACGAATGCATCTGCTATAACTTCCGCCATCTCTTTTAATACCCTGGGATGCATTTCATCAGGACCAGGGGACTTGTCTACCTTGAGTCCCATTAGCATGTCCAGCACTACCCTCCTAGTGATAGTGATAGTGAACCAAAGTAGTTGTTCAACTGGTCTGCCATTTCTTTGTTCCCCATTATAAATTCACCTGATTCTGACTGCAAGGGACCTACGTTTATCTTCACTAATCTTTTTCTCTTCACTTATCTATAGAAGCTTTTGCAGTCACTTTTTATGTTCCCAGCAAGCTTCCTCTCATACTCTTATTTTCCCCCTTCTAATTAAACCCTTTGTCCTCCTCTGCTGAATTATAAAATTCTCCCAGTCCTCAGGTTTGCTGCTTTTTCTGGCCAATTTATATGCCTCTTTTACTTGGTTCTAACACTATCCTTAATTTCCCTTGCTAGCCACGGTTGAGCCACCTTCCCCGTTTTATTTTTGCTCGAGGTGCTCAGCACCCTCCCAGATGCTCTTCCTCCACTTAGGGTGGTCATTGGCCAAAGACACCCAGCGGCGAAGCCAATAACCAGTCTGGCCCACCGGTTTTTGGACAATAATTCTGGATTTTATTTTACTATCAAATGGGATTTTCTCAAACAATGTCTGGTTTTCGGACAATTGCGATTTTCGGACAGCCAGATTTGAGACGTTGTACCTGTCGTCATTGGTCGTGTGTGCACTTGGACAGTGAGTGTCAGTGGGCGGGTTGACTATACGGATTGGAGGGAGCGGAGGGAGGCATCCGTGGCTCAGGGGGTACCACTCTCGCTTCTGAGCCAGAAGAATAATTTGAGAAAAAAAACGTTATCCACGTTACAAGGGCACCCTCAAAGCCTCCCTGATAAAGTGCAACATCTCCACTGACACCTGGGAAGTCCCTGGCCAAAGACCTCCCTAAGTGGAGGAAGTGCATCCGGGAGGGCACTGAGCACCTGGAGTCTCGTCGCCGAGAACATGCAGAAACCAAACGCAGGCAGCGGAAGGAACGTGCGGCAAACCTGTCCCACCCACCCTTCCCTCAACAACTATCTGCCCCACCTGTGACAGAGACTGTAATTCCCGTATGGGACTGTTCAGCCACCTGAGAACTCACTTTTAGAGTGGAAGCAAGTCTTCCTCGATTTCAAGGGACTGCCTATGATGATGGTGATGATGTTTTAGTGCTTCCGGAAGATTCCAGCCCATGGCTGAATCTGCGGATATTTCTGGAGGTCCGTTTGGTTCCTTCGTTACAAAATAGTTTGAGACAAAACAGGGGGGAGGGGGAGGGAATTTCCTTGATGAGCAGAATTAATTCCTTCGCCCCTTTTGTAATCAGAATGTTTGATATGGAAGGAGTATCCTCTGACGTCAGACGTAGCACAATCGCCGCTGTGTCAGAAGGACTTGGCTTCAAATCCCACTCCAGGGACTTGAGCACATAAATCTAGGCTGACACTCCCAGTGCAGTGCTGAGGGAGTGCTTCACTGTCGGAGGTGCCATCTTTCGGATGAGACGTTAAACCGAGGCCCCGTCTGCTCTCTCAGGTGGGTATAAAAGATCCCATGGTCACTATTTTGAAGAATAGCAGTGGATTTATCCCCAGTGTCCTGATTGTGGTGGAATACTCTCCACTTGCCCAGATGGGTGTAGCTCCAACAACACTCGAGAATCGCGACAGCATGCAGAAACATAGAAACGTAGAAAATAGGTGCAGGAGTAGGCTATTCGGCCCTTCGAGCCTGCACCATCATTCAATAAGATCATGGCTGATCATGCAACTTCAGTACCCCATTCCTGCTTTCTCTCCATAGCCCTTGATCCCTTTAGCCGTAAGGGCCACATCTAACACCCTTTTGAATATATCTAATGAACTGGCCTCAACAACATTCTGTGGTAGAGAATTCCACCTCTCATTCTTCTAAATTCCAGTGAGTATAAGCCTAGTCGATCCAGTCTTTCTTCATATGTCAGTCCTGCCATCCCGGGAATCAGTTTGGTGAACCTTCGCTGCACTCCCTCAATAGCAAGAATGTCCTTCCTCAGATTAGGAGACCAAAACTATACACAATATTCCAGGTGTGGCCTCACCAAGGCCCTGTACAACTGCAGTAAGACCTCCCTGCTCCTATACTCAAATCCTCTCGCTATGAAGGCCAACATGCCATTTGCTTTCTTCACCACCTGCTGTACCTGCATGCCTACCTTCAATGACTGATGTCCCATGACACCCAGGTCTCGTTGCACCTCCCCTTTTAATCTGTCACCATTCAGATAATAATCTGCCTTCCTGTTTTTTGCCATCAAAGTATATAACCTCACATTTATCCACATTATACTGCATCTGCCATGCATTTGCCCAATCACCTAACCTGTCCAAGCCCCCCTGCAGCCTCCTAGCATCCTCCTCACAGCTCACACCGCCACCCAGCTTGGTGTCATCTGCAAACTTGAAGATATTACATTCAATTCCTTCGTCTTAATCATTAATGTATAGTGTAAATAGCTGGGGTCCCCGCACTGAACCCTGCGACACCCCACTTGTCACTGCCTGACATTGTGAAAAGGACCCGCTTATCCCGACTCTCTGCTTCCTGTCTGCCGACCAGTTCTCTATCCACGTCAGTACATTACCCACAATACCATGTGCTTTGATTTTGGAGGAGCTTGCAGCCCGTCTCATTGGCAGTCCACACCCACCAGCGTAATAACTCCCTCCCTCCACCACCGGCAGAGCAGCAAGTCGCCAAGGGCCAGAGTTGCCCCCCGCTGGAAACGGTGGGTGCACCGACCCCATTTCTGTTGTTTTTACCGGCGCGGTGGTTGAGGTGATCTCTTGAGTGAAAGACCGCTCTTTCCCCGGCGGACCGGAAGTCGGCCATAATGGGGCCGGCGGTGAGCGGCGGTTCGCACACTAGCGGGGCGGAAGTGGTGGGCGGGTCGAGCGACGGCCGCCGCTGTCACTCAGCGGCGTAGCGCTGATGACGTCACTCAGCGGCGTAGCGCGTCACCATGGCTCTCTCCTCTTAAACTATCGCGCAGGCTCTCTCCTTTAAGTCCAGTCCATTGGGCCACCAGGGAGGGTTTCTGCCGGGCAGCAGCCTGGCACCCAAGAGTGGGGGGGTTGGTGTGCCAGTTTGCCTGTTAGCGGCCCGGCCGAACCCGGGGGCATAATAGTCGGGCTGACATGGCAGTCGGCCGACAAAAAAAAACATGGCGGCAGCGGCTGTGCATCCTCCCCTTTAACGGGAGCCGCACCGCCATTTTAGAATGCACTGCGCCGGCACAAATAGCTACATTTGGCACCGCGCGGCGGGAGCAAGATTCTTTCAGAGGAATTTCGCGTTCGGTGGGGGGGGGGGGAGAACATTGGTGGTGCGCGCTCTGATGACGCACTTAGCACGGATCGGTGGTAGCAGGGGGAGCGGGTCACCGCTGGGAAACCGCGGGAGCGGAATTTTCAAAATGGCGGCCATTCCACGAAAAATCGGCGGCCATTGCACTCCGCAGCTGGCCGCCAATTTCCGGCGGTAACGGGCCTTGTGGGAAAGGGGCAATTTCAGCCCCCTTATGTGTAGGGGCTGGAGTCACATATAGGCCACAACAGATAAGGACGGCTGGTTTCCTTTCCTAAAGGACACTCAGTTGGGTTTTTACGCCAATCCGACAGCTTCACTGTCACTTTTACCAGCTTTTTATTTCCATAATTTATTGAACTGAATTTAATTTTTCGAGCCCCCACGGTGGGATTTGAACTCTCCTTCCCCAGGGTTATCCGTCCAGCCTCGGCAGCACGCGCCTGGTAACATGACCACGACCCCACCGTATTCCTTTCGTAAAGTGACCCGTCTGTGACAATCCCACAAACCTCTCTTGTGCTAATTCCAGAGATCTGGTACCAGAATCACGAGCCGTGAATTAAACTGACAGCCCAGTCATCTGTGAAAGGAATCGCTGTTAAATTGTGAAGAGTGTGGGGGCTGAAATTTCTTTCTAAAAAGGGGAGCGTTATTCTGATGAATTGTCAGAAAGCCCACGTCATACGGTTCCGACTCATATTGCCAGTGGAGCGGACTTTAATGATGCTTTGATATCCTTATTCTCGTCAAACCTCTGACGCGCGATGAGATAGCAGCTAGTTAGTACAAAATCTAGTCCCAAATTTGCTCCCAAATTGGGAATCTGGCCTGTTTTGACAGTGCGCCTTTCAGTAGCAGCTCTGCTTTCTGAAGACCTGAAACTGTTAATCGGAAGGCAACCTAGCGAGAAGTCTGTGGCCTACAAACTGATTAAAGGGACCACCTTTGGGGGGGCGGAGGACACTTAGCAAGAGCAGGAAATGGAAGGCTATGTGGTTTTGCCTAGTAAATTAAGATGACTAACGTTCGCTTAATTAGAGATGTGGGGAAAGAAATTCATCATCTGGTCTTCGTGGTGTTGGTGAAGGTAATTACTCTCGTGTGGGAGTTGTCTCTGCCATTCTGTGGTGTAATCTCGACCTGCTCCCACTCATCAACAGTGCCTTCTTGTCTTTAGTCTTTCTCCAGAGGAGGCACGATTTTTAAACCGGAGGCTCCAATGGATTTGAAACAGCCTCACGCTGTGAGGGAAAACACAGGATCAAATTAAACCACTTCCTGCATTTCATGGAATCATAGAAATTTACAGCACGGAAGGAGGCCATTCCGGCCCATCATGTCTGTGCCGGCCGACAAGAGGTCATCCAGCCTAATCCCACTTTCCAGCTCTAGGTCCATAGCCCTGTAGGTAACGGCTCTTCAAGTGCACATCCAAGTACTTTTTAAATGTGGTGAGGGTTTCTGCCTCTACCACCCTTTCAGGCAGTGAGTTCCAGACCCCCACAACCCTCTGGGTGAAGATATTACCCCCTCAAACCCCCATTAAACCGTCTACCAATTACTTTAAATTTATGCCCCCTGGTCATTGACCCCTCTGCTAAGGGAAATAAGCCCTTTCTATCCACTATATCTAGGCTCCTCATAATTTTATACACCTCAATGAGGTCTCCCCTCAGCCTCCTCTGTTCCAAGGAAAACAAACCCAGCCTATCCAATCTGTCCTCATAGCTAAGATTCTCCAGTCCAGGCAACATCCTCGTAAATCCTTGAGGAAGGACATTCTTGCTATTGAGGGAGTGCAGCGAAGGGCCACCAGACTGATTCCCGGGATGGCGGGACTGACATATCAAGAAAGACATGATCAACTGGGCTTGAGTATTCACTGGAGTTCAGAAGAATGAGAGGGGATCTCATAGAAACGTTTAAAATTCTGACGGGTTTCGACAGGTTAGATGCAGGAAGAATGTTCCCAATGTTGGGGAAGTCCAGAACCAGGGGTCACAGTCTAAGGATAAGGGGTAAGCCATTTCGGACCGAGATGAGGAGAAACTTCTTCACCCAGAGAGTGGTGAACCTGTAGAATTCTCTACCACAGAAAGTTGTTGAGGCCAATTCACTAAATATATTCAAAAAGGAGTTGGATGTAGTCCTTACTACTAAGGGGATCAAGGGGTATGGCGAGAAAGCAGGAATGGGGTACTAAAGTTGCATGTTCAGCCATGAACTCATTGAATGGCGGTGCAGGCTCGAAGGGCCGAATGGCCTACTCCTGCACCTATTTTCTATGTTTCTAATCTCCTCTGTACCCTCTCCAGTGCAATCACGTCCTTCCTGTAATGCGGTGACCAGAACTGCACGCAGTACTCCAGCTGTGGCCTAACCAGTGTTTTATACAGTTCAAGCATAACCCCCCTCTGCTCTTGTATTCTGTGCCTCGACTAATAAAGACAAGCATTCCGTATAACTTCTTAACCACCTTATCCACCTGGCCTGCTTCTTTCAGGGATCTGTGGACATGCACTCCCAGGTCCCTTTGTTCCTCTACACTTCTCAGTGTCCTACTATTTAACGTGTATTCCCTTGCCTTGTTAGCCCTCCCCAAATGCATTACCTCACACTTCTCTGGATTAATTTCCATTTGCCTCTGTTCTGACCGCTTGCTTTGAATTAATTTTTTTTGCGCTGCTCCCAAAGTAGATTTAATAACGTTGAATGGAACATTTTTTCTCCTCGTCTTTCATTTAGGCACTTTTACAGTCTTCTGGACTCGACATCGAGTTCAAAAATTTCAGAGCGTAACCGCTGCCAATCTTTGGCTCCCCTCCCCCTCCCCCACCCCCACCCCCACCTCAGAGCCTGTTTCTTTCTTTTTTTTCCTCTTTGTCTCCAATGGCAGTTGACCATTATCCTGCCATTCACACCCTATCTCGACTAATGTGTTTCTAACTCCTGGCATTGCCATTTGAATTTGGACCATCATCCCATTTGTCTCCCTAATCTCTCCAGCCTTCCACCCTATCACAGACCTTCCCTTTTGTTCCTTCTTCCCCTCCCCCTTTCAGTGCTGGTTAAGAATCCGTTCTTTCCGAACACTCTCCAGTTCTGATGAAGGGTCATCGACCCGAAACGTTAACTCTACTTCCTCTCCACAGATGCTGCCTGACCCGCTGAGATTTCCAGCATTTTCTGTTTTTATTCCAGATTCCAGCATCTGCAGTATTTTGCTTTTGGAACATTTTTTCTCTCGCGCGTGCTCTCTCTTCTCTCTCTCTCTCTCTCTCTCTCTCTCTCTCTCTCTCTCTCTCTCTCTCTCTCTCTCTAAACACATTTCCCAATACACTGGGATGACACATGAGAAAAGGACAGATTTGATATCTTGAGGGGGCTTGACAGGGTAGGTGTTGAGAGGATGTTTCCTCTCGTGGGGTAATCTAGAACTAAGGGGCATAGTCTCAGAATAAGGCGCCGCCCATTGAAGACAGAGATGAGGAGGTATTTCTTCTCTGAGGGTCGTGAATCTGTGGAATTCCCTGCCCCAGAGAGCTGTGGAGGCTGGGTCATTGAATATATTTAAGGCGGAGATAGACAAATTTTTGAACGATAAGCGAGTAAAAGGTTATGGGGAGCGGGCAGGGAAGTGGAGCTGAGTCCATGGTCCATTGAATGGCGGAGTAGGTTCGAGGGGCCGTATGGCCTACTCCTGTTCCTATTTCTTATGTTCTTATGTTCTTGGCATTAATCCACTCCACAATATTACCATCAGTGTTACCTAAAAAACTATAAAACATTGTGATTTCCCAATGGATGCCTAACATAATATTGTGGGGTGCATTAATGGCTTGCAATCAAATCTTTATTTTTCTCATGGGGCACTCTCTGTTGTGTTAACAATATTTTTATCAAGAAAGAAAGACTTGCATTTATATAGCCCCTTTCACCAACTCGGGACATTCCAAAGTACCTTTACAGCCAATGAAGTACTTTTTTGAAGTGTAGTCACTGTTGTAACGTTGAACCCAAAAAAATGTAATGATCCAAAATGGTGTAGTTAGTTGCCCGTGACCCTTAACTGATGTTACGAGCTGGTTAGACTTTGGTACACACCAATCAGATTGTATTTCTTTATTATCGGTGCACAGACATGGGTGTTCCGCCCTCCAGGGGTCTGCCCACCTCTGTTCTGCCACATTTTGTAGCGAACCTTGGTTACACCTCACTGGGACATAGTTCTGGTCTCCACGTTATAAAAAGCATCATAGAAACATAGAAAATAGGTGCAGGAGTAGGCCATTCGGCCTTTCGAACCTGCACCGCCATTCAATGAGTTCATGGCTGAACATGCAACTTCAGTACCCCATTCCTGCTTTCTCGCCATACCCCTTGATCCCCTAGTAGTAAGGACTACATCTAACTCCTTTTTGAATATATTTAGTGAATTGGCCTCAACAACTTTCTGTGGTAGAGAATTCCACAGGTTCACCACTCTCTGGGTGAAGAAGTTTCTCCTCATCTCGGTCCTAAATGGCTTACCCCTTATCCTTAGACTGTGACCCCTGGTTCTGGACTTCCCCAATATTGGGAACATTCTTCCTGCATCTAACCTGTCTAAACCCGTCAGAATTTTAAACGTTTCTATGTGATCCCCTCTCATTCTTCTGAACTCCAGTGAATACAAGCCCAGTTGATCCAGTCTTTCTTGATATGTCAGTCCCGCCATCCCGGGAATCAGTCTGGTGAACCTTCGCTGCACTCCCTCAATAGCAAGAATGTCCTTCCTCAGGTTAGGAGACCAAAACTGTACACAGTACTCCAGGTGTGGCCTCACCAAGGCCCTGTACAACTGTAGTAACACCTCCCTGCCCCTGTACTCAAATCCCCTCGTTATGAAGACCAACATGCCATTTGCTTTCTTAACCGCCTGCTGTACCTGCATGCCAACCTTCAATGACTGATGTACCATGACACCCAGGTCTCGTTGCACCTCCCCTTTTCCTAATCTGTCACCATTCAGATAATAGTCTGTCTCTCTGTTTTTACCACCAAAGTGGATAACCTCACATTTATCCACATTATACTTCATCTGCCATGCATTTGCCCACTCACCTAACATATCCAAGTCACTCTGCAGCCTCATAGCATCCTCCTCGCAGCTCACACTGCCACCCAACTTAGTGTCATCCGCAAATTTGGAGATACTACATTTAATCCCCTCGTCTAAATCATTAATGTACAATGTAAACAGCTGGGGCCCCAGCACAGAACCTTGTGGTACCCCACTAGTCACTGCCTGCCATTCTGAAAAGTACTCATTTACTCCTACTCTTTGCTTCCTGTCTGACAACCAGTTCTCAATCCACGTCAGCACACTACCCCCAATCCCATGTGCTTTAACTTTGCACATTAATCTCTTGTGTGGGCCCTTGTCGAAAGCCTTCTGAAAGTCCAAATACACCACATCAACTGGTTCTCCCTTGTCCACTTTACTGGAAACATCCTCAAAAAATTCCAGAAGATTTGTCAAGCATGATTTCCCTTTCACAAATCCATGCTGACTTGGACCTATCATGTCACCTCTTTCCAAATGCACTGCTTAATAATTGATTCCATCATTTTACCCACTACCGATGTCAGGCTGACCGGTCTATAATTTCCTGTTTTCTCTCTACCTCCTTTTTTAAAAAGTGGGGTTACATTGGTTACCCTCCACTTCATAGGAACTGATCCAGAGTCTATGGAATGTTGGAAAATGACTGTCAATGCATCAGCTATTTCCAAGGCCACCTCCTTAAGTATTCTGGGATGCAGTCTATCAGGCCCTGGGGATTTATCGGCCTTCAATCGCATCAATTTCCCCAACACAATTTCCCGACTACTAAGGATTTCCCTCAGTTCCTCATTCTTACTAGACCCTCTGACCCCTTTTATATCCGGAAGGTTGTTTGCTTCCTCCTTAGTGAATACCGAACCAAAGTACTTGTTCAATTGGTCTGCCATTTCTTTGTTTCCCGTTATGACTTCCCCTGATTCTGACTGCAGGGGACCTACGTTTGTCTTTACTAACCTTTTTCTCTTTACATATCTATAGAAACTTTTGCAGTCTGTCTTAATGTTCCTTGCAAGCTTCCTCTCGTACTCTATTTTCCCTGCCCTAATCAAACCCTTTGTCCTCCTCTGCTGAGTTCTAAATTTCTCCCAGTCCCCGGGTTCGCTGCTATTTCTGGCCAATTTGTATGCCACTTCCTTGGCTTTAATACTATCCCTGATTTCCCTTGATAGCCACAGTTGAGCCATTTCCCTTTTTTATTTTTACGCCAGACAGGGATGTACAATTGTTGTAGTTCATCCATGCGGTCTCTAAATGTCTGCCATTGCTCATCCACAGTCAACCCCTTAAGTATCATTCGCCAATCTATCCTAGCTAATTCATGCCTCACACCTTCAAAGTTACCCTTCTTTAAGTTCTGGACTATGGTCTCTGAATTAACTGTTTCATTCTACATCCTAATGTAGAATTCCACCATATTATGGTCACTCTTCCCTAAGGGGCCTCGCACAACGAGATTGCTAATTAATCCTCTCTCATTACACAACACCCAGTCTAAGATGGCCTCCCCCCTAGTTGGTTCCTCGACATATTGGTCTAGAAAACCATCCCGTATGCACTCCAGGAAATCCTCCTCCACCGTATTGCTTCCAGTTTGGTTAGCCCAATCTATATGCATATTAAAGTCACCCATGATAACTGCTGCACCTTTATTGCATGCACCCCTAATTTCCTGTTTGATGCCCTCCCCAACATCACTACTACTGTTTGGAGTTCTGTACACAACTCCCACGAATGTTTTTTGCCCTTTGGTGTTCTGCAGCTCTACCCATATAGATTCCACATCATCCAAGCTAATGTCCTTCCTAACTATTGGATTCATCTCCTCTTTAACCAGCAATGCTACCCCACCTCCTTTTCTTTTTATTCTATCCTTCCTGAATGTTGAATACCGTTGGATGTTGAGTTCCCAGCCCTGATCATCCTGGAGCCATGTCTCCGTAATCCTGATCACATCATATCTGTTAACATCTATTTGCACAGCTAATTCATCCACTTTATTACGGATACTCCTTGCATTAGGACACAAAGCCTTCAGGCTTGTTTTTTTTAACACCCTTTGTCCTTTTAGAATTATGATGTAGTGTGGCCCTTTTTGTTTCTTGCCTTTGTTTACTCGGCTTTCCACTATTGCTTTTTACCTTTCTACCATCTGTTTCTGACTCCATATTACTTCGCCCTGTCTCGCTGCATAAGTTCCCATCCCCCTGCCATATTAGTTTAAACACTCCCGAACTGCATTAGCAAATGTTACCCCTCGAACATCGATTCCAGTCCTGCCCAAGTGCAGACCGTCCCTTTTGTACAGGTCCCACTTCCCCCAGAACTGGTTCCAATGTCCCAGGAATTTGAATCCCTCCCTTTTGCACCACTGCTCAAGCCATCATCATCATCATCATCATCATCATAGGCAATCCCTCGGAATCGAGGAAGACTTGCTTCCACTCCCAAAGTGAGTTCTTTGGTGGCTGAACAGTCCAATACGAGAGCCACAGACCCTGTCACAGGTGGGACAGATAGTCGTTGAGGGAAGGGGGGCTGGGACTGGTTTGCCGCACGCTCCTTCCGCTGCCTGCGCTTGACCTCTTCACGCTCTCAGCGTTCATATTCGAAGAGTTCAACGTCCTCCCGGATACACTTTCTCCACCTCGGGCGGTCTTGGGCCAGAGACTCCCAGGTGTCAGTGGTGATGTCGCACTTTACCAGGGAGGTTTTAAGGGTGTCCTTGAAACGTTTCCGCTGCCCACTTTTGCCATGAAGGAGCTCCGCATAGAGCACTTGATTTGGGAGTCTCGTGTCTGGCATGCGAACTATGTGGCCTGCCCAGCGGAGCTGATCGAGTGTGGTCAGTGCTTCAATGCTGGGGATGTTGGCCTGGTCGAGGACGTTAACGTTGGTGCGTCAGTCCTCCCAGGGAATTTATAGGATCTTACGGAGACATCGTAAAAGGATATAGAGGACTGGAGACTGTGCGCAAAATGTTTCACAAGGGTGATACTAGAATGAGAGGTTATACTTATCACAAAAGGCTGCACAGGCGGGGGCTGAGAAGAAGAAGTAGTTTGACAGAGTAGACGTAGATCTCTCCACAGGTGCTGTCTGACTCAGAGTGTTTTCCAGCATTTTCTGTTGTGATTTTGTATTTCTTTTTATTCACCAAATATTCTCACAGCTGGTTTGCTGTTTTATTGCCTGTTGACTATTTTATTCACTTGTGTCTCTGTGTGTGTGAGTGTGTCTGTGTGTGTCTATGTCTCTCTGTGTGTCTGCCCAGGTGTCTGTCAGTCTGGGTATGTGCGTGTCTGTTTGTCTGTCTGGATATGTGCGTGTCTGTCTGTCTGGGTATGTGTATGTGTCTGTCTGTCTGGGTCTGTCTGTGTGTGTGTGTGTGTGTGTGTGTATGGATGGATATGTGTGTGTCTGTCTGTGTGTGTCTGTCTGGATATGTGTGTGTCTGTCTGTGTGTGTGTGTGTATATGTGTGTGTCTGTCTGTCTGGGTATGTGTGTGTTTGTGTGTCTGGATGTGTGTGTGTGTCTGTGTCTGAATATGTGTGTGTGTGTGTCTGAATATGTGTGTGTGTGTGTGTGTCTGGATGTGTGTGTGTCTGGGTGTGTGTATGGAAAATGAATGATTTAAAATAACAGGCGATAAGGAGGGTTGCAATGGCTGCAGGGAAGGGCTTATGATTGACTGCATTAGACCAATGGAGGCGTGTTGAACTGTGCATCATATATACATTGCCTGCTGTCCGTTCATATCATTATGTCCCGCCTCTCTTAATCATCAGGGAATGAGATCAGGTCGATTCTCAGTACGCAGAAGTCAACAGTCAGACTGCAAAGCATCAGAGATGTCATTCCCCGTCCCATATGACCTACCACCACAACACTACAGCGGCAAAGGTAAGTGTTGGGCTACCGTGACTTTGGCCACCGAGGCCCTAAGCTCTGGAATTCCCTCCCTGAACCTCTCCTCCTCTCCACCTCCTTCTAGATGCTCCTTAAAACTTACCTCTTTGACCAAGCTTTTGGTCACCTGTCCTAATAACTTCTTATGTGGCTCAGTGTCAAATTTTTGTCTGATAACGCTCCTGTGAAGCGCCTTAAAACATTTTACTGCGTTAAAGGCGCTATATAAATGCAATTGTAGTTCTTGATTTAAGCAGTAAAATTAAATTGATCGAAGAAAGAAAGAAAGACTTGGATTTCTCTAGCGCCTTTCACGACCACTGGACGTCTCAAAGCGCTTCACAGCCAATGAAGTACTTTTTTGTAGTGTAGTCACTGTTGTAATGTGGGAAACGCGGCAGCCAATTTGCGCACAGCAAGCTCCCACAAACAGCAATGTGATAATGACCAGATAACCTGTAATTTTGTTATGTTGATTGAGGGATAAATATTGGCCCAGGACACCGGGGTAACTCCCCTGTTCATCTTCGAAATAATGCATCCACCCGAGAGCAGATGGGGCCTCGGTTTAACGTCTCATCCGAAAGACGGCACCTCCGACAGTGCAGTGCTCCCTCAGCACTGATCTAGAGTGTCAGCCTAGATTTATGTTCTCAGTTCTCTGGAGTGGGACTTGAACCCACAACCTTCTGACTCAGAAGCGAGAGTGCTACCCATCATAGGCAGTCCCTCGAAATCGAGGAAGACTTGCTTCCAATAAATGAGTTCTTAGGTGGCTGAACAGTCCAATACGGGAATTACAGTCTCTTTCACAGGTGGGACAGATAGTCGGTGAGGGAAAGGGAGAGTGGGACAGGTTTGCCGCATGCTCTTTCCGCTGCCTGCGCTTGATTTCTGCATGCTCTCGGCGATGAGACTCGAAGTGCTCAGCGCCCTCCCGGATGCTCTTCCTCTATTTAGGGAGGTCTTTGGCCAGGGACTCCCAGGTGTCAGTGGGGATGTCGCACTTTATCAGGGAGGCTTTGAGGGAGTCCTTGTAACGTTTCCTCTGCCCACCTGGGGCACTGAGCCATGGCTAACACTGTGTTACTGTTCACTGCCAACAATAAACAAAGGCAAATCAGAGCGTGACGTTTAAATTGATTTCTGCAGGAAGAAAGCTGAAGGTCTCCGTGTCTGCCTTCTGGCGATCGCCGTTGCAGCTCGATTCAGTGCTGAGGTTTTCAATCCCGAGAGAAGGCGAATGGTTAGTGAGGCTCCCTTCCGATTTGCATGAAGAATGAAATCGCAGTTCCTGCGGGGACTCGGCGAGGTTATCCAATAAGTGTCTGTCCCGTTTCCCCCCCCCCACCAAGGAAGCTGTGTGGACCCAGTGATGGTACAGGCCCCACTCCCCCCCCCCCCCCATCCTATAGTGAAATGTGTGGGCCCAGTGATGGTACAGGCCTTTCCCCCCCACGCCCCCCCATAGTGAGATGTGGGGCCCCAGTGATGGTACAGGCCCTACTCTCCCCTTATAGTGAACTGTGTCTACCCAGTGATAGTACAGCCCCCCTCCCCCCAATATAGTGAGTTGTGTGGGCCCAGTGATGATCATACAGGCCCCACTGTCCCCCTACAGTGAGATGTGGGGCCCCAGTGATGGTACAGCTACTCCCTCCCCTATAGTGAGTTGTGCGGCCCCAGTGGGTGGTACAGGCCCCACTCTCCCCCTCCAGTAAGAGAGACGTACATCAGGCATTGAAAAGGAAGAACTTGCATCTCTGTTGTGCCAAACCGTTTCCAGTGGCGGACGGGTCGATAACCAGTGGGCACAGATTTAAGGTGATTAGCAACAGAGGCATCCTGAAGAATAACCGTTTTATGCAACGAGTGGTTAGGATTTGGAACGCACTGCCTGATAGGGCGGTGGTGGCAGATTCAATAGTAGCCTTCAAAAGAGAATTCGATAAATACTTAAAGGAGAAAATATTGCCGGGATATGGGGAAAGAGCGGGGGAGTGGGACTGACTGAGTCGCTCTTTGAAAGAGCCAGCGCAGACTCGATGGGCCGAATGGCCTCCTTCTGTGCTGTTCTGTTCTATGATTCTTTCACAATCTCAGGATGTCCCAAAGCGCTTTACAACCAATGAAGTACTTTTTGAAGTGTAGTCACTGTCGCGATGTAGGAAACGCAGCAGCCAATTTGCGCACAGCAAGCTCCCACAAACAGCAGTGTGATTGTGACCGAATAATCTGTTTCACCGATGTTGGTTGCGGGATAATTATGGACCAGGACAGCTGAGGGAGAACTCTCCTGCTCTTCTTCGAAATAGTGCCATGGGGATTTTTTACATCCAACCGCGAGAACAGATGGGCCCTCGGGTTAGCGTCTCGTTCAAAAGATGTTACGGCTCGCGTGTGGGAATTGGGCAAGAATAGTATTGGGCTTGGTGTGATGCCCCTCTCCTGCTAACCCTCACTGTCAAGGCTCACGTGATTAATGGACTTTACAGCGAGGTACCAGAAGGTATTGTATGTTATTTACAGCACAGGAACAGGCCGTTCAGCCCAACAGGTCTAAGCTGGTTTCCATGCCCCATGTGAGTCTCCTCCTACCCCTCCATCTCACCCTATCAACATATCCTTCTATTCATAAGAACGTATGAACATAAGAAATAGGAGCAGGAGTAGGCCATTGGGCCCTCGAGCCTGCTCCTCCATTCAATAAGATCATGGCTGATCTGACCATGGACTCAGCTCCACTTCCCCGCCCGCTCCCCATAACCCTTTATTCCTTATGGGAGGAAGAACAATGTGTGAGGAGGACATAAAGAGGCTGCAGAAGGACATAGACAGGCTAAGTGAGTGGGCAAGAATTTGGCAGATGGAGTATAATGTTGGAAAGTGTGAGGTCATGCGCTTTTGCAGAAAAAAAATTAAAGAGCAAGTTAAGGAAGGATGTACTTGCATTGCAGTACAGCGGGACCTGGGGGTACTTGTGCATGCAACCCAAAAGGATAGTATGCAGGTACAGTAAGTGATCAGGAAGGCCAATGGAATCTTGGCCTTTATTGCAAAGGGGATGGAGTATAAAAGCAGGGAAGTCTTGCTACAGTTATACAGGGTATTGGTGAGGCCACACCTGGAATACTGCGTGCAGTTCAGAGAAGATTCACTCGGTTGATCCCGGGGGTGAGGGGGTTGACTTATGAGGAAAGGTTGAGTAGGTTGGGCCTCTACTCATTGAAATTCAGAAGAATGAGAGGTGATCTTATAGAAACGTATAAGATTATGAGGGGGCTTGACAAGGTGGATGCAGAGAGGATGTTTCCACTGATGGGGGAGACTAGAACTAGGGGGCATGATCTTAGAATAAGGGGCCGCCCATTTAAAACAGATGAGGAGAAATTTCTTCTCTGAGGGTTATGAATCTGTGGAATTTGCTGCCTCAGAGAGCTGTGGAAGCTGGGACATTAAATAGTCAGTTTCTTAAACGATAAGGGATTATGGGGAGCAGGCAGAGAAGTGGAGCTGAGTCCATGATCAGATCAGCCATGATCTTATTGAATGGAGGAGCAGGCTCGAGGCGTCTTATGGCCTACTGCTCTTATTTCTTATGTTCTTTTTGCTCAAAAATCTGTCTATCTCCACCTTAAATATATTCAATGACCCAGCCTCCAGAGCTCTCTGAGGCAGAGAATTCCATAGATTTACAACCCTCTGAGAGAAGAAATTTCTCCTCATCTCGGTTTTAAATGGGCTGCCCTTATTCTGAGACTATGCCCCCGAGTTTTAGTTTCCCCTATGAGTGGAAATATCCTCTCTGCATCCACCGTGTCGAGCTCCCTCATTATCTTATATGTTTCGATAAGATCACCTCTCATTCTTCTGAACCCCAATGAGTAGAGGCCCAACCTACTCAACCTTTCCTCATAAGTCAACCCCCTCATCTCCAGAATCAACCTAGTGAACCTTCTCTGAACAGCCTCCAATGCAAGTACATCCTTCCTTAAATACGGAGACCAAAACTGCTTCCTTAATGTACTTATCTAGCTTTCCCTTAAATGCATCCATACTATTCGTCTCAACCACTCCCTGTGGTAGCGCGTTCCACATTCTCACCCTCTCTGGGTGAAGGAGTTTCTCCTGAATTCCCGATTGGATTTATTATTGACTCTTGTATTTACAGCCCTTTGTTCTCTTCTGCCCGAAAATGGAATCATCTTCTCTACATCTACCCGATCAAATCCGTTCGTAAACTTTGACCTATTTTAGACCTCGGCCTTCTCTTTTCCAGAGAAAAGGGCTCCAGCCTGTTCATCCTTTCCTGATAGGTATAAACGCTCAGTACTGGTATCATACTTGTCAATCTTTCCTCCACCTTCTCCAGTGCATCTGTATCCTGTGTGCTCCAAGCAAGGTTCTTTCCAAATTTAACAGACCTTCTCTGCTTTTTAATTCTCTTCCTCTAGAAATAAACCCCAGTGAGTCGTTTGCTTTTTTAATGGCTTTCTTAATCTGCATCACTCCTTTTAGTGATCTGTGTCTCTGGACCATCAAATCCCTCTGTTCCTCCACCCCATTTACACACCTGTTTTCCAAGGAGTATAGGTCCTCCCTATTCTACCTACAAAAATGCATCACCTGACAAGGTGATGAACATCCATGAAATTGTGTCCCAATAAAAGGATTCAACACTTTCCGGCAGTGTGAGATATTGACGAGGACTAGATAAATGTCACCAATGTGGTGCCGTGGGTTTGAGCTGATCGTCACCTCTGTCTGCCGACTGTAACAGCGCGACATGAAATTAGTTTAGGCAGCCTCTCTCCGCTATCGAGTGGGCCTGGCTCTTGGGACAAGACCCGCCCGAACTAAGCACTCCCACCCAAAGAGGGGAAAATGGATGGCTGTGGTGTAAGAGATGGAAAAATGTCACGCAGTGATCGAGATAGCCCATCTTTTGAATTTTGTTGCAAAGACTGACAAACTCTTCTGTTTTGGGGGATGTGACGGAGGGAGGAATGTTGTTCAGGACACTGGGAGCGTGTTCAGATAGCACCTTAGGACCTCGGTTTAACATCTCATCTGAAGGTCCGCACTTTCAGCAAGGTAGCAGTCCCTCAGTACTGCACAGGAGTGTCTGTCTAGATTAGATTGTGTGTTCAACATAAGAAATAGGAGCAGGAATAAGCCATATGGCTCCTCGAGCCTGCTCCGCCATTTAATAAGATCATGGCTGATCTTCTACCTCAACACTTTCCCTCCCGATCCCCACATCCCTCGATTCCCTTCGTGCTCAAGAATCTTATCAATATTAGCCTTGATTTGGCACTGGTCACTGCCAAGTAAACACCTTTACGTATTTGGACCTCGAAAACTTCGGGAAATAACCGTAGACTGGCCACTTACAGATACTCAACGACTGAGCCTCCACAGCCCTCTGGGGTAGAGAATTCCAAAGATTCACCACCCTCTGAGTGAAGAAATTTCTCCTCACTTCAGTCCTAAATGGCCGCGCCCCTCCCCCGTTATCCTGAGATTGGTTCTTGACCTCTCGGCATTTAAACCTGGAGTGAGACTTGAACCCAGCACCAAGTGACTCGGAGAACCTTACCGACTGAGCCAATTAGATCCACACTACGCACGACAGGTCAGTCAGGGCCTGTCGCGGGAGAGGCAGGATTCTGAGCCCATGGCGGGAACACAAAGCCGGGAAAAAGAGTAGAATTGTTTTATCGGTATAACCTCTCAAATCCGGCAAATTCAGGGACCGAGACTGTGCCGATTTTGCCGAAAATCAAGAGCAGTATGTGTGCTACCAAGACAGACAAAGTACAATGGTGGCGTGGGTCAGGTCGGGTCGGGCTGGGTCGAGGGTTATTCGGCAAAGCTTGGACCAATCGCACGCCACTTAAAACATAGCGGCAAAGACAATAACCAATCCGGTCCGCCGGTTTTTGGACAATAATTCCGGATTTTATTTTACAGACTATCAAATGGGATATTCTTTCAAATGTCCGGTGTTCGGACAGCCAGATTCGAGACGTTGTACGTGTATGACTATTTGAGCTTGATTGCCGTGATCAGTCAACAACTCCACTGCTGTTGTGTCGTGCGATGAGAACACCAGGGTGGGGGAAGGTGAACTAGCACAACTGGCTATTCGGCCCATCGTTCCTGTGCCGGTTCTTTGATGGAGCTATCCAATTAGTCCCACTCCCCCTGCACTTTCCCCACAGTCCTGCAAATGTTTCCTCTTCAAGTATTTATCCCATTTCCTTTTGAAAGTTACCACAGAATCTGCTTCATCACCCGCTCAGGCAGTGAATTCCAGATCATCATAACTCTCTGCGTGAAAATAAATTCTCCTCCTCTCTCCTCCCTGAGATGAACAGTGGAGTTTCGCTTGTACACATTTCATTATGTTCTCCTGTCCCTTTAACCAGATATCTGTTAATATCTGTAATGATCCATGATCAGAACAGCCATGATATTGAATGGCGGAGCAGGCTCGAGGAGTCTTACAGCCTACTCCTGCTCCTATTTCTTATGTTCTTATGTTCATGGCTTCTTTGCTCTAGAATTCAGAGCTACTAAGAACTAACACAAAAGCAAAGTACTGCGCATGCTGGAATCTGAAATAAAAATGCTGGAAATCTCAGCGGGTCAGGCAGCGTCTGTGGAGAGAGAAATAGAATTAACATTTCAGGTCGATGACCCTTCGTCAGAACTCATTCGTCAAGAGTTCTGGCGAAGAGTCACAGACCCGAAACATTAATTCTGTTTCTCTCCTCCTGTTTTTCTCCACAAATGCTGCCTGACCTGCTATTAATAAGAACATAAGAAATAGGAGCAGGAGTAGGCCATACGGCCCCTCGAGCCTGCTCCGCCATTTAATACCATCATGGCTGATCTGCTCATGGACTCAGCTCCACTTCCCCGCCCGCTCCCCATAACCCCTTATCCCCTTATCGGTTAAGAAAGTGTCTATTTCTGCCTTAAATTTATTCAAACTCCCAGCTTCCACAGCTCTCTGAAGCAGCGAATTCCACAGATTTACAACCCTCTGAGAGAAGAAATTCCTCCTCATCTCTGTTTTAAATGGGTGGCCCCTTATTCTAAGATCATGCCCTCTAGTTCTAGTCTCTCCCATCAGTGGAAACATCCTCTCTGCATCCACCTTGTTGAGCCACCTCATAATCTTATATGTTTCGATAAGATCACCTCTCATTCTTCTGAACTCCAATGAGTGGAGGCCCAACCTACTCAACCTATCTTCATAAGTCAACCCCCCCATCCCCGGAATCAACCTAGTGAACCTTCTCTGAACTTAAGAACTAGTTGGTTTAGTAACAAGGGTTTAACAACCACACAACACATTACCAGTTCATCCACGAGGCTCACAACTGCATACCTCATCGTAGATGACCACCCAACTGACTGGGGTTTTATTGAGTCTTGTGAACATCACGTGACTGGCTAAGCCACTCACAATGCAATAGATCTACAACTATTTTAGTTGTGCACTTTAATCAAGTGGCCCCTGGTTAAAGGGGAGGCACACTCCAAACACTTTCAAATAAGTGCCCCCTGGCTAAAAAGGGGGGGGGGGGCACTAAAACCGACAAACATAGACAAATTAAGCTTTAAACATTAGTGATCAAATTAAAATTTGGTTGCCAGGGGTGATGATGCACTCCAGTCCCTCCGGCGCCCACCTCTCGCGGAAGGCCACGTGCGTACCGGTGGACACCGCGTGCTCCAACTCCAGGGACATCCTGGCTAAGATGTAACTGCGGAAGAGAGGCAGGCATCAACAGCTCCACAAACCTGTGGGCATACTCTGGGTACACAATCCATTGCTCACTCCAAAATGTTGGAATTATTATTTTTTTTACATCAGGGAATTAACGTGCTGTGGCTGAAAGTTGAATGCAGCCCTGGTAGATGATGAGAGAAATACTCTTATTCATCATTACTGAAGAAATCAAACAACGTGACCACGAATGAAACTCCACGATTGACTCGCACTGTCAGATTAGAGAGTATAATGGGGTTGCGAAGTGTGTTAATACATCAGGGGCTGGGCAGAGCACTTACTGTAGTCGCTAATGTAACACGGCAACCATTGTATGCACAGCAAACTCTCGCATATTGCAGAGGGATGAAAGATCAGATTATCTATTTTTAGTGATGTTGGTTGAGGCATAAATAGAGACTGTAGAGGGACATGATTGGGGCCCAAGAGAGGCGTGAGTTCGGGATCAGAAGAGTCGAGGGCCCAGGGGCAGCATGGGCCGGGCAGCACGGGCCAGCCCACACTGCGATATGTGTGTGCGCACTAGGCCCGTGCAGCAGAGCAGGTCTCCAGTTAGTCTTGGTTAATCCTTGCCACTGGACCAAGACCTAGCTCTGTCAAGCCCGTGAGGTGGCTGGTGTGCAACGGTCACCCCACGTTAAAAAAATCCACGCACAGGCATCTTCCACCCTTCAGAATGTAGTTCGGGATCTGGAATATTAGGTCCTTCATTGAAACAGCTGTGAACTCATCCCTTTTCGGCGTAGAAGCAAGTCGAGGGACCGCCTATAATGATTGGCCAGGACACCAGGGAGAACTCCCCTGCTCCTCTTCGAAATAGTGACTTGGGAGCTTTTACGTCCACTTGAGAGGGCGCACGGGGTCTCGTTTTATCCGAAAGATGGTGCCTCCGGCAGTGCGGCACGCCCTCAGCACTGCACTGGGAATGTCGGCCTGGATTCTCTGGCTGGGGGCTTGAACCAAACACCTTCTGACTCAGAGGTGAGCACGTCACCCTCTGAGCCAAGGAAGGGACATCGAGTTGAAACATTTTTGACAGGGATATGGTTAGAGTGACGCACGGATTGAGAACGCGCCACTGATTTTGAACAATAGGCGATTTGCTGACCACATCTACTCGGAACTCCTTCACGGCAAACGAGCCAAAGGTGGGCAGAGGAAACGTTACAGGGACACCCTCAAAGCCTCCCTGATAAAGTGCAACATCCCCACCGACACCTGGGAGTTCCTGGCCAAAGACCGCCCTAAGTGGAGGAAGTGCATCCGGGAGGGCGCTGAGCACCTCGAGTCTCGTCGCCGAGAGCATGCAGAAATCAAGCGCAGGCAGCGGAAAGAGCGTGCGGCAAACCTGTCCCACCCTCCCCTTCCCTCAACGACTGTCCCACCTGTGACAGGGACTGTGGTTCCTGTATTGGACTGTAATAGTGGAAGCAAGTCTCCCTCGATTCTGAGGGACTGCCTATGATGATGATGATGATGATTGACTTCGAAGCACCTTGTACTCTGAGGGTTTTTGCATCACGGAGAAAGATAACTGCACAAGCTAGACCGTGACAGACTGTGGTGATAGTTGAGTTTCCGACTGATGTAAAAAGGCACTGCAGCCACTGGATAGAGAGAGAATATTCTTACAGTGGGTTGAGGAAGAACAGGACCCCTCTTGACGTTCCAGTTCTTGTGCAAGTGGTGTCACCATGACAACCGTCGCAAAGCCATTGACACACGAGACACCAAACCAACTCCTGTTGCTTCAGAAATTGCCTTTAGGCCCTGTTGTACATCAAATAGGACAATCTTATCATCTCTTTCCAGCTGGCCTTGGAGGGAGTGTCGCATAGGTTTACCGGAGTGATACCCGGGCTCCAAGGGTTAAATTACGGGGAGAGATCACACAAATTAGGGTTATATTCCCTGGAATTTAGAAGGGGTGGTTTGAACAAAGTTTTCAGGATATTAAGTGGAACTGATAGGGTAGATAGAGAGAGACTATTGCCGCTGGTTGGGGAGTCTAGGATTAGGGAGCGTCATCTAACAATTAGAGCCAGACCTGTCAGGAGTGAAATTAGAAAACACTTCTACATACAAAGGGTGGTGGATGTTTGGAACTCTATCCCACAAACGGCAATTGATGCAAATTCAATTATTAATTTTAAATCGATGAGATTGATAGATTTTCTGTTAACCAATAGTATTGAAGGATATGGGGCAAAGGCAGGGTATGGGGAGTTTGGTCGCAGATCAGCCACGATCGCATTGAATGGCGGGACAGGCTCGAGGGGCTGAATGGCCCCCTCCTGTTCCTATGTTCTTCTCAGCTTGGGTGTTGGTAACGGGGGATGGGGGGGGGGCGCTCGACTTTAGGCCAGCCCTTCTGAGCTTAGTGAGTTCAGCACAGGCGAGGAGTCAAACCTCGAGTCGACGTAGTCTGTACAATTCAGGGTTGGCCTGGACTCTTCAGGAATTGAAGATTCATCTTCAGGACATTGCTGTGAGCAGCACCCTGGGAGAAAAATCAGCGGGGCATTAAAAATCC
Source organism: Pristiophorus japonicus (assembly GCF_044704955.1). Lineage (NCBI taxonomy): Eukaryota > Metazoa > Chordata > Chondrichthyes > Pristiophoridae > Pristiophorus > Pristiophorus japonicus. The sequence goes on from NC_091980.1 coordinate 304,778,883, forward strand.
TCAATTATTTTTGTGATTTCCTTTGAGCACTTTTGGTTATTAGTTACCCTCGGGGAAGGGTTTGCTAGTGCTGTTGGGGAGGGTTTAAACTCCTCTCCTCCACCCCCACCCCCACCCCAGAATGCTCGGTGACATCCTTGACCCCGGCACCAGGGAGGCAACATACCATCCTGGAGTCACGTCTGCGGCCGCAGAAACGCCTGTCTGCTCCCCTGACTATCGAATCCCCTGCCACTATAACTCTTCCATTCTTCTTCCTCCACCCCTGGTGTCCTGACCAACATTTATCCCTCCACCACACCTAAAACAGATGATCTCGTTGCTGTTTGTGGGAGCTTGCTGTGCGCAATTGTCTGCCGCGTTTCCTACCTTACAGCAGTCACGACACTTCAAAGGTACTTAATTGGCTGTAAAGCGCTTTTTGGGATGTCCTGAAGTCACGAAAGGCGCTATATAAATGCAAGTTATTTCCAGGAGCTCACATTAATTTACGAGGCGAGATTACATGAGCTAGGCTTGCATTTCCTGGAACATAGAAGGGGAAGGGCTGATTCGATTGAGGTTTTAAGGATTTTGAAAGGAATCGGTGGGGTAGATAGGGAGGAATCTTTTCCACTTAGAGGCGGGGTGGGGAGTCCAGGACACGATGACGTAATCTTAAAATCAGGGCCAGGCCATTCGGGAGAGATGTTCGGAAACACTTCACGCAATGGGTGGTAGAAGTGTGGGACTCCCTCCCACAAGAAGCAGTAGATGCTCAATTAGTAATTTTAAATGTGAGAATGATAGATTTTCGCCAGACAAGGGATATGGAGCCGAGGTAGTTTGATCTCATTGAATGGCAGAAGAGGCTCGAGGGGCTGAATGCCCTCCTCCTCCTCCTGTGTTCCTAAGTCTCTCCTCATCACTATAGTTGTTAAGTATGGAAGAACTCCACAAGACTGAGTACTGTGAGCTAAAACTGACATGACCGTGGTCTCTTTAATACAACTCCAGAGTGACTAAGCAGCATGGCAGACAACCTTTTATACTCCCTTACACGAGGTGTGCAGGTGACCCTTGGGCCTCCAACAGTTGCGCCCTCTGTGGCAAGTCTTACACAATTACAATGTTTACATATAGTGACTCTACACACTCCATGGCTTCAATGTCCAATCTGTAATGGGCCTCCTCAAAGGTGCAAACAGCACTATGTCTTTTCATATGTTCTTATACTAATTTCTGTGTGAAAGCAGAGCAATTGGTTTGAAGTAAATCGTTCTTGAAGAAAGATTTGCATTTATATAGCGTGTTTCACGACCACTGGACGTCTCAAAGGGCTTTACAACCAATGAAGTACTTTTTGAAGTGTAGTCACTGTTGTAATGTGGGAAACACGGCAGCCAATTTGCACACAGCAAGCTCCCACAAACAGCAATGTGATAATGACCAGAGAATCTGTTTTTTTGATTGAGGGATAAATATTGGCCAGGGCACCGGGGATAACTCCCCTGCTCTTCTTCGAAATAGTGCCGCGGGATCTTTTACGTCTACCTGAGAGAGCAGACGGGGCTTCGGTTTAATGTTTCATCCGAAAGCCGGCACCTCCGACAGTGCAGCACTCCCTCCACACACACTGGATTTATGTGCTCAAGTCTCTGGAGTGGGACTTGAACCCACAACCCTTGTGACTCAGAGGCGAGTGTGCTGCCCACTGAGCCACAGCTGACATTCCAAAGGTAACAGATTCAATTTGGACACACTATTATGCAATACGAAATATTTAATATAAATGGAATGACCTAATTTAGTATCATTACTGCTTCAAAACAGACACACAAATTGACGGAGGCCAGTCAAAAGCCTCTCTGTTGCCATAACAACAGCCCGGGGGAGGGCGGGGGGGCACTTTCCTGGGCCGTGCCAGAGCGGAAACTAGGCCCACCTGCTGAAGATTAAAATTGTGACAATTGACTCCACAACTCAATCAGTGCTCAAGTGTGTGATCTCTGAGAGTGGGCAATTACTTCCAAACTGTCTGAGAGTCTGTCTCACTGTAATCATAAAATCACGTGGTGTCCGGACGCCAGACGTTGTGGTATCAATTGTCGCAATTTTAATCCCAGCGTGGTGCTCCACGGCAGGATGGAGGCAGATAGAATCATTCCCCTTTCTGTGTGTCTCGCTCAGTCTTCTGTGTTCACCCTCTCCATTTCTGTGTGTCTCTCTCCATTCTATCTTTCTGCAACATACTTCCATCTCTGCATTTCTCTCTCTCTCTCTCTCACTCCTCTCAGTCCTCTCACCCATTCTCTCTCTCTCTCTCTCTCCCCTCCCTCCCCTTTCTCTCTCACCCATTCTCACTTTCTCCCTTCCCTCCCTTTCTCCTCTCCCCTCCCTCCCTTTCTCTTGCCTTCTCTCTCATTCTCTCCCCTCCCTCCCCTTTCTCTCCCCTACCTCCTCTCTCTCCCTTTCTCTCTCACTCCCCTACCTCCTCTCTCTCTTCCTATCTCTCTCTCCTCTACCTCCCCTTTCTCTCTCCTCCTCTCTCACTCTCTACCCTACCTCCCCTTCCTCTCTCTCCCTATCTCTCTCACTCTCTCCTCTCCCTCCCTTTCTCTCTCCTCTCTCACTCTTTCCTCCATCTCCCCCCCTCTCGCTCCTTCTCTCACTCCCCCACCTCCCCTTTCTCTCTCCTCTCTCACTCCCCCACCTCCCCTTTCTCTCTCCTCTCTCACTCTCTCCCCTACCCCCCTTTTCTCTCTCCTCTCTCACTCTCTCCCCACCTCCCCTTTCTCTCTCCTCTCTCACTCTCTCCCCACCTCCCCTTTCTCTCTCCTCTCTCACTCTCTCTCCTACCTCCTCTCTCTCTCTCCCTCTCTCCCTATCTCTCTCACTCCCTTGCTCTTCTATTTATTTCGCACCCCTCTCTGTCTGTCCTCTCCCTCATTCCCCGCTCTCCTATCTCTCTCTCTCTCTCTCCCCCGTCTCTCACCACTCTTCACTCTCACCCCTCTGCCTTCTCTCTCTCTCTCGCTCTCTCTCTCGCTCACACCATCCTCTCTCTTTCCAGTCTCCTCTCTGCCCTTTCCCTTTTCTCCTTCGTCTCTCTTCTGCTCTCCCAATCCCCTTGCCCTCCCACTCACTCTCCTCTCCCTCCCACTTCACTGTCTCTTCCGCTCTCCTTTAAAACTGCAATCCGTCAGATCAGAGTGGGACAGGAGAGGGTAAATCCCCTGCTCTGTTTGAACTGTCCTCTCCCCATGCCCCTCCCCGCAGGCCCGGTTACCAGGAGGGTAACCAGAATCAAAGCCATTGGCTCATTTGGAAGATCGAAACAAATCGTCACATAGGCATGGCGGTTAACGTGGATCTAGAGCGGTGGTATCGGCTTGTGTTTTAGTATAGCGCAAGCACATATTGTGGAATCACACGGGGTAACGGGCTGTTCATTCACTGGGTGACAAGGAAATTACACACACAAGCTCCAATAACTACAACGATTAATGACCTGTATCCACGAGTCTTGATGGAGATTATTTTCGGTCAAGCACGCATGCAGTGGCTGGAATTAAAGTAACATGAGTCAGTCATTGAACATCTTCCCGAGGGAGGGGAAAAGAGTATGAGAAAATATCCCTCATCTGTAAATCCCTCAACCCGCTCCTCACACCCCGCAACCCCTAACCCCCACCCCCGCTCCCCACACCCCCGCTCCCCGCTCCCCACACCCCGCAACCCCCGCTCCCCACACCCCCCAACCCCCGCTCCCCACACTCCCCAACCCGCGCTCCCCCTAACCCCCACCCCCGCTCCCCACACCCCCAACCCCCGCTCCCCACACCACCCCAACCCCCGCTCCCCACACCCCCGCTCCCCACACCCCCCAACCCCCGCTCCCCACACCCCCAACCCCCGCTCCCCACACCCCCAACCCCCGCTCCCCACACCACCCCAACCCCCGCTCCCCACACCCCCCAACCCCCGCTCCCCCTAACCCCCACCCCCGCTCCCCACACCCCCAACCCCCGCTCCCCACACCACCCCAACCCCCGCTCCCCACACCACCCCAACCCCCGCTCCCCACACCCCCAACCCCCGCTCCCCCCCAACCCCCACTCCCCCTAACCCCCACCCCCGCTCCCCACACCCCCCAACCCCCGCTCCCCACACCCCCCAACCCCCGCTCCCCACACCCCCCAACCCCCGCTCCTCACACCCCCCAACCCCCGCTCCCCACACCCCCCAACCCCCGCTCCCCACACCCCCCAACCCCCGCTCCCCACACCCCCCAACCCCCGCTCCCCACACCCCCAACCCCCGCTCCCCACACCCCCCAACCCCCGCTCCCCCCCCCCAACCCCCGCTCCCCCTAACCCCAACCCCCGCTCCCCACACCCCCAACCCCCGCTCCCCACACCACCCCAACCCCCGCTCCCCACACCCCCGCTCCCCACACCACCCCAACCCCCGCTCCCCACACCCCCCAACCCCCGCTCCCCCTAACCCCCACCCCCGCTCCCCACACCCCCAACCCCCGCTCCCCACACCACCCCAACCCCCGCTCCCCACACCCCCCGCTCCCCACACCACCCCAACCCCCGCTCCCCACACCCCCCAACCCCCGCTCCCCCTAACCCCCACCCCCGCTCCCCACACCCCCAACCCCCGCTCCCCACACCACCCCAACCCCCGCTCCCCACACCCCCCAACCCCCGCTCCTCACACCCCCAACCCCCGCTCCCCACACCCCCCAACCCCCGCTCCCCACACCCCCCAACCCCCGCTCCCCACACCCCCCAACCCCCGCTCCCCACACCCCCAACCCCCGCTCCCCACACCCCCCAACCCCCGCTCCCCCCCAACCCCCGCTCCCGCTAACCCCAACCCCCGCTCCCCACACCCCCAACCCCCGCTCCCCACACCACCCCAACCCCCGCTCCCCACACCCCCGCTCCCCACACCACCCCAACCCCCGCTCCCCACACCCCCCAACCCCCGCTCCCCCTAACCCCCACCCCCGCTCCCCACACCCCCAACCCCCGCTCCCCACACCACCCCAACCCCCGCTCCCCACACCCCCGCTCCCCACACCACCCCAACCCCCGCTCCCCACACCCCCCAACCCCCGCTCCCCCTAACCCCCACCCCCGCTCCCCACACCCCCAACCCCCGCTCCCCACACCACCCCAACCCCCGCTCCCCACACCCCCCAACCCCCGCTCCTCACACCCCCAACCCCCGCTCCCCACACCCCCCAACCCCCGCTCCCCACACCCCCCAACCCCCGCTCCCCACACCCCCCAACCCCCGCTCCCCACACCCCCAACCCCCGCTCCCCACACCCCCCAACCCCCGCTCCCCCCAACCCCCGCTCCCGCTAACCCCAACCCCCGCTCCCCACACCCCCAACCCCCGCTCCCCACACCACCCCAACCCCCGCTCCCCACACCCCCAACCCCCGCTCCCCCCCAACCCCCACTCCCCCTAACCCCCACCCCCGCTCCCCACACCCCCCAACCCCCGCTCCCCACACCCCCCCAACCCCCGCTCCCAACAACCCCCCAACCGCTCCCAACAACCCCCCAACCCCCGCTCCCCACACCCGCCAACCCCCGCACCCCACACACCCCAACCCCCGCTCCCCACACACCCCAACCCCCGCTCCCCACACACCCCAACCCCCGCTCCCCACACACCCCAACCCCCGCTCCCCACACCCCCCCAACCCCCGCTTCCCACACCCCCCAACCCCGCTCCCCACACCCCCCAACCCCGCTCCCAACAACCCCCCAACCCCCGCTCCCCACACCCGCCAACCCCCGCACCCCACACCCCCCAACCCCCGCTCCTCACACCCCCCAACCCCCGCTCCTCACACCCCCCAACCCCCGCTCCCCACACCCCCAACCCCCGCTCCCCACACCCCCCCAACCCCCGTTCCCAACAACCCCCCAACCCCCGCTCCCCACACCCGCCAACCTCCGCACCCCACACCCCCCAACCCCCGCTCCTCACACCCCCCAACCCCCGCTCCTCACACCCCCCAACCCCCGCTCCCCACACCCCCCAACCCCCGTTCCCCACACCCCCCAACCCCCGCTCCCCACACCCCCCAACCCCCGCTCCCCACACCCACCCCCCCAACCCCCGCTCCCCCTAACCCCAACCCCCGCTCCCCACACCCCAACCCCCGCTCCCCACACCACCCCAACCCCCGCTCCCCACACCACCCCAACCCCCGCTCCCCACACCCCCAACCCCCGCTCCCCCCAACCCCCACTCCCCTAACCCCCACCCCCGCTCCCCACACCCCCCAACCCCCGCTCCCCACACCCCCCCAACCCCCGCTCCCAACAACCCCCCAACCCCCGCTCCCCACACCCGCCAACCCCCGCACCCCACACACCCCAACCCCCGCTCCCCACACACCCCAACCCCCGCTCCCCACACACCCCAACCCCCGCTCCCCACACCCCCCCAACCCCCGCTTCCCACACCCCCCCAACCCCCGCTCCCCACACCCCCCCCAACCCCCGCTCCCCACATACCCCCAACCCCCGCTCCCCACACCCCCCCAACCCCCGCTCCCCACACCCCCCAACCCCCGCTCCCCACACCCCCCCAACCCCCGCTCCCCAAACCCCCCCCAACCCCCGCTCCCCCCCCCCCAACCCCCGCTCCCCACACTCCCCCACCCCATCCCAGCCTACCCACAGCACCCAACCACATCACTCCATTCCCACCCCACCCCCTCACCCGCCCACCCCACACCACCCAACGACACCCCACCTACCCCATCTCTACCTCACCCACCCACCCCACCCCACCCCATCCCAACCACCCCACCCCACCCCACCCCAACCCAACCACACCACTCCATCCCACCAGTCAATCTGCAACATTTTGCTATTTGTTTACTCTTTTTTTTAAAGCTTGAGATAGTTTTAGCTTCTATGTAGATGAGGGTATTGTCAGCTGCCCCGATGTCGGTAAAACTGGTTGGGGGGGCGGGGAACAGGTTTGATCCTCGCCCCTCACTTCAGCGATCGTGCTTGTTTTCGGACCACACTCGATCTAACGTGGGAAACAGCTGGCGAACAGGTTTATAGATGATGTGAAGCACTCCCGGACGTCCTGAGACAGCATCGGTTGATTTGTTTATGCAAATCTGGTGTATTTTATGCGTCCATCGTGTTTGAATATCGATGAATTGGCCCCACCTGCCTGACAAACACGCACTAAATGCGTAGATGGGTGAAAATGGGCTGGAATACCCTTCTGTGAGTGGGGTTTTTAAATCCTGAGAGAGAATTGAAGAAGCATCAGAGAATCTTATGGCACAGAAGGAGGCCATTCCACCCATGGTGCCTGTGCCGGCTCTTTGAAAGAGCTGTCCAATTAGTCCCACTCCCCGCTCTTTCTCCATGGCCCTTGTGTATGGAGAAAGAGTCAGACTGAACACTGAGCTCAAAGTAAAGTGTGACCGTAGTCTTTTATTGCAGGTCTCCAGAGTGCCTCTCCAACCTGTGAAGCCTCCTTAAATACCTGTGCTCCCAAGGGATTATGGGATCCCTTGGTACTCCGGGGAATGAGCCCTCTAGTGGGTGTACAGAGTAAGTACAAGTCCACGTATATAACAGCCCTGCAATGCTTTTTTCCTTTTGAAGTATTTATCCAATTCCCTGTTGAAAGTCACCATTGAATCTGTTTCCATCGCCCTTTCAGGCAGTGCGTTCCAGATCATAACAACTCTCTGCATAAAAAATCAATTCTGCTCATCGCTTCTTCCCCACCAGCATTCATTTTGCCAATTATTTTAAATCTGTGTCCTCTGATTATTGACCCTACTGTCAGTGGAAGCAGTGTCTACTCTATCAAAGCCCCCTCAGCATTTTCTACCATGATCAATGTTCAACAAAGAGTAGACCAGTTTATTATCTGTGGTTTCCTGCATCGGATTCCCATTACACACCCACGTCCGGTCAGAGGTCCGGTTAACATCCAACACTCTTGTATCAGACTGAAATACCAAACAGATTTAGCGAGAGAGATTTTGTTTTTTTTGAACGTCGGGGTAAGTTGTCAATGTCAGTGCTGATCTTGATCGAGAACGCAAACAAGTGTTAAACAAGGCCGTTTAATCGCAGGTTGAGCTGCTTTGTATGCCTCTACCTTTCAAGCGATAGATCGTAGATTTTCCCCCGCAGTAGTTTAGTCGCACTCTGATCGCGAGCAATTAGGTTTGGAATTTCACAGACGTTTCATCTGCCTCCATATCAACATCGTCATAGGCGGTCCCTCGAACGAGGATGACTTGCTTCCACGAGAGTTCACAGATGTTTCAATGAAGGACCCGATGTTCCAGTCCTGAACCCCAGTGGGTGGAAGATGCCTGTGCGTGGATTTTTTTAACGTGTGGTGACCGTTGTACACCAGCCACCACACGAGCTTGACAGAGCTCGGCCTTTATCCAGTGGCAAGGGTTAACCAGGACAACTGGAGACCTGCTCTGCTGCACGAACCTGGTACGCACACACATCGCAGTGTGGGCCGGTCCGTGCTGCCCCTGGGCCCTCGGCTCTTCTGGGCCCCGTATCCTCATTCGCCGCACCTTTGCCCGCGATGTTCCAGGGCCCGGTGCTCCAGCTCTATTTATAGCCCCGACCTGCGGTGGTATTCTCACACAGGTCGGGGCAGGCCACGATGTATCTATCTCCACACTCCTCGCCTGGCTGGCTGGAATATCGGAACTGCCCAAACCTTACACTCTTTGCATCCTCTGATCTGCAGCCGTCGGCCTTGAGAAGCCAGTCGCTTGTACAAGGCCCGGTGAGACTGATGCGTGCATCGTAGCCTGTGGAAAATCACCTTGTCCGGGCTAGAACAGAAAGACTTGCATTTATATAGCGCCTTTCACGACCACCGGACGTCTCACAGCGTTTTACAGTCAATTAAGCACTTTTGGAGTGTAGTCACTGTTGTAATGTGGGAAACGCGGCAGCCAGTGTGCGCACAGCAAGCTCCCACAAACCAGATAATCTGGCTTTTTTGATTGAGGGATAAATATTGGCCAGGAGAGAACTCCCCTGCTCTTCTTTGAAATGGTGCCATGGAATCTTTGACATCCACCTGAGAGAGCAGATGGGGCCTCGGTTTAACGTCTCATCCAATAGGTAGCCCCTCCGACAGTGCAGCACTCCACTGGGAGGGTCAGCCTAGATTTTTTGTTCTCAAGTCCCTGGAGTGGGACTTGAACCCCCAACCTTCTGATTCAGAGGTGAGTGTGCTGCCCACTGAGCCACAGCTGACACTCTAAAGGGGTCACCAAGTGTTAAGAATATGAGAACATTAGAAATAAGAGCAGGAGTAGACCATTCGGCCTTTCGAGCCTTCACCACCATTAATAAGATCATGGCTGATCTTCGACCTCAACTCCATTTTCCTGCACTATCCCCATAATCCTTTGATTTCCTTAATATCCAAAAATCTATCGATCTCAGTCTTGAATATACTCAAAGACTGAGCCTCCACAGCCCTCTGGGAGAAAATTCCAAACATTCACCACCCTCTGAGTGAAGAAATTTCTCCTCATCTCAGTCCTAAATGACCGACCCCTTATTCTGAGACTCTGACCCCTGGTTCTAGACTCCCCAGCCCGGGGGAACATCCTCCCTGAATCTACCCTGTCAAGTCTGTAAGAATTTTGTATGTTAATGTTGTCTGCAATACAACAATAACTTGCATTTATGTAGTGCCTTTACCATGGTACAATGTCCCAAAGTGGCCACATGAGGACATATTAGAACAAAAGCTTGGTCAAAGAGATAAGTTTTAAGGAGGTCTTAAAAGAGGAGTGCGAGATTACCGAGAAATGTGATGAGGTCCTTTTTATTTTGCAGTTATTTGCATGTATTCCTCGAAGGAGAGGGGGCCTTCTGAGTAGCTCTAGTTTTTTTTCTCTTCCTCAGTCCCTCACGAGTTGCGTTGGACTGCTGCTTGCTGTATTGTGTGTGATGGCGCTCCCATGCTCGAATTTAAGTCTCGTTAAAAATACTTTCTTTTTTTTGTTGAAGGATGTTAAAATGTGTCACTGAGGGGTGGGATGGGAATGGGCGCCACGCCCCAGGCAAACACACGCCGAAATGTGCCTTTGAGAAAGGATGTGTTTATTAGTACTAATAAAATGGCCGCCATGTCTCTGATTGGCTCTCCACTATCACATGGCCTATTGCTGATTAGTCCCCTTGAATGATAAGCTACACCCTGAGATTTCTCTGGAAGGTGTAACTGGAACTGCCCAGCCCAAGTTCTGGCTGACTTTGCAAAGTGTAATTCGATCCATTCTGACTTCAGATAGATCTCCACCAAACCAGCAAAAGCCTCTCAAGTTCCAGCTGAAGTCCCTTACCCCAGCACAAGTGCATGACCCCCCTCCTTCCCGCCGCCATAGATGGGGCATTGTGAGCGGGTCACGGATTGTTAACAGGTTTATTGGGTATGAAGTGAATAGTGATAGTGCCGTGACTTCTGGATTTCATCCAGTCCAACGATGGCCCTTGTAACACATGCACCGAGCCTTCCGAGAAATCGGGTGTGGGTGTAAAGGGGATTGGAAGAACGTGATCCGTCTTCCCTGAGTTCCCTTTCACCCCTCTGATCTCGCCGTTTCTCTCTCTTCCCTCCTTCTCTCACTCCCCCCCACCCCCAGTCTCTCTCTCTCTATTTCTCTCTTACCCCCCACCCCAATCTCTCTCTCTCTCTCTCTCTCTTTCTCTAACTCCCCCAGTGTCTCTCCCTCTCTCTCCCTCTCTCTCCCTCTCTCTCCCTCTCTCTCCCTCTCTCTCCCTCTCCCTCCCTCTCCCCCACCTCCTAATCTCTCTCTCTCTCTCTCCCATCCCCCAGTCTCTCTCTCTCCCATCCCCCAGTCTCTCTCTCTCTCTTCCCCCGCCACCCGCCCCCCCGTCTCTCTCTCCCTCTCTCTCCCTCCCCCAGTCTCTCTCTCTCTCTCCCCCCCCATCCACAAGCTCTCTCTCTATCTCTAACTCCCCCAGTCTCTCTCTCTCTCTCCCATCCCCCAGTCTCTCTCTCTCTCTCTCTCTCTCTCTCTCTCTCTCTCTCTCTCTCTCTCTCTCTCTCTCTCTCTCTCTCCCCCACTATCACCACCCCCCCCCCGTCTCTCTCTCTCTCCTTCCCCCAGTCTATCTCTCTCTCTCTCTCTCTCTCCCCCAGTCTCTCTCTCACTCTTCCCCCGCCCCCCCCCCCAGCTGGCTCTCTGCCCCCCCACACCCCCCCCTGTCCGCCGGCTCGGAGGAACAACGTGGTCAATTGCGGTTTTGGGCGGGAGACGTCAGGGGTGGAGTCCAGAGTACGCAGGCGCAGGAGGAACAGCAAAGCATGAGTACAAAAGTCACACTGTTTGAGGAAATTGTTATTCTTCCATTTTCCTTGCAATACATTCCAATTCTCACAGCAACAAATGATTGGTAATTACCTACTCGCACGCACAGACTCTCATCACCACCCAAACCGACAGAAGCTCTTCATTTTAAGGGGAATCGATTATTTTCACACTCTTTACTTGGTGCTGCATCACTTGAAAAAACATCTTTTCTGTTTACCTTTTATGTCTGGATTTTGAGCTCATTGAGTCCAGCTCTGGGGAATCGAGCACTGCCCAATTTCAGGCTCCCGCCGCGCCCCCCCTCCAAAACCCATACCAGCACCATGCCCTCCCCTGGGAAGGTTTAACACAGAGAGAACTAGCATTAATATAGCGCCTTTCACAACCTCAGGATGTCCCAAGGTGCTTTACAGCCACTCAAGTACTTTTTGAAGCGTAGTCATTGTTGTAATGTGGGAAACATGGCAGCCTATTTGTGCACAGCAAGCTCCCACAAACAGCAATGAGATAAATGAATAGAAAAGCTGTTTTTTTTTTAAGTAATGTTGTGACGTTGATTGAGGGATAAATATTGGCCAGGACACCAGGGCTAACTTCCCAGCTCCTCTTCAAAATAGTGGCCGTGGGATCTTAGACGTCCACATGAGAGGGGAAACGGAGCATCGGTTTAATGTCTCATCTAAAAGACGGCACCTCCGACAGTGCAGCGCTCCTCCACCACTGCACTGGGAGGGTCAGCCTAGATTTTGCGCTCAATTCCCTGGAGTGGGACTTGAACCCACAACCTTCCGACTTAGAGGCGAGAGTGCTGCCCACTGAGCCACGACAATGTAGCAACAGTCTCGGTAATGCACAGTAATCTTGTCTTAAATTATGAGGTCAAACCTTAGTTAGGCAGGCCACAAAGTTCTTATGCCAGATACGAAACTCCCTAAGCAAATGCTTTATGCGGAGCTCCGTCACGGTAAACGAGCCAAAGGTGGGCAGCGGAAGTGTTACAAGGACACCCTCAAAGCCTCCCTGGTAAAGTGCGGCATCACCACTGACACCTGGGAGACCCTGGCCAAAGACCGCCCGCGGTGGAGAAAGTGCATCCGGGAGGGCGCTGAGTTCTTCGAGTCTCAACGCAAAGAGCGTGAAGAGGCCAGGCGCAGACAGCGGAAGGAGCGTGCGGCAAACCAGCCCCACCCACCCCTTCCCTCGAAGAATGTCTGTCCCACCTGTGACAGGGTCTGTGGCTTTCGTATCGGACTGTTCAGCCATCAAAGGACTCACTTTGGGAGTGGAAGCAAGTCTTCCTCGATTCCGAGAGACTGCCGATGATGATGATGGTTAAGAGACGCAGACTCACCAATTAGTGACCCAGAGATTGGACATTCCAACCAGCAAGTAGGTAACAAGTGTAATAAAAACAGACAGTGTTGGAAATACTCAGCAGGTCAGGCAGCATCTGGGATAGACCAAGTAATTATAGGCTAGTCAGCCTAACCTCGGTGGTGGGAAAATTATTGGAAAAAATCCTGAGGGACAGGATAAATCTTCATTTGGAAAGACACGGATTAATCAAGGACAGTCAGCATGGATTTGTTACGGGAAGGTTGGGTCTGATTAACTAAATTGAATTTTTCGAGGAGGTAACCAGGAGGGTCGATGAGGGCAGTGCACATGATGAAGTGTATATGGATTTTAGCAAGGCTTTTGATAAGGTCCCATATGGCAGACTGGTCACGAAAGTAAAAGCCCATGGGATCCCAGGCAAAGTGGCAAGTTGGATCCCAAATTGGCTCGGAGGCAGGAAGTAAAGGGTAATGGTTGATGGGTGTTTTTGTGACTGGAAGGCTGTATCCAGTGGGGTTCCGCAGGGCTCAGTGCTGGGTCCCTTGCTTTTAGTGGTATATCTATATCCATGACTTGGACTTGAATGTTGGGGGCATGATTAAGAAGTTTGCAGATGATACTAAAATCGGCTGTGTGGTTGATGATGAAGAAGGAAGCTGTGGACTGCAGGAACGTATCAATGAACTGGTCAGGTGGGCAGAAGAGTGGCAAATGGAATTCAATCCAGATAAGTATGAGGTAATGCATTAAGGGAGGTCTAACAAGGCAAGGGAATACACATTAAATGGTACAACACTGAAAAGTATAGAGGAACAAAAGGGCCTTTGTGTGCAGGTCCACAGATCCCTGAAGGTAGCAGGCCAGGTAGATAAGGTGGTTAAGAAGGCATATGGAATACTTACAGCAGGCGGTTAAGAAAGCAAATGGCATGTTGGCCTTCATAGCGAGGGGATTTGAGTACAGGGGCAGGGAGGTGTTGCTACAGTTGTACAGGGCCTTGGTGAGGCCACACCTGGAGTATTGTGTACAGTTTTGGTCTCCTAACCTGAGGAAGGACATTCTTGCTATTGAGGGAGTGCAGCGAAGGTTCACCAGACTGATTCCCGGGATGGCGGGACTGACCTATCAAGAAAGACTGGAACAACTGGGCTTGTATTCATTAGAGTTCAGAAGAATGAGAGGGGACCTCATAGAAACGTTTAAAATTCTGACGGGGTTAGACAGGTTAGAGGCAGGAAGAATGTTCCCAATGTTGGGGAAGTCCAGAACCAGGGGACACAGTCTAAGGATAAGGGGTAAGCCATTTAGGACCGAGATGAGGAGAAACTTCTTCATCCAGAGAGTGGTGAACCTGTGGAATTCTCTACCACAGAAAGTTGTTGAGGCCAATTCACTAAATATATTCAAAAAGGAGTTAGATGAAGTCCTTACTACTAGGGGGATCAAGGGGTATGGTGAGAAAGCAGGAATGGGGTACTGAAGTTGCATGTTCAGCCATGAACTCATTGAATGGCGGTGCAGGCTAGAAGGGCCGAATGGCCTACTCCTGCACCTATTTTCTATGTTTCTATGTTTATTTGTCAAGGCATGGAATACAAGAGCAAGGAGGTTATGCTTGAACTGTATGAAACAGTGGTTAGGCCGCAGCTGGAGTACTGCATGCAGTTCTGGTCACCACATTACAGGAAGGATGTGATTGCAGAGGAGATTTACAAGAATGTTGCCTGGACTGGAGAATTTTGGCTATGAGGAAAGATTGGAGATACTGGGTCTGTTTTCTTTGGAACAGAGGAGGCTGAGGGGAGACCTGATTGAGGTGCATAAAATTATGAAGGGCCTGGATAGAGTGGATAGAAAGGACCTGTTTCCCTTGACAGATGGGTCAACAACCAGGGGGGCATAGATTTAAAGTAATTGGGGAGAGGTATAGAGGAGATATGAGGGAAAATTTCTTCACCAGAGGATGGTGGGGGTCTGGAACCCACTGCCTGAAAGGGTGGTAAAGGCAGAAAGCCTCACCACAGTTAAAAAATACTTGGATGTGCACTTAAAGTGACGTAACCTACAGGGCTTTGGACCAAGAGCTGGAAAGTGGGATTAGGCTGGATAGCTCTTGGTAAGCCGGCGCGGACATGATGGGCCAAAATGGCCTCCTTCCATGCTCTAACTTTCCATGATTCTATGGTGTGCCAGACAGATAATGACGGCAGATTTCCTTCCCTGGAGTACTGTGCACAGTTTTGGTCTCCTTATCTAAGGAAGGATATACTTGCCTTGGAGACGGTACAACGGAGGTTCATTCGATTGATTCCTGGGATGAGAGGGCTGTCTTATGATGAGAGATTGTGTAGAATGGGCCTATACTCTCTGGAGTTTAGAAGAATGAGAGGTGATCTCATTGAAACATACGAGATTCTGAAGGGAATTGACAGGGTAGATGCTGAGAGGTTGTTTCCCCTGGATGGAGTGTCTAGAACCAGGGGACACAGACTCAGGATAAGGGGTTGGCTATTTAGGACTGAGATGAGGACAAATTTCTTCACTCAGAGTGTTGTGAATCTTTGGAATTCTCTGCCCCAGATGGCTGTGGATGCTCAGTCGTTGAGTATATTCAAGGCTGAGATCGGTAGTTTTTGGAGTCTAGTGAAATCGAGGGATATGGAGATCGGGCAGGAAAGTGAAGTTGAGGTCTATGATCAGCCATGATCTTATTAAATAGCGGAGCAGGCTCGAGGGGCCGTAGGGCCTGCCCCTGCTCCTATTTCTTATGTTCTTAAAGGACATGAGTGAACCCGGTGGGTTTTCGATCACCATTACTGAGATTAGCTTTTTATTAACTGAATTTAAATTCCCCAGCTGCCGTGGTGGGATTTTAACTCACGTCTCCGGATCATCAGTCCAGGCGAACCGACCTCTATCTTGCAGAGGCTGATCGTCAACTCTCTGACACCTCCTCCTACTTCCCCCTGGACCATGACCCCACACTGAACATCAAGCCATCATTTCCCAGACCGTCACTAACCTCATCTCCTCTGGAGATCTTCCCTCCACAGCCCCCAACCTCATTAATTCCCCAACCCCACACAGCCCACTTCTACCTCCTTCCCAAGATCCACAGCCAGGACTGCCCAGGTTGACCCATCGTTTCAGCCTGTTCTTGCCCCACAGAACTTATTTCTTCCTATCGCGACTATATTTTTTCTCCCCTTGTCTCCACTCTCTTCCCACCTACATCCGCAACCCCTCCAACGCCCTCCGTCACTTCAGCAGTTTCCAGTTTCCCGGCCCCAACCGTCTCCTTTTCACCATGGACGTCCAATCCCTCTACACTTCCATCCCCAACCAGGATGGCCTGAGGGCGCTCCGCTTCTTCCTCGGGCAGAGGCCCAACCAGTCCCCATCCCCCATCCTCCCTCCTCCGCCTGGCTGAACTTGTTCTCACATTGAACAACTTCTTCTTTAACTCCATTCACTTTCTCCAAATTAAAGGTGTTGCTATGGGAACCCGCACGGGTCCTAGCTATGCCTGCCTTTTCATGGGATATGTGGAACATTCTTTGTTCCAATCCTACTCGGGTCCCCTCCCTCACCTCGGTACGTTGATGACTGTATCGGTGCCGTTTCCTGCTCTCGCCCTGAACTAGAACATTTCATTCACTTTGCATCCAATTTCCACCCTTCCCTCACCTTCACATAAGAACATAAGAAATAGGAGCAGGAGTAGGCCATATGGCCCCTTGAGCCTGCTCCGCCATTTAATACAATCATGGCTGATCTGATCATGGACTCAGGTCCACTTCCCCGCCCGCTCCCCATAACCTCTTATTTCCTTATCGTTTAAGAAACTGTCTATTTCTGTCTTAAATTTATTCAATGTCCCAGCTTCCACAGCTCTCTGAGGCAGCGAATTCCACAGATTTACAACCCTCTGAGAGAAGAAATTTCTCCTCATCTCGGTTTTAAATGGGCGGCCCCTTATTCTAAGATTATGCCCTCTAGTTCTACTCTCCCCTATCAGTGGAAATATCCTCTCTGCATCCACCTTGTCAAGCCCCCTCATAATCTTATACGTTTCGATAAGATCACCTCTCACTCTTCTGAATTCCAATGAGAAGAGGCCTAACTTACTCAACCTTTCCTCATAAGTTAACCCCCTCATCTCCGGAATCAACCTTGTGAACCTTCTCTGAACTGCCTCCACAGTAAGTATATCCTTTTGTAAATATGGAAACCAAAACTGCACGCAGTATTCCAGATGTGGCCTCACCAATACCCTAATAACTGTAGCAAGACTTCCCTGCTTCTATACTCCATCCGCTTTGCAATAAAGGCCCAGGGCTAGAACCTCCACTTTTTTTGCTTGCTTAACGCCAACTTTACGCCCATTTTACCGCTGAGATGACGTATAACACGCATATATCGCCCATTTTGGTACAAAATGGAAACTGGCGGGCATTTTTCGGAACCTTATCGCGGAGCGTTACTTTCCCCATGTGCTTAATGCCGAGAAAAAAATATTACCGCCTGCCCATATTTTTTTGGCCGGAATCATCAGAATGGGTGAATTCAACGGCCATAATATCACCCAGTGTTACTTTACGCACGGAATTAACACCAAGATTCAATATTAACGCCTGCCGACTGTTTTTTGTCGTAAAGAGCATATTTACCCAAACTAGCGGCCATGAGATCGCCCGGCATCAGTTTCACCACCTCGCACTCATGTATTCAACTATCATTGTAACCCATGTATAAGCTGACCTAAGTTGTACACCTTGAGAACATTGACCACACAAGGGGGTGAATTTGTGGGAGACACTCCTAATCTGGACTTTCAGATATAAAAGGGGAAGCTCCACTCACCTTCATCACTTGAGGTCTTGGTAATAAAGGTAACTGGTCACAGAGTGACCTTCTCTCAAGTACGGGCCTCGTGTGCATTTATACTGGAAAGTAAGGGCATATCATCGCCCAAAAAACCGCCCACAAAAAGTAGAACTAACCGGAACTAATCACAGCGTTATGGACGCCATGTTCTACATCACATGTCGCGTCCTTTAAAAGGCCGCTGTGCTTCAACCTTGGCGGAGTTCGGATGTACTCTGCAGGTCATTGGAGTTGATGTGAACATCTGTAAAAACATCTTGCCCACACTGTGACTGATTGGAATTGAAGAGGTGTCTTCGTCGGGACATGCCTTGTTTGTGAGCAATTGGTGGAAAACAGAAAGCTACTGCAATAGGGCCTGTCCTTTCTCACCCTCGCTTGGTGACCAAATGCATGCAGCAGACTCGAGATCGCCGGAGGAATGCTGCACTGCAAAAAACATTTAAACCGAACATTGGTCTGAAATCATCAGTATTTCTGTACAGACCAACCCTTCCCCGCCCCCTCCCCACCGCTTCTCCTCCCCACCTCTACCCCTTCCCCTTCCCCTCCTGACTCCAAGCCGCCTGGCCGAAGAGGTCCGCAGGCGATGCTTCATTGGTTGGGGCGGGGTGGGGGTGATGGCCGAAACGCTGCTTGTACGGATACCGAGGTGGGAACGTGCTCCAAGCCACAAGCAAGATGTTGCTGCTGGCTCTCACGTGTGGTTGGCAATGAGGGTGTGGTACCTTGGGGTGCAGTGCTGCGCTCCGGGACCACTGGGAGCCCTCTGCCACCAGTGTTCCAGGCTACCAGCTCCAGGGCCTCCTCCATCCCTTCCATTTTATATGTAATTTGTTGGACAAAAACTCGGTGCCAACTGTGTTCTTAGTGCCTAGTAGGCTTTTTGCTGCTGGTGAATCTCCCACAACAGCCAGACAAGCACACACCACAGCCACACACGCTTTCAGTGCCTCTGAGCTCCCTCTCTCTCCTCTTCTGTGCATGACATGATGACCCTTGACCTCCTGAATCGCGGGAATCGAGCGTTGCCATGCCGTCGCTAAGGATGGCCACACTTTACGGCAGAAGGTCAGAAAAATTTAACCGCCCATTTGATATCGCTCGCCCATTTTCAAAAATGTAAACCAGGTGTTTTGAGAATGGGCGAGAAGCCAGTGATCTGAAAACCCTTTTTCAACAACCAGGCCGGAAATAACGCCCAATTTTGGGTGATAAGCACAAAAATGGAGGTTCTAGCCCCATGATTCCATTGGCCTTCCTGATCACTTGCTGGACGTGCATACTCATAATCATCATCATCATAGGCAGTCCCTCGGAATTGAGCAAGACTTGCTTCCACTCCTGAAGTGAGTTCTTTGGTGGCTGAACGATACGAGAACCACAGACTCTGTCACAGGTGGGGCAGATAGTCGTTGAAGGAAAGGGTGGGTGGGACTGGCTTGCCGCACGCTCTTTCCGCTGCCTGCGCTTGATTTCTGCATGCTCTCGGCGACGAGACTCGAGGTGCTCAGCGCCCTCCCGGATGCACTTCCTCCACTTAGGGCGGTCTTGGGCCAGAGACTCCCAAGTGTCAGTGGGGATGTTTCACTTTATCAGGGAGGCTTTGAGGGTGTCCTTGTAGCATTTCCGCTGCCCACCTTTGGCTCGTTTGCCGTCAAGGAGCTCCGAGTAGGGCACTTGTTTTGGGAGTCTCGTGTCTGGCTTGCGGACAGTGTGACCTGCCCAACGGAGCTGATCGAGTGTGGTCAATGCTTCAATGCTGGGGACATTGGCCTCAATGAGGACGCTGATGTTGGTGCACCTGTCCTCCCAGGGGATTTGTAGGATCTTGCAGAAACATCGTTGGTGGTATTTCTCCATCAACTTGAGGTGTTTACTGTACATGACTCTGAGCCATACAGGAGGGTGGGTATTACTACAGCCCTGCGTTTCATGCACAAGTACCCCCCAGGTCCTGCTGTACTGCGGCACTATGCAATCTTTCTCCATTTAAATAATAACTTGCTCTTGATTTTTTCTGCCAAAGTGCATGACCTCACACTTTCCAACATTATACTCCATCTGCCAAATCTTTGCCCACTCAGTTAGCCTGTCTATGTCCTTTTGCAGATTTTTTGTGTCCTCCTCACACATTGCTTTTTCCTCCCATCGTTGTATCGTCAGCAAACTTGACTATGTTGCACTCAGTCCCTTCTTCCAAGTCGTTAATATAGATTGTAAATAGTTGGGCTCCCAGCACTGATCCCTGCAGCATCCGACTAGTTACTGATTGCCAACCAGTGAAAGAACCATTTATCCCTGTTTTCTGTTAGTTAGCCAATCTTCTACCCATGCTAATATATTACCCCCACCCTGTGAACTTTTATCTTGTGCAGTAATCTTTTACGTGGCACCTTGTCAAATGCCTTCTGGAAGTCCAAATACACCACATCCACTGGTTCCCTTTTATCCACCCTGTTCATTACATCCTCAAAGAATTCCAGCAAATTTGTCAAACATGACTTCCCCTTCATAAATCCATGCTGACTCTGCCTGACCGAATTATGCTTTTCCAAATGTCCTGCTACTGCTTCTTTAATAATGGACTCCAACATTTTCCCAACCACAGATGTTAGGCTAACTCTATAGTTTCCTGCTTTTTGTTTGCCTCCTTTTTTAAATAGGGGTGTTACATTTGCAGTTTTCCAATCTGCTGGGACCTCCCCAGAATCCAGGGAATTTTGGTAAATTACAACCAATGCATCCACAATCCCTGCCACTACTTCACTTAAGACCCTAGGATGCAAGCCATCAGGTCCACGGGATTTATCTGCCTTTAGTCCCATTATTTTACTGAGTACCACCTCCTTAGTGATTGTGATTGTGTTAAGTTCCCCCACCCCCCCTATAGCCCCTTGACTATCCACTGTTGGAATATTGTTAGTGTCCTCTACCGTAAAGACTGATACAAAATATTTGTTCAGTGTTTCTGCCATCTCCATGTTCCCCATTACTAATTCCCCGGTCTCGTTCTCTAAGGGACCAACATTTACTTTAGCCACTCTTTTCCTTTTTATGTACCTATAGAAACTCTTGCTATCTGTTTTTATATTTTGTGCTAGTTTATTTTCATAGTCTATCTTCCCTTTCTTAATCATTTTTTCAGTCATTCTTTGCTGGCTTTTAAAAGCTTCCCAGTCTTCTGTCCTCCCACTAGTTTTGGCCACTTTGTATGCCCTTATGTTTAATTGGATACCGTCCTTTAGTTAGTCACGGATGGCTGTCTTTTCTCTTACACCCTTTCCTCCTCACTGGAATATATTTTTCTTGAGAGTTGTGAAATATTTCCTTAACTATACACCACTGTTCATCAACCGTCCTACACTTCAATCTATTTTCCCAGTCCACTTTACCCAACTCTGCCCTCATACCTTCATAGTCTCCTTTATTTAAGCTTAGTATGCTGCTTAGAGATCCAACTTTCTCACCCTCCATCTGGATTTGAAATTTAATCATGCTATGATCACTCATTCCAAGGGGATCCTTTACTAGGAAATTGTCTATTAATCCTGGTCCATCTCCGACTCTTCCCTTCCCTTCCTCGACTTCTCTGTCTCCATCTCTGGGGATAGGCTTTCGACCAGTATCCACTATAAGCCCACTGACTCCCACAGCTACCTGGACTGCACTTCCTCCCACCCCGTATCCTGTATGGACTCCATTCCATTCTCCCAGTTTCTCTGTCTCCGTCGCATCTGCCCTGACGACGCCACCTTTCACACTAGTGCCTCTGACGTGTCTTACTTTTTCCTCAACCGAGGATTCCCCTCCGCCATGGTTAACATGGCCCTCGACTGTGTCCGTTCTATTTCCCACACCTCCGCTCTCACCCCTTTCCCTCCCTCTCAGAACCACGACAGAGTTCCCCTTGTCCTCACCTTTCACCCCACCAGCCTCCACGTTCAACGGATCATCCTCCGCCATTTCCACCACCTCTAGCGTGATCCCACCACCAATCACATCTTCCCCTCCCCTCCCCTCTCAGCATTCCAAGGGACCGCTCCCTCCGCGACACCCTGATCCATTCCGTAGTCACCCCCAGCAGCCTCCCCCCCCCACTTCCCACAGCACCTTCCCATGCAAGCGCAGGAGATACAACACCTGCCCTTTTACCTCCTCCCTTCCCACTATCCAGGGCCCCAAATACTCCCTCCAGGTGAAACAGCGATTTACTTGTACTTCTTTCAATTTAGTATCCTGTATTCGCTGCTCACACGTAGATTGGGTGAACGTTTTGCGGAACACCTCCTTTCAGTCCGTAAGTGTGAACCTGAGCTTCCAGTCGCCTGTCACTTTAATTCCCCGCTCCACTCCCACTCTGACCTCTCCGTCCTCGGCCCCCTACACTGTACCAACGAAGCTCAACGCAAGCTCGAGGAACAGCATCTCACCGATTTCATTTAGGCATTGGACTCAACATCGAGTTCAACAATTTCAGACCCAGAACCTCTGCTCATCTTTGGCTCCCCCGCCCCCCTCCCTCCATGTTATGTTTTTTTTCTCTTTGTCTCCAATGGCGGCTGGTCATTATCCCGCTATTCACGCCCTATCTGGACTAACCTTTTTCTAACTCCTGGCCATTACCATCTGAAGTCGGCCCATCATCCTTTTGTCTCTCTAATCTCTCCTGCCTTCCACCCTATCACAGACCTTCCCTTTTGTTCTTTCCTCCCTTCCCTCTTTCAGTGCTGGTTAAGAATCTATTCTTTCCGAACACTCTCCAGTTCTGACGAAGTCATCGACCCGAAACGTTAACTCTGCTTCCTCTCCACAGATGCTGCCTGACCCGCTGAGATTTCCAGCACTTTCTGTTTTTATTTCATTAGTCCAGGCCCCTAGATTAAGAGCCCATTAACATAGCCCAGCGATGTGGATTGCATCGTTTCCCCAGTTGTCTGTGCGCAGTGTGCTGTGCTGTGACCTTGCCTGAGGTTGTACACACCACCACTTACTTCAGCTGGCCTGTTCTCTCTCTCTTTCAGATCGGCCGTGGATCTGGAACATTCCGTACCTTCATGCTCCCGACACTAACGGAAACGTCTGGGCTCCTTCGTAACCCGCAAGAAGGGGCCTCCCGGTGCCGTGTTATTGATCGTGTCCCAGAGGGCTTAACTGAAAAAAGTCAATTTTTGAAACATTCACGCGGTTTATATGCTGACCTGCCGAGTATTTCTAACGTTTTCTGTGTATAATGCAATTTATATGTGTTTTTTTGCAGAATAAAGTTTTTGAATACAGCTCCTTTCTGTCACCTTCAGTATCTGTTTATCCAAACCTTGCTTTTCTCGTCTCGCCGAAGGTGCATTCATTTCGGAAGAAGTGTATTTTTTGTTTTGGTGAATTTTTGTGTTCGTCAAAGTGTCACGAATTGCAATCCTTTTCCTTTATTGATAACTGAGGCTCCAACTCCGCCCGCCCCCCCACCCCAACTCTACCCCCCCCCGACTCTCCCCCCCCCCCGACTCTCCCCCCCCCCCCCGACTCTCCCCCCCCCCGACTCTCCCCCCCGACTCTCTCTACCCCCCAACTCTCTCTCCCCCCCAACTCTCTCGCCCCGACTCTCTCTCTCCCCCCGACTCTCTCTCTCCCCCCTCCGACTCTCTCTCCCCCCCCCAACTCTCTCGCCCCGACTCTCTCTCCCACCCTCTCCCCCCCCGACTCTCTCCCCCGCCCGACTCTCTTCCCCCGACTCTCTCTCCCCCCCGACTCTCTCCCCCGCCCAACTCTCTCCCCCCCGACTCTCTCTCCCCCTGACTCTCTCCCCCCCCGACTCTCTCCCCCCCTGACTCTCTCCCCCCCGACTCTCTCTCCCCCTGACTCTCTCCCCCGCCCGACTCACTCCCCCCCGACTCTCTCCCCCCCCGACTCTCTCCCCCCCGACTCTCTCCCCCCCCGACTCTCTCCCCCCCCGACTCTCTCCCCTCCCGACTCTCTTCCCCCCCCCGACTCTCTCCCCCCCGACTCTCTCCCCCCCCGACTCTCTCCCCCCCGACTCTCCCCCCCCCCGACTCTCCCCCCCCCCCGACTCTCCCCCCCCCGACTCTCTCCCCCCCGACTCTCTCCCCCCCGACTCTCTCCCCCCCGACTCTCTCTCCCCCCGACTCTCTCTTCCCCCCCGACTCTCTCTCTCCCCCCCCGACTCTCTCTCCCCCCCCCGACTCTCTCTCCCCGACTCTCTCCCCCCCCGACACTCTCTCCCCCCCGACTCTCTCTTCCCCCCCGACTCTCTCTCCCCCCCCGACTCTCTCCCCCCCCCGACTCTCTCTCCACCCCCCCCGACTCTCCCCCCCCCCCCGACTCTCCCCCCCGACTCTCTCTACCCCCCAACTCTCTCTCCCCCCCAACTCTCTCGCCCCGACTCTCTCTCTCCCCCGACTCTCTCTCTCCCCCCGACTCTCTCTCTCCCCCCTCCGACTCTCTCTCTCCCCCGACTCTCTCTCTCCCCCGACTCTCTCTCTCCCCCGACTCTCTCTCCCCCCCCGACTCTCTCTCCCCCCCCGACTCTCTCCCCCGCCCAACTCTCTCCCCCCCGACTCTCTCTCCCCCTGACTCTCTCCCCCCCGACTCTCTCCCCCCCTGACTCTCTCCCCCCCGACTCTCTCTCCCCCTGACTCTCTCCCCCGCCCGACTCACTCCCCCCCGACTCTCTCCCCCCCGGCTCTCTCCCCCCCCCGACTCTCTCCCCCCCCGACTCTCTCCCCTTCCGACTCTCTTCCCCACCCCGACTCTCTCCCCCCCGACTCTCTCCCCCCCCGACTCTCTCCCCCCCGACTCTCCCCCCCCCCGACTCTCCCCCCCCCGACTCTCCCCCCCCCCCGACTCTCCCCCCCCCCGACTCTCTCCCCCCCGACTCTCTCCCCCCGACTCTCTCTCCCCCCCGACTCTCTCTTCCCCCCCGACTCTCTCTCTTCCCCCCCCGACTCTCTCTCTCCCCCCCCGACTCTCTCTCCCCCCCCCGACTCTCTCTCCCCGACTCTCTCCCCCCGACACTCTCTCCCCCCGACTCTCTCTTCCCCCCCGACTCTCTCTCTCCCCCCCGACTCTCTCTCTCCCCCCCGACTCTCTCTCTCCCCCCCGACTCTCTCTCTCCCCCCCGACTCTCTCTCCCCCCCGACTCTCTCTCCCCCCCCGACTCTCTCTCCCCCCCCCGACTCTCTCTCCCCCCCCGACTCTCTCTCCCCCCCCGACTCTCTCTGTTCCCCCCCAACTCTCTCTCTCCCCCCGACTCTCTCTCCCCCCCCCGACTCTCTCTCCCCCCCCCGACACTCTCTCCCCCCCCGACTCTCTCTCCCCCCCCCGACTCTCTCCCCCCCCCGACTCTCTCCCCCCCCCCCCGACTCTCTCTCCCCCCCCCAACTCTCTCTCCCCCCCCCCCAACTCTCTCTCCCCCCCCCGACTCTCTCTCCCCCCCCCGACTCTCTCTTCCCCCCCCCGACTCTCTCTCCCCCCCCCGACTCTCTCTCCCCCCCCGACTCTCTCTCCCCCCCCCGACTCTCTCTCCCCCCCCCCGACTCTCTCTCCTCCCCCCGACTCTCTCTCCCCCCCCGACTCTCTCTCCCCCCCGACTCTCTTCCCCCCCCGACTCTCTTCCCCCCCCCGACTCTCTTCCCCCCCCCGACTCTCTTCCCCCCCCCGACTCTCTCTCCCCCCCCCGACTCTCTCTCCCCCCCCC
The DNA here is from genome assembly GCF_044704955.1 of Pristiophorus japonicus. Classification (NCBI taxonomy): domain Eukaryota; kingdom Metazoa; phylum Chordata; class Chondrichthyes; family Pristiophoridae; genus Pristiophorus; species Pristiophorus japonicus. The sequence goes on from NC_091980.1 coordinate 304,804,205, forward strand.
GACTCTCTCTCCCCCCCCCCGACTCTCTCTCCCCCCCCCCGACTCTCTCTCCCCCCCGACTCTCTCTCCCCCCCCGACTCTCTCTCCCCCCCCCGACTCTCTCTCCCCCCCCCGACTCTCTCTCCCCCCCCGACTCTCTCTCCTCCCCCGACTCTCTCTCCCCCCCCGACTCTCTCTCCCCCCCCCGACTCTCTCCCCCCCCGACTCTCTCTCCTCCCCCCCCGACTCTCTCTCCCCCCCCGACTCTCTCTCCCCCCCCCGACTCTCTCTCCTCCCCCCGACTCTCTCTCCCCCCCGACTCTCTTCCCCCCCCCGACTCTCTCTCTCCCCCCCGACTCTCTCTCCCCCCCCGACTCTCTCTCCCCCCCCCGACTCTCTCTCCTCCCCCCGACTCTCTCTCCCCCCCGACTCTCTCTCCCCCCCCGACTCTCTTCCCCCCCCCCGACTCTCTCTCCCCCCCCCGACTCTCTCTCCCCCCCCGACTCTCTCTCCCCCCCGACTCTCTCTTCCCCCCCCCGACTCTCTCTTCCCCCCCCGACTCTCTCTCCCCCCCCGACTCTCTCTCCCCCCCCGACTCTCTCTCCCCCCCCCGACTCTCTCTCCCCCCCCCCCGACTCTCTCTCTCCCCCCCGACTCTCTCTCTCCCCCCCGACTCTCTCTTCCCCCCCCGACTCTCTCTTCCCCCCCCGACTCTCTCTTCCCCCCCCGACTCTCTCTTCCCCCCCCCGACTCTCTCTTCCCCCCCCCCGACTCTCCCTTCCCCCCCCGACTCTCTCTCTCCCCCCCGACTCTCTCTCTTCCCCCCGACTCTCTCTCTTCCCCCCGACTCTCTCTCTCCCCCCCGACTCTCTCTCTCCCCCCCGACTCTCTCTCTCCCCCCCGACTCTCTCTCTCCCCCCCGACTCTCTCTCTCTCCCCCCCCGACTCTCTCCCCCCCCGACTCTCTCCCCCCCCGACTCTCTCCCCCCCGACTCTCTCTCTCCCCCCCGACTCTCTCTCTCCCCCCCCGACTCTCTCTCTCCCCCCCCCGACTCTCTCTCTCCCCCCCCGACTCTCTCCCCCCCGACTCTCTCTCTCTCCCCCCCGACTCTCTCTCTCCCCCCCGACTCACTCTCTCCCCCACCCCGACTCTCTCTCCCCCCCCGACTCTCTCTCCCCCCGCTCCCCACGACTCTCTCTCTCCCCCCCCCGACTTTCTCTCCCCCCCCGACTCTCTCTCTCCCCCCCCCGACTCTCTCTCCCCCCCCCGACTCTCTCTCCCCCCCCGATCTCTTTCCCCTTCCCCTCGACTCTCTCTTTCCCCTCCCCCCCCCCCCCCCCCCCACTCTGTTTGGCTGGGGGAGGGATGTACTTGGACTGGGGTAAGGCACTTTGGTTGGCCTTTGCTGTCATCTGGGGAGGTCTGTCCTCTGTCGCTTCAGGAAGTCGAAGTGGAACAAGTTACAATTTGCAAAGTCAGTGAGACCTTGAGCTGGGCAGTTCCAGTTACACACTCCTGTGAAACTAAAGGGTGTGGCTTATCGTAAACAAAGAGTGGAGCATGGTAGCCATTTTTGCAGTACAAATAAGCACGTCATTTTTTTAATTAAGAAGTTGAGATAAAGTACTGTATTTCTCAGGATGTGTACATTGCTGGCAAGGCCGGCATTTATTGCCCGTCTGTAGCTGCTCGTGAGAAAATGGTCGTCTTGTGTCAACCAGTGGCTCAGTTGGTAGCACCCAGTGACCTTTGACTTGAGTCAGAAGGTTGTGGGTTCAAGTCCCACTCCAGAGACTTGAGCACAAAAGTCTAGGCTGACCCTCCAGGTGCTGTTTTTTGGATGTAAAAGATCGCATGGCACTATTTGAAGAAGAGCGGCGTGGGCGAGGGGGGAGTTACCCCAGTGACCAGGACAATATTTATCCTTCAAATCGACATCACTGAAAAACAGATGAAGTGGTCATTATCACATTGCTGTTTGTGGGAGCTTGCTGTGCGCAAATTGGCTGCTGTGTTTCCTACATTACAGCAGTAACTACACTCCAAAGGTACTTCATTATATAAATGCAAGTCTTTTCATTTTCCTTGAACTGCTGCAATCTGTCTGGCCCAGGCTCTCCCACAGTACTGTTCGGGAGGGAGTTCCAGGGTTTTGAGCCAAGCCGCTGATGCAGGATTCCAACATTACTGGTGAGTTGGAGAGGAGACCGGTGTTGTCACGGGGAAAATGGCACAAGGGCTTTTCAGTATCTCCAAAGCAGAAAAGCATAGCCAAAACCTTTTTATATAACTATAAAGCCTCTTTAAGATGGGAGCTAGAAGTAACTTTTTTTTTTCAATCCCTTTGTAATCAAAAAACAATTTCAGTCAGGAGTGTGATGGAATACTCTCCACTTGCCTGGACGAGTGCAGCTCCAACAACACTCAAGAAGCTCGACACCATCCAGGACAAAGCAGCCCGCTTGATCGGCTCCCCATCCACCACCTTCAACATTCACTCCCTCCACCACCGGCGCCCCCTGGCTGCAGTGTGCACCATCTACAAGATGCACTGCAGCAACTCGCCAAGGCTTCTTCGGCAGCACCTCCCAAACCCGCGACCTCTACCACCGAGAAGGACAAGGGCAGCAGGCGCATGGGAACACCACCACCTCCACGTTCCCCTCCCAGTCACACACCATCCTGACTTGGCAGTATATCGGCCGTTCCTTCATCGTCGCTGGGTCACTATCCCGAAGCTTCCCACCAATGTTCCCTTTCAGCCACGCAGCTCTCTGGACCTCCCACGCAGCCAGCCCTAACGCTAAACGCATGCGCGGCATTTCGACTGGGCCGCGCAGCCCCTCAAAAGGGCCATGCATCTAAAAATAAATGAACGGGGACGTTGCTGCCTACCTGACAGCACTGTGGGAGCACCGTCACCACGCGGACTGCAGCAGTTCAAGAAGGCGGCTCACCAACACCTTCTCGAGGGCAGTTAGGGACGGGCAATAAATCCTGGCCTTGCCAGCGACGCCCACATCCCCAGAATGAGTTTTTAAAAGTTGTTCACAGCCTCACTGATTCAGATATTGGTGTTGGTGATGTACAGTGTGTGTCGTGTGGGCCTGTAATGGTGCCACCTGGTGGCGAAGTGGGAAACACTACACAGCAAGACATGACAGTTTTCACCTGATGACTTTCTTCCCCCTCTGAAGGGGGTATGGTTTCGCGACAGTCGGTTGCCCTTGACAACCTCACCCAAGTGGCCTTTATTCACGCCCGAGCCGAGGGAGCCTGTCAAATCTGATTATTCCCCCAATTGACGTTGACACACTCACGCATATTTACAGCAGGGACGTCTATCAGGAGCTCGCACCCTGACTGACAGGTGAAGGCCGGGGGGGGGTAACTGTGGCCAATTGGACTGGGTTGTGATCCCCTGGACTGCATTGTGATCTCCTGGACTGGATCGTGATTCCCTGGACTGGATTGTGATCCCCTGGACTGGATCGTGACTCCCTGGACTGGATTGTGTTCCCCTGGACTGGATTGTGATCTCCTGGACTGGATTATGATCCCCTGGACTGGATTGTGATCTCCTGGACTGGATCGCGATTCCCTGGACTGGATTGTGTTCCCCTGGACTGGATTGTGATCCCCTAGACTGGATTGTGATCTCCTGGACTGGATTGTGTTCCCTGGCCTGTATTATGATCTCCTGGACTGGATTGTGATCCCCTGGACTGGATTGTGATCTCCTGGACTGGATTATGATCTCCTGGACTGGATTATGATCCCCTGGACTGGATTGTGATCTCCTGGACTGGATTGTGATCCCCTGGACTGGATGTGATCCCCTGGACTGGTTTCGATTACCTGAGGGAGTCGGTGGAATTTTCCATATTTTTACACTTATTGGTCCTGAGTTTCAGTTGTTTCCTTTGCCTCTCCCAGTAGATTACACATGTGCAGGGAGGGGGGGAGGGGAGGGAGCAGGCCGGAGCAGGGCCGGACATAATGCTCCAGCCATCGTTAGTGTGGGGCAGGCTTGATGGACCAGCTGGTCTTTTCCAGTCAATTCCAGACTTTCGGATGCTGTACAAACTCACCCTTAGAGACATTCCCTTATGTATCACAGCGTCATGTAAGCAGTATCAGTTTGGCTGCAGACTGCAGTCAGCCAGTCTGCAAGATGAAGCTGGTGAGCTGACCTGTGCTTGGTGGAAAGGTCAGTCAACATCAGAAGCCTTGGCTAAGAATCTGCAATTGCAAATCTGATTTCACAATCTGGTCAGCATGGATTTATGAAAGGGAAATCATGCTTGACAAATCTTCCAGAATTTTTTGAGGATGTAACTAGTAGAGTGGACAAGGGAGAACCAGTGAATGTGATGTATTTTGGACTTTCAAAAGGCTTTTGACAAGGTCCCACACAAGAGATTAGTGTGCAAAATTAAAGCACATGGTACTGGGGGTAATGTATTGACGTGGATAGAGAACTGGTTGGCAGACAGGAAGCAAAGAGTAGGAATAAACAGGTCCTTTTCAGAATGGCAGGCAGCGATTAGTGAGGTACCACAAGGTTCAGTGCTGGGACCCCAGCTATTTACAATATTCATTACCATTTAGGACCGAGATGAGGAGAAACTTCTTCACTCAGAGAATTGTGAACCTGTGGAATTCTCTACCACAGAAAGTTGTTGAGGTCAGTTTGTTAAATATATTCAAAAGGGAGTTAGATGTGGCCCTTACGGCTAAAGGGATCAGGGTGTATGGAGAGAAGGCAGGGGTGGGGTACTGAGGTTGAATGATCAGTCATGATCATATTGAATGGCGGTGCAGGCTCGAAGGGCCGAATGGCCTGCTCCTGCACCTATTTTCTATGTTTCTATGTTTCTTTACATCATCGAGAACACCATTTGTTGTGTGACTGGGAAATGCAAACAGTAATTTACAACTAGAAACTACATGCAGGTCAATAGCGAGAGGGAGATGGGAATGAGGAGAGGAAAGAGGAGAAAGAGAGGAAAGGAGAATAGGGAGAAGAGAGAAGAAAAGAGAAGGAGGGAGAGGAGAGGAGTGGAGAGGGAGGAGGGAAGGAGAGGTGAGGGTCGGACAGGAGAGGGAGGGAGAGGAGAGGGTGAGGAGAGAGAGGAGAGGGAGGGAGACAGAATGATATATAAGGGACTTGGAGGAGAGGGAGGGAGTGGAGAGGAGGGAGAGGGAGGGGGGAAGGAGAGGTGAGGGAGGGAGAGGAGAGGGTGAAGAGAGAGAGAGAGGGAGAGGAGAGAGAGAGGGAGTGGGAGGAGAGAGGGTGGAAAAGGAGAGAGAGGGAGGGAGAGGAGGGAGGGAGGGAGAGGAGAGGGAGTGAGAGGAGAGGGAGAGTGAAGAGGGAGGGAGAGGAGAGAGAGGGAGGGAGAGGAGAGAGAGGGAGGTGGAGGGAAAGGAGAGGAGAGGGAGAGGAGAAGGAGGGGGAGAACATAAGAACATAAGAAATAGGAGCAGGAGTCGGTCATTCTGCCTCTCGAGCCTGCTCCGCTATTCAATAAGATCATGGCTGATCTGATCATGGACTCAGCTCCACTTCCCTGCCCACTCCCCATAACCCTTTACTCCCTTATTGCTCAAAAATCTGTCTATCTCCACCTTAAATATATTCAACGACCCAGACTCCACCGCTCTCGGGCAGAGAATTCCACAGATTTACAACCCGCTGAGAGAAGAAATTTCTCCTCATCTCAGTTCTAAATGGGCTGCCGCTTATTCTGAGACTATGCCCCCTAGTATTATATTCCCCCAGGAGGGTAAACATCCTCTCTGCATCAACCGTGTCGAGCCCCCTCAGTATCTTATATATCGCAATAAGATCACCACTCATTCTTCTAAACGCCAATGAGTGTAGGCCCAACCTGCTCAACCTTTCTTCACAAATCAACCCCTCCATCTCAGGAATCAACAGAGTGAACCTTCTCTGAACTGCCTCAAGAGGGAGGGGAAGAAGAGGGAGGGAGAGTGAAGGACAGGAGGTGACTGAGAGATGGTCAGCTGTCAAGATGGTGAGATACGGAGTTTGTTTGAGTGGAGTTGAAACGTAAAGAGAAATTGCCAGACACTTTGAACAACATTTTAGGTAGGGTTTATTTAGTTGGGAGGCAGTTCTAAGAGTTTATTTTAGTGCCAATTTCTGTTTTGAATGTAATGTTTAATGCAGCATTATCATTCAATCCTCGTCCTGCATCACACAGATACAAGGGAAACATTTAATTAACTATTCTGACCCAAATGAAGATTAAGAAAAATATTTTATGATAGATTAAGAAACCATTTTATAACATGATTCTAAATGCACCAACTATCCTAACCCAGATGAATAAGGGGGGGGGGGGGTCGAGGGAGAGATGGAAAGGGTGGGAGTGAGGAAGGAGTGAGGGAGGGAGAGAAGGAGTGGGAGAGGCTGAGAGGGAGAGTGAAGGAGACAGAGGGAGGGAGTGAGGGAGGGAAGGATGGAGGGAGAGGGAGGGGAGAAAGGAGGAGGAGGGCGGGCGAGAGGGTGTGAGGGAGGAGAGCGAGTGATGGACGGAAGAGAGGGAGAAGGAGGAGGGGGAGAGAGATAGATGGAGGGGTGGGAGGGAGTGGGGAGGAGGAGGGAGAGGGAGGAAGAGAGGCAGGAGGAGGAGCAAGTGGGAGGAGAGAGAGAGAGGAGGAGGGAGCGAGGAGGAGGGAGAGAGGGAGGATGAGGGAGAGAGAGGAGGAGGGAGCGAGGAAGGAGGAGGGAGAGAGAGGAGGGGGCAGGAGGAGGGAGAGAGGGCGAGAGTTGCTTGCGATCACTGCAGTCGCGTTGTGATGTGGACGGAGCGTGTGATGTTCCTGGCGGACCGGGACACGCGGATGAGCGGCGGAGAGGGAAAGCCTTGCCGCCGGGGGGAGGAGAGGGGAGGGGTGTTTGAGGTCGACCCTGGGGGAGGTGGGGTGCAAGTGAGTGAAGAGTTGCTGGGAGTTGGAGAGCAAGTTGGGGGTCGGTGAGAGACATGGAGGGGGAAACTCTCCGACCCCCCTGAGCTCTGTCTCTTTCTCTGTGTGTGTCTGTGTCTCTGTGTGTGTCTCTCTGTCTCTGTGTGTGTGTCTCTGTGTCTGTGTGTCTCTCCGTGTGTCTGTGCGTGTCTCTGTGTGTGTCTCTGTGTGTGTGTCTGTGTCTCTGTGTGTGTCTCTCTGTCTGTGTGTGTGTGTCTCTGTCTGTGTGTGTGTGTGTGTGTCTCTCTCTCTGTGTCTGTGCGTGTCTCTGTGTGTGTCTGTGTCTCTGTGTGTCTCTCTGTCTCTGTGTGTGTGCCTCTGTGTCTGTGTGTCTCTCCGTGTGTCTGTGCGTGTCTCTGTGTGTGTGTCTGTGTTTCTGTGTGTGTCTCTGTCTGTGTGTGTGTCTCTCTGTCTGTGTGTGTGTGTGTCTCTCTCTCTGTATCTGTGCGTGTCTCTGTGTGTGTCTGTGTGTGTGTCTCTGTGTGTGTGTGTGTGTCTGTCTGTGTGTGTGTGTGTCTCTGTGTATCTCTCCGTGTGTCTGTGCGTGTCTCTGTGTGTGTCTGTGTCTCTTTGTGTGTCTCTCTGTCTGTGTGTGTGTGTCTCTGTGTCTGTGTGTGTGTGTCTCTCTCTCTCTGTGTCTCTGTGCGTGTCTGTGTGTGTGTCTGTGTATGTGTCTCTGTGCGTGTCTCTGTGTGTGTCTGTGTCTCTGTGTGTGTCTCTCTGTCTGTGTGTGTGTCTCTGTGTCTCTCCGTGTGTCTGTGCGTGTCTCTGTGTGTGTCTCTCTGTCTCTCTGTGTGTGTCTCTGTCTGTGTCTATGTGTGTGTGTGTGTCTGTGTCTCTGTGTGTGTCTCTCTGTCTCTGTGTGTGTTTCTGTGTCTCTGTCTGTATGTGTGTGTGTGTGTGTGTCTCTCTGTGTGTCTCTCTGTGTCTCTGTGGGTGTGTCTCTCTGTCTGTGTGTCTGTGTCTCTGTGTCTCTCTGTCTCTCTGTCTGTGTGTCTCAGTGTGTGTGTCTGTGTGTCTGTGTCTCTGTGTGTCTCTGTGTCTCTGTGGGTGTGTCTCTGTGTCTGTGTGTCTGTGTCTCTGTGTCTGTGTGTCTCTCTCTGTCTCGCTGTCTGTGGGTGTGTCTGTGTGTCTGTCTGTGTCTCTGTGTGTCTGTGTGTGTCTCTCTGTGTGTCTGTGTCTATCTCTGTGTCTGTGTCTGTGTCTCTGTCTCTCTGTCTCTCTGTCTGTGTGTCTCAGTGTGTGTGTCTGTGTGTCTGTGTCTCTGTGTGTCTCTGTGTCTCTGTGGGTGTGTCTCTGTGTCTGTGTGTCTGTGTCTCTGTGTCTGTGTGTGTCTCTGTGTCTCTCTGTCTGTGTGTCTCTGTGTGTGTGTCTGTGTCTCTGTGTGTCTGTGTGTGTCTCTCTGTGTGTCTGTGTCTATCTCTGTGTCTGTGTCTGTGTCTCTGTCTCTCTCTCTCTCTGTGTCTGTGTCTGTGTCTCTCTCTGTGTCTCTGTAGGTGTGTCTGTGTCTCTCTCTGTCTCGCTGTCTGTGGGTGTGTCTGTGTGTCTGTCTGTGGGTGTGTCTGTGTGTCTGTCTGTGGGTGTGTCTGTCTGTGTCTGTGGGTGTGTCTGTGTGTCTGTCTGTGTCTGTGGGTGTGTCTGTGTGTCTGTCTGTGTCTGCATCACTCGCAGCTTCAGTCAGTTTCAAATAAAAGCGACCCGGAAGCGGGCACATCAGTTTCAGGTCCTGTTGCATTTCATCCTGAGTGAAGTGGCGGAAAGTGTGCCTGGGCATCACATTCGCTGGTGGGGAGCCTGTGAATGTCAGCAAAGCAGTGTGGGGAGATCGCGGAGCGAGTGTGTGAAGCTCAGAGCAGACCGCGAGCAAAGTGTGTGAGCTTCTCTCTGTGTCTGTGAGGTGTCCTGAAGATCGCAGCGAGACTGCTAGGGGCTTGGTTCTGTGGTTCTGTGGGGGAACGGTGGATGTGACCAAGGTGCTGGGGAGAACCTCCTTAAACCCACAGCCAACATCTCAGAGGAAGGGCTTGCCCCCGCAGGACGGGACCAGGCGCAGGCTGGAGAGGAGATGGTTTGAGACAATAAAGACCTGGGAGGTGCTGGTGTCTCAGAAGGTGGCCCTGAGATGTCTGCCTGTGTGTCCGGGACGTGCGGGGGATTTGGGGAGGACGAGCCGCTGGGATTGAGCAGCAGATGTGAACAAGCCAGCCCAGCCCTGGCTCCGATTGCCTGTCTGTAAGTCGCTGCTCCGCAAACATGTCCAGAGGCACCAGAGGATTGACGGGCGCGGATTCACAAGCTTTGTTTCCAGACACTGAAAGTGCCGCGAGGTGGATTGGAGGTGACTTCTGTGTGTGTGTGTGTCTACAAATTTAAGGAAGTAAGAGAGAGAGAGACCGAGATACATCTGGAGTGTCAACTGGGAGTGAGAAGACTGTGTGAGTGGATTCCTGTGTGTCCTTTTAGAAGAATCCACTGCAGAATCGCACTGTTTTTGAGCTGACTGGGGCTGTTGTCCCAAGGTCCTTGCAGTGGTGGAGAAGATCTAAGTTTGGGCCATGCTAGACCTTGACCCTTCCAGTCAGAGAGTGGCCTGAGGGAGATAGGGCAGTGTCCCTCCCCTTGCCCTCCCTCCCTCTCCCCGCCCCACACCCTGCCCCCTCTCCAGTGCTGGCGGAGGAGGGCTGGGGGCTGCTGTGATGGCCAGCCCAGGGGGCCGCTTCTGCCACTTGAACGAGGACAACGCCCGCTTCGCCCTGTTGGCCTTGCTGATCGCCCTGTACCTGGTGTGCGGGGCGGCCGTCTTCTCGGCTATTGAGCAGCCGAAGGAGCAGGAGTCCCAGCGCCAGTGGCAGCAGAGAAAGGACAGCTTCACCCAGAGGCACAACATCAGCTGGGCCGAGCTCAGGAGCTTCCTGCGGGAGTATGAGGAGGCGAACGTGGCCGGGGTGCGAGTGGACGAGACCAGACCCCGCTGGGACTTCACGGGCTCCTTTTATTTCGTGGGCACCGTCGTTTCCACCATAGGTAAGGAGGCTTCTGTTGGAGATCTCGTTATCCCCCTTCCCCCCCCCCCCCCCCCCCCAACCCAATGAATAACATTTCCTGCATTTTTGGTCTCCTAATCTGAGGAAGGGCATTCTTGCTATTGAGGGAGTGCAGCGAAGGTGTCATGGTACATCAGTCATTGAAAGTTGGCATGCAGGTACAGCAGGCGGTGAAGAAGGCAAATGGCATGTTGGCCTTCATAGCGAGGGGATTTGAGTATAGGAGCAGGGAGGTCTTACTGCAGTTGCACAGAGCCTTGGTGAGGCCTCACCTGGAATATTGTGTTCAGTTTTGGTCTCCTAATCTGAGGAAGGACATTCTTGCTATTGAGGGAGTGCAGCGAAGGTTCACCAGACTGATTCCCGGGATGGCAAGACTGACATATGAGGAGAGACTGGATCGACTAGGCCTGTATTCACTGGAGTTTAGAAGAATGAGAAGGGATCTCATAGAACAGGTTAGATGCAGGAAGGATGTTCCCGATGTTGGGGAAGTCCAGAACCAGTGGTCACAGTCTAAGGATACGGGGAAAGCCATTTAGGACAGAGATGAGGAGAAACTTCTTCACCCAGAGAGTGGTGAACCTATGGAATTCTCTAAATCCGCAGGCCCGGATGAAATGTATCCCAGGCTGTTAAGAGAATCAAAAGAGGAAATAGCAGAGGCTCTGACCATCATTTTCCAATCCACTCTGGCTACAGGTGTGGTACCAGAGGATTGGGGGACTGCTAATGTGGTACCTATGTTTAAAAAGGGAGAAAGGGATAGACCAAGTAATTATAGGCTAGTCAGCCTAACCTCGGTGGTGGGAAAATTATTGGAAAAAATCCTGAGGGACAGGATAAATCTTCATTTGGAAAGACACGGATTAATCAAGGACAGTCAGCATGGATTTGTTACGGGAAGGTTGGGTCTGATTAACTAGATTGAATTTTTCGAGGAGGTAACCAGGAGGGTCGATGAGGGCAGTGCACATGATGTAGTGTATATGGATTTTAGCAAGGCTTTTGATAAGGTCCCATATGGCAGACTGGTCACGAAAGTAAAAGCCCATGGGATCCAAGGCAAAGTGGCAAGTTGGATCCAAAATTGGCTCGGAGGCAGGAAGCAAAGGGTAATGGTTGATGGGTGTTTTTGTGATTGGAAGGCTGTATCCAGTGGGGTTCCGCAGGGCTCAGTGCTGGGTCCCTTGCTTTTAGTGGTATATCTATATCCATGACTTGGACTTGAATGTTGGGGGCATGATTAAGAAGTTTGCAGATGATACTAAAATCGGCTGTGTGGTTGATGATGAAGAAGGAAGCTGCGGACTGCAGGAACGTATCAATGAACTGGTCAGGTGGGCAGAAGAGTGACAAATGGAATTCAATCCAGATAAGTATGAGGTAATGCATTAAGGGAGGTCTAACAAGGCAAGGGAATACACATTAAATGGTACAACACTGAAAAGTATAGAGGAACAAAAGGGCCTTTGTGTGCAGGTCCACAGATCCCTGAAGGTAGCAGGCCAGGTAGATAAGGTGGTTAAGAAGGCATATGGAATACTTACAGCAGGCGGTTAAGAAAGCAAATGGCATGTTGGCCTTCATAGCGAGGGGATTTGAGTACAGGGGCAGGGAGGTGTTGCTACAGTTGTACAGGGCCTTGGTGAGGCCACACCTGGAGTATTGTGTACAGTTTTGGTCTCCTAACCTGAGGAAGGACATTCTTGCTATTGAGGGAGTGCAGCGAAGGTTCACCAGACTGATTCCCGGGATGGCGGGACTGACCTATCAAGAAAGACTGGATCAACTGGGCTTGTATTCACTAGAGTTCAGAAGACTGAGAGGGGACCTCATAGAAACGTTTAAAATTCTGACGGGGTTAGACAGGTTAGAGGCAGGAAGAATGTTCCCAATGTTGGGGAAGTCCAGAACCAGGGGACACAGTCTAAGGATAAGGGGTAAGCCATTTAGGACCGAGATGAGGAGGAATTTCTTCACCCAGAGAGTGGTGAACCTGTGGAATTCTCTACCACAGAAAGTTGTTGAGGCCAGTTCGTTAGATAGATTCAAAAGGGAGTTCGATGTGGCCCTTACGGCTAAAGGGATCAAGGGGTATGGAGAGAAGGCAGGAATGGGGTACCGAGATGAGGAGAAACTTCTTCACCCAGAGAGTGGTGAACCTGTGGAATTCTCTACCACAGAAAGTTGTTGAGGTCAGTTCACTAAATATATTCAAAAAGGAGTTAGATGTCCTTACTACTAGGGGGATCAAGGGATATGGCAAGAAAGCAGGAATGGGGTACTGAAGTTGCATGTTCAGCCATGAACTCATTGAATGGCGGTGCAGGCTCGAAGGGCCGAATGGCCTACTCCTGCACCTATTTTCTATGTTTCTATGTTCTCTGTACCTGGGCTCAGACATGATGAATAAATTCCTGAGTGAGGCGCTGGAGGGCATCCAGCAATTTGGAACCGTGACTCAACAAGAGCCAGCAAGCTAGGAAATTTGATGGCAAAAAATTTGAAGTTGTCCCTTTTAAATTTTAGACGTCTGTATTAGGATATACTGATGGGGTGAGATGAAGTAAGGTGGGAAGGAAGCCCATGTGGAGCTGTTGGGCCGCATGGCCTGTTTCTGTGCTGTACATTCTATGCTTCTATCAGATGTGCGGGCACTAAGAATTTTGTGCAATTAGATTGGCAATTGCACTTTGTTGAAGCAAATGAGAAACGATCGCATGTCTCAAAAGCCGGTTTTGGCACCACATTTCCAAACACAAATTGAAATCAACTAATTAAATATCACAAACAGATTATGCTTGGTTTCCGTCCTCTGCCTGTTTCTGGAAGCAGATCATGCTTGCCTGGCAAGTGACAGAGGCCAATGCAGAATTAGAAACTGAATCAGCTGGGCGGTGCGGTGGGGTGGGGGGGGGAGAGGGAGGGCGTGTTGTGGGGGTGACGGGGTGGGGAGAACAAGGAGTGTGACTGCATCTTTCATTCACCCTTTAAAAACATCACATCTCATCCCTCTATTGACGGTCTGAGCCTTAGGGATTGGGTAGCACTCTTGCCTTTGAGTCAGAAGGTTGTGGGATCCACTTGAGCACACAATCAAGACTGGCACTCCCAGTGCAGTACTTTTGGACGAGACGCTAAACCGAGGCCCCGTCTGTCCTCTCAGGAGGACATGAAAGATCCCACGGCACTATTTGAAGAAGAGCAGGGGAGTTCCCCCCCCGGTGTCCTGGCCAATATTTATCCCTCAATCAACATCACTAAAACATTGCTGTTTGTGGGAGCTTGCTGTGCACAAATTGGCTGCCGCGTTTCCCACATTACAACAGTGACTAAAGTACTTAATTGGCTGTAAACGCTCTGGGATGTCCCGAGTTCGTGAAAAACGCTATATAAATGCAAGTCCTTCTTTCTTTCACCAGTGCCATGGACCTCCTCTCAATCTGTGTATGGAACTCAGCAATGAATAAAACAGATGAGCATTATGTATATGAAACTGTACAAGGTCTCCAATCTCTTCAGAGACAGGCTCCTTAGCTATACATTAGGGAAAGTTCGACTGCGGGAGACCAAGTGGTGCATTCAACCCCTTCACCTTGCATCTAAATCTCACCGAGACAGAGGTGGCAAGATGGCCTACTGACTGGGAGGGTGCTTTGTAAAATAACTTCGAGCAATCTCAATACACTTCATCGCACACACTAACCAAATTATACAAACTTGTCGTCTATTCAAACAACAACAACAACAACTTGTGTTTATATAGCACCTGTAACGTAGTGAAACGTCCCAAGGTGCTTCACAGGAGTATTATGAGATAAAAATTTGACACTGAGCCGCAGAAGTAGAAATTAGTGCAGGTGACCAAAAGCTTGGTCAAAGAGGTAGGTTTTAAGGAGCGTCTTGAAGGAGGAGAGAGAGGTCGAGAGGCGGAGAGGTTTAGGCAGAGAGTTCCAGAGCTTAGGGCCCTGGCAACAGAAGGCACGGCCACCAATGGTTGAGCGATTATAATCTGGGATGCTCAAGAGGAGGAATTAGAGGAGCGCAGACATCTCGGGGGGTTATAGGGCTGGAGGAGATTACAGAGATAGGGAGGGGCGAGGTCATGGAGGGATTTGAAAATAAGGATTTTGAAATCGAGGTGTTGCTTAACTGGGAGCCAGTGTAGGTCAGCGAGCACAGGGGTGATGGATGAGCGGGACTTGGTGCGAGTTAGGATACGGGCAGCCGAGATTTTGATGACATCAAATTTACGTAAGGTAGAGTGTGGGAGGCCAGCCAGGAATGCGTTGGAATAGGCAAGTCTAGAGGGAACAAAGGCCTGGATGAGGGCTTCAGCGTTAAGAAAGATTGTGAAAGACTGGAGGAGAACAGGACTATGTTAACAGGTTGGGAGAATAGGTGGGTGATGCAGTTTAACGCGAAATAAGCACAGAGAACAGAAACAGACCTTAAATGGTAAGATTTTAAAACCTTAAAACCTATCTTCTTTGACGAAGCATTTGGTCATCTGTCCTATTATCTCTGTAGGCGGCTCGGCGTCAAGTGTCTGATAACACTCCTATGAAGTGCCCTGGGATGTTTTTGCTACATTAAAGATGCTATATAAATGCAAATTATTGTTGCTACTGCTATTTTAAATGGAGTAAAGGACCATGGCTTTGTCGGTTATCAAAAGATGGTGGCACTGGTACAAGTAGGTAAAAATAGTAAAAAGTCAAACAGGGTCCTTCATTTCTTAGAGCCAGGGGATTCAAAGGCCACGAGATAACGTTGACTTGATCAAGATCTTAGTTAGACTTCAGTTGAGTATTGCATGCAGTTTGGGGCACCCTACTAAAGAGAAAGAAAGACTTGCATTTATATAGCGCCTTTCACGACCACCAGACGTCTCAACGAATGAAATACTTTTTGGGGTGTAGTCACTGATGTAATGTCGGGAACGCGGCAGCCAATTTGCGCACAGCAAGCTCCCACAAACAGCAATGTGATAATAACCAGATAATCTGTTTTAGTGATAAATATTAGCCAGGACACCAGGGATAACTCCCTTGCTCTTCGTCGAAATAGTGCCGTGGGATCTTTTATGTCCACTCGAGAAAACAGACGGGACCTCGGTTTAATGTCTCATCCAAAAGACGGCACCTCCGACAGTGCAGCGCTCCCTTAGCACTGCACTGGGGGTGTCAGCCTGGATTTTTTTTTGTGTTCAAGTCCCCAGAGTGGGGCTTGAACCCACAACCTTTTGACTCAGGGGCTAGTGTGCTGCCCACTGAGCCACAGCATTAGAGTAAGGATATAAAAGCAGTGGGAAATGGCGCTATGTAAATTCACTCAGATGTTACCAGGGTTAAAGGTTCCAGATGTGAAGAGAGGCTTGAGATAATGAGGCATTCTTCCAGGAGAACTGTGAAGGTTGAAGAGGAAAGCTGATGGAGGTTGTCAAGACGACGGAGGCTCATGACAAGATAAAAAAAGATAAGATTTGTTTCAACTGGTTTGCGAAACAGCAGTGAGAAGATGCAGAAAGAATTAAAGGGGAGGTTCGAAAGATAGTTAGAAGGTGGAGTCCTCTACCTCAGAACTGGGTCCATGGATTCTTTCAAAAAGGGAACGCGAGGTTTGCTTGGAAAACAATGAATATTAAATATTGGAGAGCAAACAGAAGAATGGGATTACGCAGTGTTTGCAGCACAGAAACAGGCCATTTGGCCCAACAGGTCCATACTGGCGTTTATGCTCCACACCAGCCTATTAGACTATTAGGGCTCGTGTGGACCAGCACAGTCTTGATGGGCAGAATGGCCTGTTTTCTCTGCTGTAACAACCCACGATTCCATGACCGGGGAACGGCCAGGCCATTCGGGAGAGAAGTGGGGAAACACTTCTTCACGCAAAGGGTGGTAGGGGTGTGGAACTCGCTCCCACAAAAAGCAGTAGCTGCCAGCTCAAAAAATCATTTTAAACCTGAGGGCCAGACATTTTTGCTGGCCAAGGGTATTAGGGGAAATGGAGTAGGTGGATGGAATTAGTACACAGATCAGCCATAATCTCATTGAATAGCGGAACAGGCTTGAGGGGCCGAATGGCCTCCTGTTCCTATGTTCCTGTGAGCTGAGAGTCAATACTTACTGGCCCAGGCCATTCTCCAAATGCACACCTCTTATCGGCAGTTCCTGTTCCTACGTTCCTTCCTATGCCACTGTGACAGGCAGAATGGCGATCCTCACCCTCACCTGTCTTGTGAAACCATTAGATTCACCGTTAGTAAGGGAACTGCTGCGAGCTCCACACCTCTATGGAGACGATATTTCGGCTCCATTCAAAACTCAAGCATCCTTTACTGAATAAGGGAAGTTTTCCAGGTAATTACTGAATTAGCATTTAATTACTTTAAATGGAAATGTTTGCACTTTGCAAAACAATTTAATTACGGACAATCTGTTTCCCCTTATGAAATGAACTGGAAGTAGTGTGAGCTGCATTTACTTTCATCACACACAACAACAACAACTTATATTTATATAGCGCTTTTAACGTAGTGAAACATCCCAAGGCGCTTCAAAGGAGTATTATGCGCTAATAATTTGATACCGAGCCGCATAAGTAGAAATTAACGCAGCTTGGTCAAAGAGGTAGGTTTTAAGGAGTGCCTTGAAGGAGGAGAGAGAGGTAGAGAGGTGGAGAGGTTTAGGGAGGTATTTCCAGAGCTTGGGGTCCAGGCAACAGAAGGCACAGTCACCAATGGTTGAGCGATTATAATCAGGGATGCTCAAGAGGGCAGAATTTGAGGAGTGCAGACATCTTGGGGGATTGTGAGGCTGAAGGAGATTACCGCAATAGGGAGGGACGAGGCCATGGAGGGATTTGTAAATAAGGATGAGAATTTTGAAATCGAGGTGTGGCTTAACCGGGAGCCAATGTAGGTCAGCGAGCACAGGGGTGATGGGTGAGTGGGACTTGGTGTGGGTTAGGACACTGGCAGCTGGGTTTTGGATCACCTCTAGTTTACGTAGGGTAGATTGTGGGAAGCCGGCCATGAGTGCAATGAATAGTAAAGCCTAGCGGTAACACAGGCATGGATGAGGGCTTCAGCAGCGGATGAGCTGAAGCAAGGGCAGAGACGGTTGATGTTAAGGAGGTGGAAATAGGTGGTCTTAGTTATGCTGCGGATATGTGATCAAAAGCTCATTTCAGGGTCAAATATGACACCAAGGTTGTGAACAGTCTGGTTCAGCCTCAGACAGGAGTTGGGGAGAGGGATAGAATCAATGGCTAGGGAACGGAGTTTGTGACGGAAAACAATGGCTTCGGTCTTCCCAATATTCAATTGGAGAAAATTTCTGCTCATCCACAACTGGATGTCGGACAAGCAGTCTAACAAGTTAGAGACTGAGGAAGGGTCGAGAGAAGTGGTAGTGAGGTAGAGCTGGGTGTCATCAGCGTACATGTGGAAACTGACGCTGTGTGTTCGGATGATGTCGCCAAGGGGCAACATGTAGATGAGAAATAGGAGGGGGCCAAGGATAGATCCTTGGGGGACACCAGAGGTAACGTTGTGGGGGCAGGAAGAGAAGCTATTGCAGGTGATTCTCTGGCTACGATTGGATAGATAAGAATGGAACCAGGCGAGTGCAGTCCCATCTAGCTGGACAATGGTGGAGAGGCATTGGAGGAGGATAGAGTGGTCAACCGTGTCAAAGGCCGCAGACAGGTCGAATAGGATGAGAAGGGACAGTTTGCCTTTGTCACAGTCACAAAGGATGGCATTTGTGACTTTGATGAGAGCTGTTTCAGTACTGTGGTAGGCATGGAAACCGGATTGGAGGGATTCAAACATGGAATTGTGGGAAAGATTGGCATGAATTTGGGAGGCAACAACACATTCAAGGACTTTGGAGAGGAAAGGGAGGTTGGAAATGAGATGGTCGTTTGCAAGGATGGAGGGATTGGCTGATCTAAGGGTGAGGGGGACAGTACCTGAGGAGAGAGAACCGTTAACAATGTCGGCTAACGTGGGAGCCAGAAAAGGAAGTTGTGTGGTCAGCAGTTTGGTGGGAATAGGGTCAAGGGAGCAGGAAGTGGGTCTGATGGACAAGATGAGCTCGGAGGGGTCATAAGGGATGATCGGAGAGAAACTGGAGAAAGTTGTGAGGTCAGGGCTAGAGCAGGGGGCGTCCTGAGATGGAAGTTTGGCCTGGTGGGCTAAGGGAAGGAAGGGAAGAGGCAGGGCAACCTATAGTAGGTCATATAAGCAGAAGGTAGAAACTAACATACACTCTCGTGATTCAAGGTGAAATGACAATCAGTTATCACCTTCACTTGTGACAAATCACAACCAAACACAATCCAAGAGTTATAAATACTATAAAAAAACGGGAACAGTGAGAAGTCAAATTAATTCTCTATAAAATATAAGCTTGGGGGGAGTAGGTGATTGTGGGGGTGGGAGGATGGGACAAAGCCCCTTGAGCCTGGTCCTCCATTCAAATAGATCATGGCCGATCTGTATCTCAACTCCATTTACCCACCTTGGTTCTGTAAACCTTGATACCCTTACTCAACAAAAATCTATTCATCTCAGTCTTGAAAACTCCAATTGACCCCCAGCTTTTTGGGGGAGAGAATTTTAGATTTCAACCACCTTTTTGTGATTTCCCTTTGAAAGGACCTGGCTCTTATTGTGAGATGGTGTCCTCTTATTCTGGACACCCCCATCAGAGGAAATTATTTCTCTCGATCTACTCCAATCAAATACTTTTAACATTTTGAAACACCTCGGTTAGATCATCGCGCAATCTTCCATACTCAAGGAAATACAAACCAAGTTTATGTAACCTGTCCTCATAATTGAACCCTCTAATGCCCTGGTGCATCACGTACCCGTGGTTTGTATATCACTGAATTAGGTCGTCTGGCCTTAAAGGGACAGCGCAGGTTACACCATAGCTGAATAATATATTGTGGTTCATGTGTAAAAAGAAATCAAGACTTGTATTTATCTAGTGCCTTTCACAATCCCAGGATGTCCTAAAGTGTTTTACTTAGAATTACATAGGATATATGGCACAGAAACTGACATTCGGCCCAACCAGTCCATGCTGATATTTATGTTCCACTCAAGACTCCTCCAGTCTTTCCTCATCTAAATCTATCAGCATTACCCTCGATTCCCTTCTCCCTCGTTTGCTTATCTAGCCTCCCCTTAAATGCATCCATACTATTCGCTTCAACCTCTCCCTGTGGCAGTGAGTTCCACATTCTCACCATTCTCTGGGCAAAGAAGTTTCTTCTGAATTCCATCTTGATTTCTTGGTGACTATGTTATATTGATGGCTTCGAGTTTTGCTCTTCCCCACAAGTGGAAACATTCTCTCTGGTAAAACCTTTCATAATTTTAAAGACCTCTATTAGGTCACCCCTCAGCCTTCTCTTTTCAAGAGAAAAGAGACCCAGCTTGTTCATCCTTTCCTGATAGGTATACACTCGCATTTCTGGTATCATCCTTGTAAATCTTTTTTCACCCTCTCCAGTGTCTCTATATCATTTTTATAACATAAAAACATAGAACATAAGAAATAGGAGCAGGAGCAGGCCATACAGCCCCTCGAGCCTGCTCTGCCATTCAATAAGATCATGGCTGATCTGATCATGGACTCAGCTCCACTTCCCCATAACCCCTGATCCTCTTATCGTTTAAGAAACTGTCTATTTCTGTCTTAAATTTGTTCAATGTCCCGGCTTCCACAGCGCTCTGAGGCAGTGAATTCTACAGACTTACAACCCTCTGAGAGAAGAAATTTCTCCTCATCTCAGTTTTAAATGGGTGGCCCCTTATTCTAAGATCATGCCCTCTAGTTCTAGTCTCCCCCACCAGTGGAAACATCCTCTCTGCATCCACCTTGTCAAGCCCCCTCATAATCTTATACATTTCGATAAGATCACCTCTCATTCTTCTGAATTCCATTGAGTAGAGGCCCAACCTACTCAACCTTTCCTCATAAGTCAACCCCCTCATCCCCGGAATCAACCTAGTGAACCTTCTCTGAACTGCCTCCAAAGCAAATATATCCCCTTTCGTAAATATGGAAACCAAAACTGCACGCAGTATTCCAGGTGTGGCCTCACCAATACCCTGTATAGCTGTAACAAGACTGCCCTGCTTTTATACTCCATCCACTTTGCAATAAAGGCCAATATGGCGACCAGAAATGTTCGCAGTACTCCAAATGTGGTCTAACCAAGGTTCGATTCAGGTTTAGCATAACGTCACTACTTTTCAATTCTATCCCTCTAGAAATAAACCCTAGTGCCTGGTTTGCTTTTTTATGGCCTTGCTAACCTGCGTCGCTACTTTTAGTGCTTTGTGTATTTGTACTCCCTGATCCCTTTGCTCTTCTACCTCCATTTAGATTCTTATTTTCCAAGTATGTGACCTCCTTATTTTTTCTTAACAATTTCTAATACCTCACACTTATCTGTGTTGAAATTCATTTGCCAATTATATGCCCATTCTGCAAGTTTATTAACGTCTTCTTATAATTTGCTGCAGTCTTCCTCAGTATTGACATTCACGCTCAATTTGATGTCATCCACATGTTTAGGAATTGCGTTTTTGATTCCAAAGTCTAAATCGATATTGCAAATTATGAACAACAGTGGTCCCAGCACCGATCCTTGTGGGACCCACTTTCCACCGTGTGCCACTGTGAATAGCTAAAAAGACTCATCCATCCCAATATCGCTACCAGCTAATCCCTGGCCTTCTGTCCGCCACAGAAAATTCCTCTCCGCCCCGCCCTGCTCCACCTCCCCGCAACTCCATCGCAACAGCGCAGGAATTCTCCTGTTGCTCTTGGTCTCTGCTTGCCTCTTTCAACAATGTGAGCTGAAGTATTTTCTTTTCCCCTGTTTACGCTTGGTGGGAGAGGTCAAGAGGCTGACTTACTATCAGGCCTCTGTTCAGAGCTGCTCTTGACGCAGTCACTGGGAGAGATAGGCATGACATAAGAACATAAGAACATAAGAAATAGGAGCAGGAGTAGGCCATTCGGTCCCTCGAGTCTGCTCCGCCATTCAATAAGATCATGGCTGATCTGATCATGGCCTCAACTCCACTTCCCTGCCCGCTCCCCATAACCCTTGACTCCCTTACCTTTCAAAAATCTGTCTATCTCCGCCTTGGATATATTTAATGACCCAACCTCCATAGCTCTCTGGGGTGGAGAATTCCAAAGATTCACGACTCTCTGAGAGAAGAAATTCCTCCTCATTTCCGTTTGAAATGTGCGACCCCTTATTCTGAAACTATGTCCCCTAGCTCTAGATTCCCCCACGAGGGGAAACATCCTCTCTGCATCTACCCTGTCACGCCCCCTCAGAATCTTCAATAAGATCACCTCTCATTCTTCTAAACTCCAATGAGTACAGACCCAACCTGCTCAACCTTTCTTCATAAGACAACCCCTAATCTCAGGAATGACTCTCCCTCTAAATTTGGTCTTGGTTTAGTTTTGTTTTGATTTGTTCCGCCCTCAGACCAATTTTGACATCAAAGAGCTGTCAATCTGTCCATCCTTTCCGTGTCCGGGCCGGGTGATGTTCCCTTCATTGAGTCAAATTACTCCTGGTGCTGCCCTTCCGTCAATTCCTTTAAGCTTCACCTTTGCAGCCACACTCCCCCTCGCCCCGGGAGTCAAAATTGATTGTAACCCAATCTTGACATCACATCTCACTCCTTTTGATGGAGCTCCTTCGATAGAGAGATGAGAATATTGGACGAACAAAACCAAATGACCTTGGCTCCACTGTTCCTCCTTAGCGTAGAACGTGGCCGGAGCAAATGTGGACACGACCATCACAGACCGTGGGCCGAAGCCTGCTTTCTTGCCTAAATTTTTAGTTCCGTAGTCTCCGTGTGGGAAGTACCTAGAACCAAGCTAAATATGTTAAATATATGTATATGAAGCAAAAACCAAATGTTCCCGAATCTGAAAATTAAGTGTTACCAAAAAATGGCCAAAAACAAAGAAAAACATAAAGATGGTTGCTATGGACTTTCTTTTTCCGAGCAACAGTGACATATAAGAACATAAGAACATAAGAAATAGGAGCAGGAGTAGGCCATTTGGCCCCTCGAGCCTGCTCCATCAATTAATAAGATCATGGCTGATCTGATCATGGACTCAGCTCCACTTCCCTGTCTGCTCACCAAAACCCTTTATTCCCTTATCGCTCAAAAACTGTCTATCTCCGCCTTAAATATATTCAATGACCCAGCCTCCACAGCTCTCTGGGGCAGAGAATTCCCCAGATTTGCAACCCTTTGAGAGAAGAAATTCCTCCTCATCTCAGTTTTAAATGGGCGGCCCCTTATTCTGAGACTATGCCCCCTAATTCTAGTTTCCCCTATGAGTGGAAATATCCTCTCTGCATCCACATTGTCGAGACTCCTTATGTGTTTCAATAAGATCACCTCCCATCCTTCTGAAGCCCAATGAGTATAGGCCTAACCTACTCAACCTATCTTCATAAGTCAACCCCCTCATCTCCGGAATCAACCTCGTGAACCTTCTCTGAACAGCCCCCAATGCAAGTATATCCTTCCTTAAACATGGAGACCAAAACTGAAAGCTGTATTCTAGCTGTGGCCTCATCAACACCAATAGGAGCATGTGGCAAACCAATCCCCCCCACCCTTTCCTTCAAGGAGGGGAAATCATGTTTAACTAATTTACTGGAATTCTTTGAGGATATAACGAGCATGGTGGATAGAGTTGTACTGATGGATGTGGTGTATTTAGATTTCCAAAAGGCATTCGATAAGGTGCCACACAAAAGGTTACTGCAGAAGATAGAGGTACGCGGAGTCAAAGGAAATGTATTAGCATGGATAGAGAATTGGCTGGCGAACAGAAAGCAGAGAGTCGGGATAAATGGGTCCTTTTCAGGTTGGAAATCGGTGGTTAGTGGTGTGCCACAGGGATCGGTGCTGGGACCACAACTGTTTACAATATACATAGATGACCTGGAAGAGGGGACAGAGTGTAGTGCAACAAAATTTGCAGATGACACAAAGATTAGTGGGAAAGCGGGTTGTGTAGAGGACACATAGAGGCTGCAAAGAGATTTGGATAGGTTAAGCAAATGGGCTAAGGTTTGGCAGATGGAATACAATGTCGGAAAGTGTGAGGTCATCCACCTTGGGAAAAAAAACAGTAAAAGGTAATATTATTTGAATGGGGAGAAATTACAACATGCTGAGGTGCAGAGGGACCTGGGGGTCCTAGTGCATAAATCCCAAAAAGTTAGTTTGCAGGTGCAGCAGGTAATCAGGAAGGCGAATGGAATGTTGGCCTTCACTGCGAGAGGGATGGAGTACAAAAGCAGGGATGTCCTGCTGCAACTGTATAGGGTATTGGTGAGGCCGCACCTGGAGTACTGCATGCAGTTTTGGTCACCTTACTTAAGGAAGGATATACTAGCTTTGGAGGGGGTACAGAGACGATTCACTAGGCTGATTCCGGAGATGAAAGGGTTACCTTATGATGATAGATTGAGTAGACTGGGTTTTTACTCGTTGGAGTTCAGAAGGATGCGCGGTGATCTTATAGAAACATTTAAAATAATGAAAGGGATAGACAAGATAGAGGCAGAGAGGTTGTTTCCACTGGTCGGGGAGACTAGAACTAGGGGGCACAGCCTCAAAATACGGGGGAGCCAATTTAAAACTGAGTTGAGAAGGAATTTCTTCTCCCAGAGGGTTGTGAATCTGTGGAATTCTCTGCCCAAGGAAGCAGTTGAGGCTAGCTCATTGAATGTTTTCAAGTCACAGATAGATAGATTTTTAACCAATAAGGGAATTAAGGGATACGGGGAGCGGGCGGGTAAGTGGAGCTGAGTCCATGGCCAGATCAGCCATGATCTTGTTGAATGGCGGAGCAGGCTCGAGGGGCTAGATGCCCTACTCTTGTTCCTAATTCTTATGTTCTTATGTTCTTATGTTAACCACTGTCTGTCCCACCTGTGACAGAGACTGTAATTCCCATATTGGACTGTTTAGTCACCTGAGAACTCACTTTTAGAGTGGAAGCAAGTCTTCCTCAAATTCGAGGGACTGCCTATGATGATAATGATGACCTTGTACAGTTGTACTCTGCTTTTATATCCATCCCCCTTCAATAAAGGCCAACATTCCATTAGCCTTCCTGATTACTTGCTGTACC
The DNA here is from genome assembly GCF_044704955.1 of Pristiophorus japonicus. NCBI lineage: Eukaryota > Metazoa > Chordata > Chondrichthyes > Pristiophoridae > Pristiophorus > Pristiophorus japonicus. The sequence continues at coordinate 304,828,450 of NC_091980.1, forward strand.
TGCATACTAACCTTTTGTATTTCATGCACAAGGACCCCCAGGTCCCTCTATACTGCAGCATTTTGAAATTTTTCTCCATTTAAATTATAATTTGCTTTTCTATTTTTTCTTCCAAAGTGATAACCTCACATTTTCCCACATTATACTCCATTTGCCAATTTTTTGCCCACTTACTTAGCCTGTCTATATCCCTTTGCAGATTTGTTGTGTCCTCCTCACAACTTGCTTTCCCACCCATCTTTGTATCATCAGCAAACTTGGCTACATTACACTCTGTCCCTTCATCCATGTCATTAATATGGATTGTAAATAGTTGAGGCCCCAGCTCCAATCCCTGCAGCACCCCACTAGTTACTGTTTGCCAATTGGAAAATGACCCATTTATCCCGACTCTCTGTTTTCTGTTAGTTAGCCAATCCTCTATCCATGCTAATATATTACTCCCAAACCCATGAACTTTTATCTTGTGCAGTAACCTTTTATGGGGAACCTTATCGAATGCTTTCTGAAAATCCAAGTACACCACATCCACTGGTTTCCCCTTTATCCACCCTGCTCGTTACACCCTCAAAAACTCCATCAAATTTTTCAAACATGATTTCTCTTTCATAAAACCATGCTGATTCTGCTTGACTGAATTATGCTTTTCCAAATGTCCTGCTACTGTTTTCTTAATAATGGACTCCAGCATTTACCAACGACAGATGTTAGACTAACTGCTCTATAGTTTCCTGTTTTCTGTCTGCCTCCTTTTTTAAATAGGGGTGTTACATTTGCGGTTTTGCAATCTGCTGGGACCTCCCCAGGATCCAGGGAATTTTGGTAGATTACAACCAATACATCCACTATCTCTGCAGCCATTTCTTTTAAGACCTTAGAATGCAGGCATCAGGTCCAGGGGACTTGTCCACCTTTAGTCCCATTATTACCTAGTACGACATATCAGTGCGCCTGCTAAATTTTAAGCATGGATAGTGTAAGAATTGGTAAAACGAAGCATCACTGAGGACATCTAAGGCCTGAACACATCAAATGGTGTAGATATACATAAATCTAAGCTTTGTTTTCATATCCGTTGCTAAGAAAGAAATCTACCATAGCAACCATTTATTTCATACACACTCATTGACATTTCAGACGGACACCCGCACTCATTTGTTAACCATATAATAATAAAAAAAGTAATAGTATTGATTTTTTTTAAAGATAGAAGTATTGAAAAAGCAGATCTGTAAAAAAGTTAGAAGCTGAAAAAGAATGCATATCTGTGAATCATCATCACAATCAAAGGTATCTGTGTTCTCAGTCCTGGACATGTCGGGCAAAGATACAACATTCTCACAACCTACACACGAGCAGCTGTCTGTGCAAGGTAGCTTGTTGAGAAGACAAGAGCACCTTCCCTGCGCACACTGGGTCTTTTTGCATGAACAATGTGCGAGCTCTATTACATTTGCTGGTGCTGGAGGAAGTGTCATCCAGTCTGAGACAAGTACCTCACGTCTTAAATACATTCCTCTGATGGGAACTTTGGCTCCAGGATTCATGCTGGTATCCATGTCTGTGCCGGTCTCACTTGTGCTTGTTTCGCTGGAGAAATACCACCAACGATGTCTCCGCAAGATCCGACAAATCCCCTGGGAGGACAGACGCACCAACATTAGCGTCCTCGACCAGGCCAACATCCCCAGCATCGAAGCACTGACCACACTTGATCATCTCCGCTGGGCGGGCCACATAGTTCGCATGCATGACACAAGACTCCCAAAGCAAGCGCTCTCCTCGGAACTCCTTCACGGCAAACGAGCCAAAGGTGGGCAGAGGAAACGCTACAAGGACACCTTCAAGGCTTCCCTGAAAAAGTGCGACATCCCCACCGACACCTGGGAGTCCCTGGCCAAAGACCGCCCTAAGTGGAAGAAGTACATCCGGGAGGGCGCTGAGCACCTCGAGTCTCGTTGCCGAGAGCATGCAGAAATCAAGCGCAGGCAGCGGAAAGAGCGTGCGGCAAACCTGTCCCACCTACCCTTTCTCTCAACGACTATCTGTCCCACTTGTGACAGTGACTGTAATTCCCGTATTGGACTGTTCAGCCACCTAAGGACTCATGTTTAGAGTGGAAGCAAGTCTTCCTCGATTCTGAGGGACTGCCTATGATGGTGATGCTTGTTTCTGAAAGCAAATCTCTGACTGCCTCCTCAATAACTTCTTCTGTTGCAAGATCTTCTACAAAAACAAGGCCACTCTCATTACTGTGTGATGATCTGACGCATTTCAGGAAAGGATAAGATTTCTGCATTCTACATTTATGACTATACGTATTGTAAGAAGAAGCATCGATACCCTCTTTCTCAAAAATGCATTTCTTAAACAAACTGTTCAGCTTTGTCATTCTAAGAACTTCACGGATCTTTTCAATCCTGCCCTCCATCACTGTATCACAGAAATGCCTCTATCCTGACTGGTAGAGATTGCCTGCTGGACAGTCTCCCTGCTCCTTTCTGGTCAGAAATCTGGTGTTGCGCTGGCAGCAGCTCAGATGATACCTTGCTTCAAGGGCAACAAGATCTTGTCCACGGATATGCAACAGGATTGCCTCATCTTTGCGGGTTTCTGCTGCAAGGAGCAGCTTACCAGCAGTTTTAGTCTCACGTTGTACCAGCCTCTCTCTCCATCTCTTTCGGCTGTGTCTCTCCACAATGTCCTTGTCCGCCTTGCAGAGAAGGCACGGCACTGGAAAAAGATGGGAAGCCCTCGTAGGTCATCATCATAGGCGGCCCCTCGATCGAGGATGACTTGCTTCCACGCCGAAAAGGGATGAGTTCACAGGTGTTTCAACGAAGGACCTGATATTCCATGTCCCGAAGGGTGGAAGATGCCTGTGCGTGGATTTTTTCAACGTGTGGTGACCGTTGCACACCAGCCACCCCACGGGCTCGACAGAGCTAGGCCTTGGTCCAGTGGCAAGGGTTACCCGAGACAACTGGAGACCAGCTCTGCTGCATGGACCTAGTGCGCACACATATCGCAGTGTGAGCTGGCCCCGTGCTGCCCCTGGGTCCTCTGCTCTCCTGGGCCCCGAACTCACGCCTCTTCTGGGCCACGATCACATCCCTCTACGAACTCTTGCCGCTCCTTCACCCCGACATATCGCAGTGTGAGCTGGCCCCGTGCTGCCCCTGGGTCCTCTGCTCTCCTGGGCCCCGAACTCACGCCTCTTCTGGGCCACGATCACATCCCTCTACGAACTCTTGCCGCTCCTTCACCCCGACTTCACTGCCCCCGTTGTACCTGCCCGCACTGCAGTCAGCCGTCGCCCTCCTGCAGCAGCACGCGCTGCTCCCTGCAGTGGCATGCCGTCGCACGCTGCTCCCTCCAATGGCTCCGGCCCGCTGATGGTCGCAGGTATAACCTTGTGCCTTTGAGCGAAGCAGTCAAACCTTGGCGGCGGCTTCGCTCCTCTCTTCTTCTTTCTGTACTGCTTCTGCAATGGCTGCGAAGGAATGATATCCTAATCAGCACCACTAACAATGACCCTTGGTCAAAAAACCTGTCCTTTGCTGTGTTTGTGCGTGTTATGACCAGAGTGAGAAGTTTAGGGTCAGTCAGTCTACACAGAAATAAGTATAATGGGCTGAAGCAGGCCCACGAAATGGAGCGTGTCAAACAGCATACCATTGAACTAAGGAATGAAAGTTGGGTATAAACATTGATAGGCTGACACAGTTTCATAGGAAATACTGTAAAATCACGTGTACGCACGTTCACAGCTCTGATTTTGCCTTTCTTGCTGCTTCTTGGCTCTGTTGATTTTGGATTTATCAGTAAAACGCATGTAGCACTGCCGATGATATCCAATAAATTTGTGGGATTGTTGCGAGTCTTCCTGGTGCAATAACCAGCTCCAGATCTAAACTCTCGCCTTCATTCTCTGCAATTAATTGTAGCTTCTCTAGTTGCAGTAAATTTCCACTGCTGAACACTCGTGAAAAATGTCATCCAGCTCGAGTCCGAAACATAAATGATGTTGCCTTTGTCTCCCGCAACCACGTGCATGCAGCACGCCATTGTTTCGATGCCTGCAGTCGCTGACTCTCATCGATCTCGTACAGAGATCGTGATTGGCTGATTTTGCAGTACTGACAAATACAGCAGGTGTGATTGGTTATTTAACTAACTCGCAATTATGTCATCACTTTGGATTTTGTCGGGATTTCTAATGAAAATTTCTGCAAGCTGCTCACTTTTTGAAGATGGGGAGATTGATTTTTGTGATAAGTGGCCCCTAAACTAATATTGGTGTGAATATGAAGTACTTGCACAGCGGGGACTACAAAGAAGCATTTTTTTTGAGCCTCGGCCCACGGTCTATCAATTTTCCATTATTTTTCTTCATTGGGGTTATGGTTGAAAGGTCACAGGGTCACAGCTGTGGTGAGAAGCGCCCTTTTTTCTCCAATACTACTTGTTAGAGGGTGCTATATTATTGGGTATTGAATGTAAATTAAACAGGTTCTTCTGAAGTTTGCTTTGTGTTTTTTTATCTCGTTTGTAATTAAATTAGGTGTTTAATGAGGGTGATTAGCCTCTGATATGTAATTTTTCTCGCAGTGTGCTGGATCCATTCTCAATTTAGAAGAAGTTGCCCTCCCTCAATTCTTTTTTAATTACATTCCCATTTTACTTTCCATTGACCGATCTGAAGTACCGTTGTCATGGCAATGATTAGGGGATTTGTATTCAACGTTAATTGCGCAGCCCAAGACATTATTTTCATTCTGTTTTAGGTGTGCTTTGACTGGACTATCTTAGATCATCGATAGGCTCTGGCAATCGAACCCCAGCACTTGCCTAGATTCCCCACAATGTCAGCTGTGGCTCAGTGGGTAGCTCTCTTGCCTGAGTCAAAGGGGGGGTTGTAGGTTCAAATCCCACCCCAGGGTTGTGAGTTCAAGTCCCACTCAGTACAGTGCTGAGGTGCCGTCTTTCAGATGAACTGTTAAGCCGAGATCCCTGTCTGCCCTCTCAGGTGGATGTAAACGATCCACTATTTCCAAGAAGAGCAGGGGAGATATCTGTGGTATCCTGTGTTAATATTTATCGCAAAACATAACAAATACAGATTATCTGGTCATTATCACATTGCTGTTTGTGGGAGCTGGCTGTGCACAAATTGGCTGCCGTGTTTCCCACGTTACAACAGTGGCTACACTCTGAAAGTACTTCATTGGCTGTAAAGTGCTTTGAGACGCCTGATGGTCGTGAAAGGCGCTATATAAATGCAAGTCTTTCTCTCATATTGCTCTGAGCTGCAGTAGATGGTTTGCCCTCTGAAACTGCTTCCGTTAACTCAGGCATTGCCCGAAGCAACATCCTCCTCCTACACTCTGCTCCTTCTCCGTATCCATAACCTTCCCCATCATAGGCAGTCCCTCGGAGTCGAGGAAGACTTGCTTCCACTCTAAAAGTGAGTTCTCAGGTGACTGAACAGTCCAACATGGGAATTACAGTCTCTGTCACAGGTGGAACAGACAGTCGTTGAAGGAAAGGGTGGGTGGGGAGTCTGGTTTGCCGCACGCTCTTTCCGCTGTCTGCGCTTGTTTTCTGCATGCTCTCGGCGATGAGACTCGAGATGCTCTTCCTCCACTTTGGCCGATCTTGTGCCAGGGACTCCCAGGTGTCAGTGGGGATGTTGCACTTCATCAAGGAGACTTTGAGGGTGTCCTCGAAGCGTTTCCTCTGCCCACCTGGGGCTCGCTTGCCGTGTAGGAGTTCCGAGTAGAGCACTTGCTTTGGGAGTCTCGTGTTGGGCATGTGGATGATGTGGCTCACCCAACGGAGCTGGTCGAGTGTGGTCAGTGCTTTGATGCTGGGGATGTTGGCCTGAGTGAGAACACTGACGTTGGTGCGTCTGTCCTCCCAGTGGATTTGCAGGATCTTGCGGAGCCAGTGCTGGTGGTAAATTCTCCAGTGCTTTGAGGTGTCCACTGTATATGGTCCATGTCTCTGAGCCATATAGGAGGGCGGGTATCACTACTGACTTAAGCTTGATGCCAGATTTGAGGTCCTGGTCTTCGAACACTCTCTTCCTCAGGCAACCGAAGGCTGCGCTGGCGCACTGGAGGTGGTGTTGGACCTCGTCATCGATGTCTGCCCTTGCTGATAGTAGGGTCCCGAGGTATGGGAAATGGTCCACGCTGTCCAAGGTCGCGCCGTGGATTTTAATGACTGGGTGGCAGGGTCAGGTTGGTGGAGGACCTTTGTCTTACGGATGTTTAGTGTAAGGTCCATGCTTTCGTATGCCTCGGTGGAGATGTTGACGATGACTTGGAGTTTGGCCTCTGAATGTGCTCAGACGCAAGCGTCATCCGCATACTGTAGTTCGATGACAGAGGATGGATCTTGGATCTAGCCTGGAGGTGCCGAAGGTTGAACAGGTTCCCATTGGTTCTATAGTTTAGTTCCACTCCAACGGTGGAGCATTGCAGCGAGGAAGATCGAGAAAAGCGTTGGCGCGATGACGCAGCCCTGTTTGACCTTGGGATGGACGTGGATTGGGTCTGTGGTGGATCCGTTGGTCAGGATCACGGCTTGTATGTCGTCGTGGAGCAGGCGGAGGATGGTGACAAACTTTTGGGGGCAGCTGAAACGGAGGAGGACAAACCAAAGTCCCTCAAGGTTGAAAGTGTCAAAGACCTTTGTGAGGACAAAGAAGCCGCTCACCTGATAGTTGAACCTTTTGCCTCTACACACACATATACACACACACACACACACACAGACTTTAGTCTTCAGCACCTGGGTGGTGATCTGACGGATCATGTCTCATGGCATTTAGAGACCCATCCAATGTCCATTCCAGTGAAATCAATTCAATGAAAACTTGGGTGGGTTCTATGAAGGACGAGAAATCCAGTCAGATTACCCCCTCTCCTGGTTGTCCAACAATCACACTCTCGTCTCCCTCAGCCAATGCTCTCCCCGCTATACTCTCCCCCTCCACTCCCACACAAGCTATCTCCCCCGCTCTCCACCCATTACTCTCTCTCCTCCACCACACACTCTCCCCTATACTCTCCCCCTCCACTCCCCCACACGTTCTCCCCTCCCATCACGATCTCCATTCCCCCACGCTCCCCTTCCCACTCACATCCACCCCTCCACACTACACACAACCCCACACTCTCTCCCTCTCCACTTCCCTACATGCTCTCCTCCCCTCCACTTCTCATTCACATTCTCCCACACTCCTGCCCCCACGATCTCCCCTCCCCAACACACTCCCAACACACTCCCCTCCTCCCATGCCCCCCCCATGCTCTCCCCTCCCTCACACCCTCCCCTCCCCCAAGCTCTCCCCTCCCCTACGCTCTTCCCTCCCCCACACTCCCCTCCATGATCTCCCTTCCCCCCCACACACTCCCTTCCCCCCACACTCATCCCCTTCCCCTACATCCTCCCCCTCTTTATCTGAATGTACGCAGCATTCATAACAAAATAAATGAGTTGACAGCACAAATAGATATAAATGGATATGATCTGATAGATATTACAGAGATGTGGTTGGAAGGTGACCCAGGCTGGGAACTAAATATTTGGGGGTATTTGACAATTCGGAAGGACAGACAGACAGGAAAAGGAGGTGGCGTAGCACTGTCAATAAAGGATGAGATCAGTGCATTAGTGAGAAATGATATTGGCTCAGAAGATCAAGATGTTGAATCAATTTGGGTGGAGATAAGGAATAATAAGGGGAAAAAGTCGCTGGTGGGCGTAATCTATAGGCCCCCTAACAGTAGCTACACTGTTGGATGGAGTATAAATCTAGAAATAACGGAAGCTTGTAAAAAAGGAACGGCAATAATCATGGGCGATTTTAACCTTCATATTGATTGGACAAAGCAAATTGGCCAGGGTAGCCTTGAGGAAGAGTTCATAGAGTGTATCCAGGATAGTTTCCTTGAACAGTATGTTGCGGAACCAACCAGGGAGCAGGCTATCTTAGATCGTAAAAGCTGTAAGAGAAGGGATAACTATCCGTGGCTAACTAAGGATATAAAGGACGGTATCAAATTGAAAACAAGGGCATACAATGTGGTCAAGACTGGTGGGAGGCCAGAGGATTAAGAAACTTTTTAAACAAAGAACGACTAAAAAAATAATAAAGCGAGGAAGATAGATTATGAAAGTAAACTAGTACAAAATATAAAAACAGATTGTAAGAGCTTCTACAGGCACATAAAAAGGAAAAGAGTGACTAAAGTAAATGTTGGTCTAGAGAATGAGACTGGGGAATTAATAATGGAGAACAGAGAAATGGCAGAGACGTTGAACAAATATTTTGTATCGGTCTTCATGGTAGAAGACACTAAAAACATCCCAATAGTGGATAATCAAGGGGCTATAGGGCGGGAGGAACTTAATACAATCACTACCACTAAAGAAGTAGTACTTGGTAAAATAATGGGACTAAAGGCGGACAAATCCCCTGGACCTGATGGCCTGCATGCTGGGGACCTAAAAGGCTGCAGAGATAGTAGATGCATTGATTGTAATCTACCAAAATTCCCTGGATTCTGGGGCGGTCCCAGCGGATTGGAAAACCGCAAATGTAACGCCCCTTTGAAAAAGGAGGCAGATAAAAAGCAGGAAACTATACACCGGTTAACCTAACATCTGTCGTTGGGAAAATGCTGGAGTCCGTTATTAAGGAAGCAGTAGCAGGACATTTGGAAAAACATGATTCAATCAAGCAGAGTCAGCATGGTTTTAAGAAAGGGAAATTATGTTTGACATATTTGCTGGAGTTCTTTAAGGATGTAACGAGCAGGGTGGATAAGGGGGAACCAGTGGATGTGGTGTATTTGGATTTGCAGAAGGCATTTGATAAGGTGCCACATAAAAGGTTACTGCACAAGATAAAAGTTCACGGGGTTGGGGGTCATATATTAGCATGGATAGAGGATTGGCTAACTAACAGAGAGCAGAGAGTTGCTGCTGCTTCCTTAATAATGGACTCCAGCATTTTCACAACGACAGATAGTTTCCTGCTTTTTGTCATTTTCCGGTTGGCAAACAGTAACGAGTGGGGTGCTGCAGGGATCAATGCTGGGTCCTCAACTATTTACAATCTATATTAATGACTTGGATGAAGGGACCGAGTGTAATGTAGCCAAGTTTACTTACGATACAAAGATGGGTGGGAAAGCAAATTGTGTGGAGGACACAACAAATCTGCAATTATTATTTCCCCAGTCTCATCCTCTAGGGGACCAACATTTACTTTAGTTACTCCTTTCCTTTTTATGTACCTGTAGAAACTCTTGCTAAGTGAGTGGGCAAACATTTGGCAGTTGGAGTACAATGTGGGAAAATGTGAGGTTATCTACTTTGGCAGAAAAAATAGAAAAGCAAATTATGATTTAAATGGAGAAAAATTACAAAGTGCTGTGGTACTGGGGGTCCTTGTGCATGAAACACATGAAGTGGGTATGCAGGTACAGCAAGTGATTAGGAAGGCAAATGGAATGTTGGCCTTTATTGCAAAGGGGGATGGAGTATAAAAGCAGAGAAATCCTGCTACAACTGTACAGGGTATTGGTGAGGCCACACCTGGAGTACTGCGTGCAGTTTTTGTCTCCGTATTTAAGGAAGGATATACTTGCATTGGAGGCTGTTCAGAGAAGGTTCACTAGGTTGATTCCAGAGATGAGGGGGTTGACTTATGAGGATAGGTTGAGTAGGTAGGGCCTATACACATTGGAGTTCAGAAGAATGAGAGGTGATCTTATCAAAACATATAAGATAATGAGGTGGCTCAACAAGGTGGATGCAGAGAGGATATTTCCACTCATAGGGGAAACTAAAACTAGGGGGCATAGTCTCAGAATAAGGGGCCACCCATTTAAAACTGAGACGAGGAGGAATTTCTTCTCTCAGAGGGTTTCAAATCTGCGGAATTCTCTGCCTCAGAGAGCTGTGGAGGCTGGGTCATTGAATACATTTAAGGAAGAGATAGACAGATTTTTGAGCAATAAGGGAATAAAGGGTTATGGGCAGTGGGCAGGGAAGTGGACCTGAGTCCATGATCAGATCAGCCATGATCTTATTGAATGGTGGAACAGGCTCGAGGGGTCAAATGGCCTACTCCTGCTCCTATTTCTTCTATTCTCATTTTTTCATCAGGCTCTCCCCGCCCCCCACGCTCTACCCTCCCCCATGCTAACCCCTCCCCCCCTCGCTGTCCCCTCCCCCACTCTCCCTTCCCCCTCATGCTCTGCTCACCCCCCCATACACTCCCCCCCCCCCCCGACGATCTCCCCTCCCCCTACTCTATCCTCCCTCACTCTACCCTCTCTGCCACCATCTCCCCTTCCTCATTCTCCCCTCCCCCTATGCTCTCCCCTCTACCCTTCACGCTCTCCCCTCCCCCTCTCTCCTACACCCCACGCTACCACCCCCCCCCCCCCACGCTCTCCCCTCCCTGTTAGGGAAATTGATGGGATTAAAGACCGATAAATCCCCAGGGCCTGATAGTCTGCATCCCAGAGTACTTAAGGAAGTGGCCCTAGAAGTAGTGGATGCATTGGTGATCATTTTCCAACAGTCTATCGACTCTGGATCAGTTCCTGTAGACTGGAGGGTAGCTAATGTAACACCACTTTTTAAAAAGGTTGGAGAAAGAAAACGGGGAATTATAGACCGGTTAGCCTGACATCAGTAGTGGGGAAAATGTTGCAATCAATTATTAAAGATGAAATAGCAGCGCATTTGGAAAGCAGTGACAGGATCGGTCCAAGTCAGCATGGATTTATGAAGGAGAAATCATGCTTGACAAATCTTCTAGAATTTTTTGAGGACGTAACTAATAGAGTGGACAAGGGAGAACCAGTGGATGTGGTGTATTTGGACTTTCAAAAGGCTTTGATAAGGTCCCGCACAAGAGATTGATGTGCAAAATTAAAGCACATGGTATTGGGGGTAATATACTGACGTGGATAGAGAACTGGTTGGCAGACAAAAAGCAGAGAGTCGGGATAAACGGGTCCTTTTCAGAATGGAAGGATGTGACTAGTGGGATGCCGCAGGGCTCAGTGCTGGGACCCCAGCTCTTTACAATATACATTAATGATTTAGATGAAGGAATTGAGTGTAATATCTCCAAGTTTGCAGATGATACTAAACTGGGTGGCAGTGTGAGCTGTGAGGAGAACCTGTGCAGGTTGACTTGGACAGGTTAGGTGAGTGAGCAAATGCATGGCAGATGCAGTATAATGTGGATAAATGTGAGGTTATCCACTTTGGTGGCAAAAACATGAAGGCAGAATATTATCTGAATGGCGACAGATTAGGAAAAGGGGAGGTGGAACGAGACCTGGGTATTATGGTACATCAGTCATTGAAAGTTGGTATGCACGTACAGCAGGCGATGAAGAAGGCAAATGGTATGTTGTCCTTCATAGCTAGGGAATTTAAGTATAGGAGCAGAAAGGTCTTACTGCAGTTGTACAGGGCCTTGGTGAGGCCTCACCTGGAATATTGTGTTCAGTTTTGGTCTCCTAATCTGAGGAAGGACGTTCTTGCTATTGAGGGAGTGCAGCGAAGGTTCACCAGACTGATTATCGGGATGGCAGGACTGACACATGAGGAGAGACTGGATCAACTGGGCTGAATTCACTGGAGTTTAGAAGGATGAGAGGGGTACTCATAGAAACTTATAAAATTCTGACGGGCCTGGACAGGTTAGATGCAGGAAGAATGTTCCCGATGTTGGGGAAGTCCAGAACCAGGGGACACAGTCTAAGGATAAGAGATAAGCCTTTTAGGACTGAGATGAGGAGAAACTTCCTCGCTCATAGAGTTGTTAACCTGTGGAATTCCCTACCGCAGAGAGTTGTTAATGCCAGTTCATTGAATATATTCAAGAGGGAGTTAGATATGGCCCTTTCAGCTAAAGGGATCAAGGGGTATGGAGAGAAAGCAGGAAAGGGGTACTGAGGTGAATGATCAGCCATGATCTTATTGAATGGTGGTGCAGGCTCGAAGGGCCAAATGGCCTTCTCCTGCACCTATTTTCTATGTTTCTATGTTTCTCCCCCTCTCTCTCCTACACCCCACACTCCCTCCCTACGCTCTCCCCTCCCCCACGCTCTCCCCTCCCGCCACGCACTTCCCTCCCCCATGCTCTCCCCTCCCCCATGCTCTCCCCTCCCTCACGCTTTCCCCTCCCCCACTCTCTCCCCTCCCCCCACATTCTCCCCTCCCCCACTCTCTCCTCTGTGATATATTCACAGAGCACAGCACACACAGCTCCTAACATGGCAAGCAGCTCTCTTGGAAGCCTCCGGAATCGGCCTGGTTCTGTTTATTATTAACCCTGTGGTTGCAGTACACAATACGTCCACATTCACAGTGTGGAGCTACAAACATTACAAGCTTACAGACATTACACTTCTCCCTCCTTAATGAAGAAGTTATTACAACAAACATCATACATAACTTTCATGTTTATACATAACACAGGATATAGTCTTTTTTTTCCATATTTACAAATTTAACTTTACCACTTGTTTTCTGTTTCGAAGAGGGTACCTTCGCTCTTGAATAGTTCCTTCCAAACATGTGTCGAATCTAAACTCATTCAAGGCTCATCCTGAGGAATGTTTTCCTCCATGGAATTTCCTTGATTTTCATTTGGACTCACTCTAACTTCAGGCTCTTTGTTTTCCTGACTCGGACTCAGACTTTCATTCTGATTCTCTCCTGGATTTGTTTCCAGTACATTGGATTTAGGATATGCTACTGGTGCATCAAAACTATCTGATAAGTCAGAAATAATTGAATCATTCCAACCTTCAACTCCTTCCATGTCTGTAGGTAAAATATGATCAATATGAACAAACCTAACCTGTCCATTATCAAACATCTTTACCAAATATGTGCGAGGACTACACATCGTCACCACTCTTCCTGGTAACCACTTTAACCATTTATGGTGATGGTTCTTCACTCTCACCTTCTGGTTTAATTTCACCCTTCTCTCTTTTATTCTACCGCTATCATGATTCTCTTTCTGTCTTAATTGTGTCTCTTCCACGGACTGTGCCAAATTTGGCTTTAACAATAAGAATCTGGTTCGTGGCTCTCGTTTGAGAAACAATTCTGCTGGTGTTCTACCAGTAGTTGTATGAGGAGTATTTCGATATGTAATCAAAAAATTAGCCAATTTGTGATCCAATGACAACTGTCGTTTCCTTGAATTTGGATCTAACATTTGTTTTATGAGGGCACGTTTTACAATTTGTACAGTGCGCTCTGCTGCACCATTCGAAGCAGGATGGTATGGTGGAACCTTGGTATGTTTCACACCATTTTTGCTCGTGAATTGTGCAAATTCTTCTGAACGAAATTGTGGTCTATTTTCCGAAACAATTTCTTCAGGGAGGCCAAATGAAGAAAATAATTTTTGCAAAATGTCCAATGTTTTACTTGTTGTTATTTTCCACATTGGAAACACTTCAACCCACTTCGAATGGCTATCAATCACAATGAACAATTGTTGTCCTTCTAACTCAGCAAAATCAGTATGTAGCCTTTGCCACACCCTGGGAGGCCATTTCCATGGCTGTAATGGTACTGGTGGTGGTTGCTTGCTTACCGATTGACATGTCGTATACTGACTCACGATGTACTCTATATCTTTATCAAGACCTGGCCACCATAAATAACTGCATGCAAAACTCTTGGTCAAGCACATTCCCAAGTGCTGGTCATGGAGGTTTCCTAATAATTTGGACCTGAATTTATTTGGTGTAACCACACTTGCACCCCACATGATACAATCTTTATCGACTGATAATTAATTCCTACGAATGAAGAATGGATGTGTGTCTTTGTCTGTTACCTGGTTTGGCCATCCATTTGCAATCTACTCATACACCTTTGATATCACTGGGTCACGTTTGGTTGCTCTACCAATCTCTTCAGCTGTGACTGGCAGTTCATCAATTTAAGAAAAATAAAACACTTCTTCCCTATCGGGTGTAACTTGTGATGAGGAAGGCAATCTAGACATTGCATCAGCATTACTGTGATCAGCTGATCATCTGTATTCAATATCATATGTATATACTGACAAAATCAAAGCCCATCTCTGCATTCGGGCTGCAGCTAATGTTGGAACTGGGGACTTTGGATGGAGGATTGCTGTTAGGGGCTTATGGTCCGTAACGATGGTAAACTTACGACCATACAAGTATTTGTGAAACTTCTTGACCCCAAAAATAAATGCCAAAGCTTCCCTTTCAATTTACGCATAATTACTCTCACTGGCACTGAGAGTGCGTGAAGCAAAAGCAATTGGTCTCTCCTCCCCACGACGTGATACATGCGAGATCACTGCCCCAACTCCATATGGAGAGGCATCACATGCTAGCTTAATCTCCTTAGATATGTCATAGTGAACTAACATGGTGCTCTCTACCAATTTGCTTTTACACTCCTTGAATGCTGTATCGCATTCTTTGACCACTTCCAATGGACCTATTTTTTCAATAGTTCATTCAGTGGATGTAATACTGTAGCCAAATTTGGTAGGAACTTCCCATAATAATTCAAAAGACCCAAGAATGCACGAAGTTCAATGACATTCCTGGAAGTGGATGCATTTCTAATTGCATCCAATTTTTCCATGGTTGGATGTAAACCATCTTTGTCTCCTCTGTACCCTAAGTACTCCACTGAGTTTTTAAATAACCCACACTTACGAGCAGACACTCGTACTCTGTGCTTCTCTAGCCGTTTGAGGACTTCATTCAATATGTTATTATGATTTTGCCTATTTGGTGCTGAAATTAGTATGTCATCCAAATAACATACCTTGCAAAATCTGGTTCATCACCCCTTGGATTATGGCAGGGGCGGAAGACATTCCAAACGGTAGCCTATTAAATTGATATAGGCCTAGATGAGTATTTATAGTCAAACATGACTTGGACTCCTCATCTAGTTCAAGCTGTATGTAGGCATTCGTAAGATCCAGTTTTGAGAAGATCTGACCACCTGTCAGTGTTGTGAACAAATCTTCTCTCGGAAGCCTCCGGGATCTGCCTGGTTCTGTTTACTATTAACCCTGCAGTTGCAGTACACAATACGTCCACATCCACAGTGTGGAGCTACAAACATTACAAGCTTACAGACATTTCATCCTCCCGACATACTCTCCCCTCCCCCATGCTCCCCTCCCCATGCTCTCCCCTCCCTACACACTCTCCCCTTCCCCACGCTCTCCTCCCGCATGCTCTCCCCTTCCCCACGCTCCCCTCCCCCCCACGCTCTCCCCTCCCCCACGCTCTCCTCTCCCCCTCAATCAGAAGCTGTTAGTTTCTCCCACCCCCTAATTTCGATGTACTGCGATCAATGAAGCTTCCTCAATGTCACCCTGTTGCTGATTCAGGGCAGGTCAGGGATTAAAGGTGGACCTTCTGGCAGACTGGAGAACTCTTCACCCAGAAACATGTCCTTCTTAGCGCTGATTTCTAAAACTATATAAGGAACACTCTGCAGTTCCCTCCTTAAACCTCTCCACCTTAAAAGCGACTTCTTTGACCAAGGGTTTGGTCACCTGCCCTCATATTTCCTCATGTGGTTCGGTGTCAAAATTTGTTTGATAACAACATTCCTGTGAAGCACCATGGGACGTTTTACTACATTAAAGGCGCTGTATAAGTAAAAATTGTTGTTGTTAAATGTAAAGGAAAATATCTTCTCAAACCCTGAATATTTTGAAGTGTAAAGTGTCCTCTTTATGATATCAAATGAGATCACTTGTGAGCAGGAAGTGGGATTATGAATTGGTCCATTATCTTGTGGAAAATATGCAAGTGGTAATCAGAGATTTTTGTAAATTCTCGAGGGACAATCCTTAAGGACGGTACACAAGGAAGTTCCAGCTTGGATATCATTCCACAACCATGGTGGGCAAACTCTCTGCTAACTGGGAATGATAAACAGGGGATTCCATTATCTGCTTGAATATCCGGATCAAATAATGCTTTAATGGGCTGTGTGTTTAAAGGATGCTGTTTGAGGTTCAGCCTTTTAATGAGACCACCCTGCTCGGTGGCAGTTAACTTGATCTGATCATCACGAAACAAGATTGCGTGCGTTTACCCAAGAGCTCCAGCCCTTTCTCCATCTCCTCCCTCGTGTATTCCTCCTCCCCTCCACCCCACCCCTCCTTCAGTCCTCTCCCATTCTCTCCTGCAAATGCTGAGATGTGCTGGGGGTGATGGTCGAACGGCAGTCATCATCATCATCACCATAGGCAGCCCCTCGGAATCGAGGAAGACTTGCTTCCACTCTAAAAATGAGTCCGCGGGTGGCTGAACAGTCCGCTACGAGAACCACGGTCCCTGTCACAGGTGGGGCAGCTAGTCGTTGAGGGTAAGGGTGGGTGGGACAGGTTTGCCGCACGCTCCTTCCGCTGCCTGCGCTTGATTTCTGCACGCTCTCGGCGATGAGACTCGAGGTGCTCAACGCCCTCCCGGATGCAGTTCCTCCACTTAGGGCGTTGATTATTTTCGTCATGTACGACTGGCTGACAGGGCCCGATGGGCCTGGGGCAAACTGATCCTAGTGGGCCGATAGTTATGTTCATTACATTACATGTATGATTCTGATTCTAAGTATGAAAACAGAGGCTAGTATATTCAACAACGAAAGCATATATTCTGTATCACGTAGGTATATATTCTGGTTCTGGTAACATTGCAATACCAGATTCCTATACATATATACAAATTTCTCTCAATAACATGTGAAGTAAAACAGGCTAGTGCATATTCTGTTCTGTATATCGGTACATTAGTGTATATAGGTACTTTATCTGTTTGAATATCTGGATCAAATAATGCTTTAATGAGCTGTGTGTTTAAAGGATGCCGTTTAAGGTTAAGCCTTTTTTGAGACCACTCTGCCCAGTTGGAATTCTGAAGAATGAGAGGTGATCTTATCGAAACGTATAAGGTTATTAGGGGGCTTGACAAGGTGGATGCAGAGAGGATATTTCCACTGATATGGGAGACTAGAACTAGGGGGCATAATCTTAGAAGAAGGGGCCATCCATTTAAAACTGAGACGAGGAGGAATTTCTTCTCTCAGAGGGTTGTAAATCTGTGGAATTCGCTGCCTCAGAGAGCTGTGGAAGCCTGGAGATTGAATAAATTCAAGACAGAAATAGACAGTTTCTTAACCGATAAGGGGATAAGGGGTTTAGGGGAGCGGGCAGGGAAGTGGACCTGAGTCCATGATCGGATCAGCCATGATCTTATTGAATGGCGGAGAAGGCTCGAGGGGCCGTATGGCCTACTCCTGCTCCTATTTCTTATGTTCTTATGTGGTGTATTTGATTTTCCAGAAGGCATTCGATATGGTGCCACATAAAAGGTTACTGCACAAGTTCACGGGGTTGGGGGTAATATATTAACATGGATAAATAGCGGAACAGGCTCGAGGGGCCATATGGCCTACTGCTGCATCTATTTCTTATGTTCTTATGTTCTGTATATTACACCTATACACATTATACCTATATACAGAAGTAGTGTATATAGGTACTTCTGGATATAGGTATAAACAAGTGAATCTATTTTCCTCAGTCTTGTTTTTCCTCTTATTGTCTATTCTATTCAGCCTATTTATATTTTGTTCCTACATTTATTTGTTGGGCCTATGTTCTTTGGTGGGCCTGGGGTTAATCCATCCCTGGGTTAATCCGCCCCGGGTTAATGCACCCCTAGGTTAATCCCCCCCTGGGTTAATGCACCCCTAGGTTAATCCATCCCAGGGTTAATCCACCCCAGGGTTAATCCGCCCCTGGGTTAATCCACCCCTGGGTTAATCCCCCCTGGGTTAATCCATCCCAGGGTTAATCCTCCCCAGGGTTAATCCACCCCTGGGTTAATCCATCCCAGGGTTAATCCTCCACTGGGTTAATCCTCCCCTGGGTTAATCCTCCACTGGGTTAATCCACCCCTGGGTTAATCCTCCCCAGGGTTAATCCACCCCTGGGTTAATCCATCCCAGGGTTAATCCTCCACTGGGTTAATCCTCCCCTGGGTTAATCCTCCACTGGGTTAATCCATCCCAGGGTTAATCCTCCACTGGGTTAATCCTCCCCTGGGTTAATCCTCCACTGGGTTAATCCTCCACTGGGTTAATCCATCCCAGGGTTAATCCACCCCTGGGTTAATCCTCCCCTGGGTTAATCCTCCCCTGGGTTAATCTACCCCAGGGTTAATCCTCCCCTGGGTTAATCCATCCCTGGGCTAATCTACCCCAGGGTTAATCCTCCCCTGGGTTAATCTACCCCAGGGTTAATCCTCCACTGGATTAATCCATCCCAGGGTTAATCCTCCACTGGGTTAATCCTCCACTAGGTTAATCCTCCCCTGGGTTAATCTACCCCAGGATTAATCCTCCACTGGGTTAATCCTCCCCTGGGTTAATCTACCCCAGGGTTAATCCTCCACTGGATTAATCCATCCCAGGGTTAATCCTCCACTGGGTTAATCCTCCCCTGGGTTAATCCTCCCCTGGGTTAATTCTCCACTGGGTTAATCCATCCCAGGGTTAATCCACCCCTGGGTTAATCCACCCCTGGGTTAATCCTCCACTGGGTTAATCCACCACTGGGTTAATCCTCCCCTGGGTTAATCCTCCACTGGGTTAATCCTCCCCTGGGTTAATCCTCCAGTGGGTTAATCCATCCCTGGGCTAATCCTCCACTGGGTTAATCCTCCCCTGGGTAATCCACCCCAGGGTTAATCCACCCCTGGGTTAATCCACCCCTGGGTTAATCCACCCCTGGGCTAATCCTCCACTGGGTTAATCCACACCTGGGTAATCCACCCCTGGGTTAATCTACCCCTGGGTTAATCCATCCCCGCTGGCTGGTCAGACAGAGCGGTTAGCCTGAATGATGTTTCCCATTTCTCTCCACTTCACCTCCCCCTTCCCCCCGAGGTGCTGAGGCTAATTATAGTGCAACACCTGCTGCCCGACTGAGAACATAGGAACAGGAAGAGGCCAGTCAGCCCCACGAGCCTTTTCCGCCATTCAATTAGAACATGGCTGATCTGTACCTTAACTCCTCGGTTCCATATCCCTTAATACCCTTACCCAGCAAAAACCTACCAATCTCAGTTTTGAAATGATCAGTTGACCCCCAGCCTCAACAGCTTTTTGGGGAAGAGAGTTCCAGATTTCCACGACCCCTTTGTGTGAAGAAGTGCTTCCTGACATCACCCCTGAACGGCCTGGCTCTAATTTTAACTTTATGCCTGTTATGTATGCAAGTTAATGTTGTACTGTAACACTACGCCTGAATGTACCTTCACCCTGTATATGCGATACCTGTACACCAGAGGGTGCTGCTGCAGACCTAAGGGTCACCTGTACACTGCAGGTAACCCAGTATAAAAGGGAGCTCACCTCTTGGTGTCCTCACTCTAGGAGCTGCAATAAAGGACTACAGTCTGTACAGTTCAAGTGCCATACCCCTGCCTCGTGGAGCCATTAAGAGAGTGCTTGCATACACATAATGCCCCCTTGTTCGGAACTCCCCTCCACCAGAGGAAATTGTTTTTCTCTATCTACCCTGTCAAATCTATTAATAATCTGAGATCAGCTGCCTTAGACTGGGAATCAAGTCTGGCACCAGTTCTGAAGTAGGCCATTGGCTTTTGCCCAGGAATAATGAATCTGACTCAACGGTTTATTCTCAGTGTCACCTCGGCTCCACTGACCCTTGCACTTGATCATGATAGAGACTTGGGGTCCATGTACATAGATCATTAAAATGTTATGAACAGGTACAGAAAATAATCAAACTAGGCAAATGGCTTGCTGACCTTTATATCTAGAGGACTAGATACAAGGGGGGCGGGGAGGGGTACAAGTTATGCTGCAGCTGTACAAAGCCCAGGTGAGACCACACCTGGAGCACTGTGAGCAGTTCTGGGCTCCACACCTGAGGGAGGATATATTGGCCTTGGAGGGAGTGCAGCGTGGGTTTACCAGAATGGTACCCGGACTCCAAGAGTTGAGTTACGAGGAGAGATTACACAAACTAGGTGTATTCCCTGAAATTTAGAAGCTTAAGGGGTGATCTGATCAAAGTGTTCAGGATATTAGGGGGAACAGAGAGGGTAGATAGAGAGAAACTATTCCCGCCGGTTGGGGATTCTAGGACCAAGGGGCATAGTCTAAAAATTACAGCCAGGCCCTTCAGAAGTGAAATTAGGAAACACTTCCACACACAAAGGGTCGTAGAAGTTTGGAACTCTCTGTCGCAAACGGCAGTTAATGCTGGGTCAATTGTTAATTTTAAATCCGAGATTGATAGATTACTGTTAACCAAAGGTATTAAGGGATTAGGGGCAAAGGCAGATATATGGAGTTAGGTCGCAGATCAGCCATGATCTCATTGAATGGCGGAACAGGCTCAAGGGGCTCCTGTTCCTATGTCCCTATCTCCCTCCTTCTTCCTAGGCAGCCCCCCGGAATCGAGGATGACTTGCTCCCACACACTAAAATGAGTTCTAAGGTGATGATGAGCCCAATGCGGGACCCACAGTCTCTGTCACAGGTGGGGCAGACAGTGGGTGGAGGGACGGGTGGGTGGGGTGCTCGATTTGTCGTACGCTCCTTCCGCTGTTTGTGATTGGCTTCTGCCTGCTCCCGACGAAGAGACGCGAGGTGTTCAGCACCTTCTCGGATGAATTTCCTCTACTTTGAGCGGTCTTGAGCCAGGGATTTCCAAGAGTCGGTGGGGATGTTACATTTTTTCAGGGAGGCTTTGAGGGTGTCTTTGAAGCTTTCTCTCTGCCCTCCTGGGACTCACTTGCCGTGTCGGAGCTCGGAGTAGAACGCTTGTTTTGGGAGTCTAGTATCGGGCATGCGGACAATGTGGCCCATCTACCGGAGCTGGTCAAGCGTGGTCAATGCCTCGATGTTGGGGATGTTGGCCTGAGAGAGAACACTGACGTCAGTGTGCCTATCCTGCCACTTGAAGGATTTACCCTTAACTCCGCTCCTGACCCCTGGTTGGCTATATATCTCTCTTGCTCCCTTTGTGAAGCACATTTAGGATGTTTCGCTCGATTCAAGGTGGTTTTTAGATAACTGTAAGCCGTCCATTACTGAGCAACCGCATTTTGGCCTGTATCCATTCTCCTCCAGTTTGACAAATGTCCTTGACCTTTCTGTAGACGCCCACACTCTGGCTGATGTGAGAGCTCCCGGAATTAATGCTGATCTACGCTCCGGCTTTGCTGGCACTTTTCCGTCAATCACAGGTGTTTCTTAGCTGCGTGGCGATGCAAAGCAGCAAGCTCGGTGATTTGACTCGCCAACGTACCGAAGTGAGACTTGATCCTGCCTCCAGTAGCCCTCGGATAACTCGAGTTTCACAACGGGTGCAGTGTGACTGCAGCCCAGAACGAGGCCACATTGTGGCAATTCATTCTACATTCCCCCCACCCGTCAATCTTATAAACATGCTTTTCACTCTTTTGTCAGCTGTGGCTCGGTGGGTAGTACACTCGCCTCTGAGTCAGAAGGCTGTGGGTTCAAGTCCCACCACTCCTGGGACTTGTGTGCATAAAACAATCTAGTCTGACACTTCTAATGGAGTGCTGCACTGTCGGAGGTGCCGACTTTCGGTATGAGATGTTAAATTGAGGCCCCTTCTGCTCCCTCAGGTGGAAGTAAAAGATCCCATGGCACTATTTCGAAGAAGAGCAGGGGAGTTATCCCCGGTGCTCTGGCTAATATTTATCCCTCAATCAACATCACTGGTCATTATCACATTGCTGCTTGTGGGAGCTTGCTGTGCACAAATTGGCTGCCATGTTTCCCACATTACAACAGTGACTACACTCCAAAAGTACTTCACTGGCTGTAAAGCGCTTTGAGACGTTCAGTGGTCGTGAAAGGCGCTCTATAAATCCAAGTCTTTCTTTCTTTTTTTTAATATTAGCCAAGCATCTCTCTATTTTCTCTCTCTCTCCCGCCCCCTCTCTCCTCTTCCCCTTTCTCTTCCACTCTCTATGCCCTCTCTTACACACTCCTCTATTTCACCCTCTCTGCCTTCTATCACGCTTTCCTTTCTGTCCTTCTCTCCCTCCCCCTCTCCTTCTCCCATCTCTCGCAATCCCCTCTCTCGTAACCCCCTCTCCCTCCCCCATCTCTCGCAATCCCCTCCCTTGCCCCTCTACCTTTCTCTGCTCCCTTGTCTCTTCCTTCCCTCTCTTTCTCTTGGCCTACTCCTGCACCTAATTTCGATGTTTCTTTCTTCCCTTCTCTCTCGCTCTCTGTGCCCAAATCTGACTGGAGTCAGCAGAATTATGACTCCTGGTTCATCAGCTCACCGTACAGATACCGGTGTGAGCCGACGAAAGTAGAACTTTAACCGTGAGCTCGGTAGAACGAATAGAAAGGGCCTATTTCCCTTAGCAGAGGAGTCAACAATCAGGGGGCATACATTTAAAGTAATTGGTAGAAGGTTTTGTTATGTATTTAACCCCTTGTAACCTGCATCACACCTGACCACCAGAGGGCCCACCTGTTGGAGTCCCAAAGGATCCCATCGTCCCTTGGGAGCACAGTATATAAGCAGACCACCCACGAGGTACCTGCCCTCTGGAACCTTAATAAAGGAGCTAAGGTCACACTTGCTCATTACACACAGTACTCAGTCTAACCATTTATTATGAGTGTAGCAGGTTTAGAGGGGATTTGAGGGGAAATTTCTTCACCCAGAGGGTGGTGGGGGTCTGGAACTCACTGTCTGAAAGGGTGGTAGAGACAGAAACCCTCACCCCATTTAAAAGATACTTGGATATGCACTTGAAGTGCCATAACCTGCAGGGTTACGGACCGAGAGCTGGAAAGTGGGATTAGGCTGGATAGCCTCCTGTTGGCCGGCGTGGACGCGATGGGCCGAAATGGCTTCCTTCCGTGCTGTAAACTTCTACGATTTGGTAGACATAGTGCAAATAAATGCATCGTCTTTAACTATCAAATGTTCCCAAAAGTTACAACTGCCAAAGGCAAATAAGAGAGGCCATTCAATTTTAGCAGAAAAAACACATTTGAATTATGGGATGTAGAGAATGTGGAAGAACCCATGTGTGACTAGCTGTCGGGGTCTGTGGTGGAATGGGTCTGGGGCATTCTTAACCCAGTCCCTAATGGGCAGGGCCCCACAGTACAAACATCCAATTCAAGTTTAATGAGCATAAACATTGGCGATGTTATTCCCAATAACAAATACATTGAATACAAGGACGTTTCGGATTCTATTAAGGTAGGTCTATGATTCGATGTGATATCTTCTGATTAACCTCACCAAATTTGTAATTTTGCACGATTTCCCCCAACGCACAGATACAAGACTCCATCCCTCAGCTATTCCTTCAATGAACTTTCCACCTCCCATGCCTAGAGTTTGCCAGAGTTGACTTTCTCTTTTGTTTTATGGTGGGGGAGGGGAAAAGAAAACAAAACCCACCCCAAAGCACTTTACAACCAATGAAGTACTTTTTGAATGTAGTCGAATGCATTGTAATGCAGGAAACGCGGCAGCCAATTTGTGCACAGCAAGCTCCCACACACAACAATCTGTTGTTGTGGTGTTGGTTGAGCGACAAATATGGACCATGACACCACGGGGAACTTGCATTTCTGAATCAGAAGGTTGAGGGTTCAAGTCCCACTCCACGTAATCCAGGCTGACATTCCAGTCCAGTGCTGAGGGAGCGCTGCACTGTCGGAGGTGCCAACTTTCGGATCAGACGTTAAACCGAGGCCCTGTGTGCTCTCTCAGGAGGACACAGAAAATCCCATGGCACTATTTTGAAGAAGAGCAAGGGAGTTCACCCGGCCATCCTGGGCCAATATTTATCACTCAACCAACATCACTGTTGGTTGCACCTGTGAGTATGCTCACAGGTTTATAGAGCTGGTGAGCCTCTGTTTATTGGGGACTTGGCCTGGAGGGTGTTGCACGGAGCAGTCCCGTGCAATAAATTTTTAAGTCAGTTCACGGGCTCCCAGGCCGCCTGCAATTTCTGTGGTCTGGAGGAGTCCGTGTTCCACGTTTTTATGGAGTGTGCGAGGCTGCAGCCCCTGTTCCATTATTTGAAGGGGCTGCTCCTCAATTTCTGGCTGCACTTCAGTCCCACACTCCTGATCTTTCGGCACCCTGTGCGGAGGGGAGTGGGTAGATCCGAGGGCCTCCTCGTAGGACTGCTCCTGGGCACGGCCAAGGGTGCCATCAGCCGGTCCAGGCAGCGGGCGGTCGAGGGGGTCGTTCAGCCTGACTGCCTGCCTCTCTTCCGCGCGTACATCCGCGCCAGGGTGTCCTTGGAGATGGAGCACGCGGTGTCCCTCGGTACGCTCGCGGCCTTCCGCGAGAGGTGGGCGCCGGAGGGACTGGAGTGCATCGTTACCCCCGGCAACCAAATTTTAATTTGATTTTATTTATTTTACAGTTTGATTTATTTTAATTGCCGGTTTTAGTGTCCCCCTCCCCTTTTATAGGGGGCACTTGTAGAATTTATGATGTTATGGCCCAAAAAAAAAAGTTTAAAAAAAACAAGTAAAAAAAAAACAACAAAAAAAAGGGCAGTTTGAAAAATGTTTGGAGTGTCCCCCAGATTGGGGGGCATTTGATCTAATGTTTATTTTGTTATCCCAACCAAAAAGAGTTGTAGAGCTGTTGAGCCTCTGTTTATTGGGGACTTGGCCTGGAGGGTGGTGCACGGAACAGTCCCGTGCAATAAATTTTTAAGTCAGTTCACGGGCTCCCAGGCCGCCTGCAATTTCTGCGGTCTGGAGCAGTCCGTGTTCCACGTTTTTATGGAGTGTGCGAGGTTGCAGCCCCTGTTCCATTATTTAAAGGGGCTGCTCCTCAATTTCTGGCTGCACTTCAGTCCCACACTCCTGATCTTCGGGCACCCTGTGCGGAGGGGAGCGGGTAGGTCCGAGGGCCTCCTCATAGGACTGCTCCTGGGCACGGCCAAGGGTGCCATCAGCCGGTCCAGGCAGCGGGCGGTCAATGGGGGTCGTTCAGCCCGACTGCCTGCCTCTCTTCCGTGCCTACATCCGGGCCAGGGTGTCGCTGGAGATGGAGCACGCGGTGTCCACCGGTACGCTCGTGGCCTTCCGCGAGAGGTGGGCGCCGGAGGGACTGCAGTGCATCATCACCCCTGGCAACCAAATTTTGATTTGATTTGTTTATTGTGTCGGTTTTAGTGCCCCCCTTTTAGCCAGGGGCCACTTATATAATTTGTGTGTTGGTGCCCTCAAAAAACCCACAGAAAACCACAAAAAACAAGGGGGCACTTGTTTGAAAGTTTCTGTTTTAGTGCCCCTTTAATCAGGCGGCATTTGAGTTAACGATTTATGTTTTAACAGATTACAACAGAATAGTTGTAGAGCTGTTGATTTAGTTCCCTTCCCCCCCCCCCCCCTTTTAGCCAGGGGGCACTTGTATAATTTGTGTTTGTGTTTCTAGTGCCCCCTTGAAACATTTTTGAAGTGTGAGCCCCCTTTAATCAGGGGAGCACTTGATTACTGATACAACTAAAATAGTTGTAGAGCTGTTGAGTTGGGAGAGGCTTAGGCAGTCACGTGATGTTCACAAGATTCAATAAAACTCCAGCCAGATGGGTTCGGAGGATCCACGATGAGGCAGGTGGTTGTGAGCCTGGTGGATGAACTGGTAATGTGTAGTGTGATTGTTAACCCTTTTGCTCATAAACCAACTAGTTTTTAATAGCAATGTGTGGCTATGAATTCTTAAGCAAAGAACCCCTGAAGCACATAATTACAATCATTAAAAACAGAGGATCTGGTAATTTATCCCACTGCTGCCTGTGGGAGCTTGCTGTGCGCAAATTGGCTGCTCTGATTTAATAGAATACAACCCTGGAAACTTACAGCGCAGAAGGAGGCCATTCAGCCCATCGTGTCTGTGCCGGCCGACAAAGAGCAATCCAGCCGAATCCCATTTTCCAGCTCTTGGTCTGTAGCCTTGCAGGTTCATCATCATTGGCAGTCCCTCGGAATCGAGGAAGACTTGCTTCTATTCCTGAAATGAGTTATTTGGTGGCGGAACAGTCCAATACGAGAACCACGGTCTCTGTCACAGGTGGGACAGATAGTCATTGAGGGAAGGGGTGGGTGGGACTGGTTTGCCGCACGCTCGTTCCGCTGCCTGCACTTGGTTTCTGCATGCTCTCGGCGACGAGACTCGAGGTGCTCAGCGCCCTCCCAGATGCAGCTCCTCCACTTAGGGCGGTCTTGGGCCAGGGACTCCCAGGTGTCAGTGGGGATGTCAGGTTACAGTAACAGGGACTACACTTCAAAACCTAGCTGGTAGCCACAGTTGGCCTCAGTTCCTATTGGGTGAGGGAGAGTAAAATAGGCCAAGATCCATCATCCAATGATCCCAGCTGGGCATCATAGAATCGTGGAATAGAACAGCACAGAAATAGGCCATTCGGCCCATCGAGTCTGCAGCGGCTCTTTCAAAGAGCGATCCAGTTAGTCCCGCTCCCCTGCTCTTTCGCTCTTTTCCTGCAATTTTTTCTCCGTCAGGTATTTCAGAAGAATGAGAGGTGATCTTATTGAAACTTATAAGATAATGAGGGGGCTCGACAAGGTGGATGCAGGGAGAATATTTCCACTCCTAGGGGAAACTAAAACTAGGAGACATAGTCTCAGAATAAGGGGCCGCCCATTTAAAACTGAGATGAGGAGGAATTTCTTCTCTCAGAGGGTTGTAAATCTGTGGAATTCTCTGCCCCAGAGAGCTGTGGAGGAGGCTGGGTCATTGAATATATTTAAGGCAGAAATAGACAGGTGTTTGAGCGCTAAGGGAGTAAAGGGTTATTGGGAAGGGGCAGGGAAGTGGAGCTGAGTCCATGATCAGATCAGCCATGATCTTATTGAACGGCGGAGCAGGCTCGAGGGGGCAAATGGCCGACTCCTGCTCCTATTTCTTATGTTCTTATTGATCTAATTCCCTTTGAAAGCCCCTATTGAATCTGCCTCCACCACCCTATCAGGCAATGCATTCCAGATCCTAACCACTTGTTGCAGAAAAAGGTTTTTCCTCCTGTCGCCTCTGATTCTTTTGCTTAAATCTGTGCCCTCCGGGTATCCACCCCTCAGCCATTAGAAACAGTTTCTCTTTATTTACTCTAAACCCTTCCTGATTTTAAACACCTCGATCAAACCTCCTCTCAGTCTCTCTGCTCTAAGGAGATGGCAACAGAATCAGGATCTGCACACTATGATCCAATAGTGACCTCACATTTTTTTCATTCGTTCCTACGATGTGGGTGTCAATGGCAAAGCCAGCGTTAATTGCCCTCGAGAAGGTGGTGGTGAGCTTGTGCTCCCACAGGTGCTCCCACAGTGCTGTTAGGGAGGGAGTTCCAGGATTTTGACCCAGTGACCATGATGAAACTGCGATATATTTCCAACTCAGGATGGTGTGTGACTTAAGAACATAAGAACATAAGAACATAAGAATTAGGAACAGGAGTAGGCCATCTAGCTCCTCGAGCCTGCTCCGCCATTCAAAAAGATCATGGCTGATCTGGCCGTGGACTCAGCTCCACTTACCCGCCCGCTCCCCGTAACCCTTAATTCCCTTATTGGTTAAAAATCTACCTATCTGTGATTTGAATACATTCAATGAGCTAGCCTCAACTGCTTCCTTGGGCAGAGAATTCCACAGTTTCACAACCCTCTGGGAGAAGAAATTCCTTCTCAACTCGGTTATAAATTGGCTCCCCCGTATTTTGAGGCTGTGCCCCTTAGTTCTAGTCTCCCCGACCAGTGGAAACAACCTCTCTGCCTCTATCTTGTCTATCCCTTTCATGATTTTAAATGTTTCTATAAGATCACCCCTCATCCTTCTGAACTCCAACGAGTAAAGAACCAGTCTACTCAATCTATCGTCATAAGGTAACCCCCTCATCTCCGGAATCAGCCTAGTGAATCGTCTCTGTACCCCCTCCAAGGCTAGTATATCCTTCCTTAAGTAAGGTGACCAAAACTGCACGCAGTACTCCAGGGGTGGCCTCACCAATACCCTGTATAGTTGCAGCAGGACCTCCTTGCTTTTGTACTCCATCCCTCTCGCAATGAAGGCCAACATTCCATTCGCCTTCCTGATTACCTGCTGCACCTGCAAACTAACTTTTTGGGATTCATGCACAAGGACCCCCAGGTCCCTCAGCACCTCAGCATGTTGTAATTTCTCCCCATTCAAATAATATTCCCTTTTACTGGTTTTTTTCCCCAAGGTGGATGACCTCACATTTTCCAACATTGTATTCCATCTGCCAAACCACAGCCCATTCGCTTAACCTATCTAAATCTCTTTGCAGCCTCTCTGTGTCCTCTACACAACCTGCTTTCCCACTAATCTTTGTGTCATCTGCAAATTTTGTTACACTACACTCTGTCCCCTCTTCCAGGTCATCTATGTATATTGTAAACAGTTGTGGTCCCAGCACCAATCCCTGTGGCACACCACTAACCACCGATTTCTAACCCGAAAAGGACCCATTTATCCCGACTCTCTGCTTTCTGTTAGCCAGCCAATTCTCGATCCATGCTAATACATTTCCTCTGACTCCACGTACCTTTATCTTCTGCAATAAC
Organism: Pristiophorus japonicus; assembly: GCF_044704955.1. Classification (NCBI taxonomy): domain Eukaryota; kingdom Metazoa; phylum Chordata; class Chondrichthyes; family Pristiophoridae; genus Pristiophorus; species Pristiophorus japonicus. The sequence continues at coordinate 304,857,193 of NC_091980.1, forward strand.
CTTTTGTGTGGCACCTTATCGAATGCCTTTTGGAAATCTAAATACACCACATCCATCTGTGCACCTCTATCCACCATGCTCGTTATATCTTTGGAGGGGAAAGTGAAGGTGGTGGTGTTTCCATGTGCCTACTGCCCTTGTCCTTCTAAGTGGTAGAGGGCGCGAGTTTGAGAGGTGCTGTCGAAGAAGCCTTGGCGAGTTGCTGCAGTGCATCTTGTAGATGGTACACACTGCAGACACGGAGCATCGGTGGTGGAGGGAGTGAATATTGAAGGTGGTGGATGGGGTGCCAATCAAGCGGGCTGCTTTGTCCTGGATGGTGTCGAGCTTCTTGAGTGTTGTTGGAGCTGCACTGATTCAGGCAAGTGGAGAGTATTCCATCACACTCCTAACTTGTGCCTTGTAGATTGTGGAAAGGCTTTGGGGAGTCAGGAGGTGAGCACTAATCGCAGAATACCCAGCCTCTGACCCGCTCTTGTTGCCACAGTATTTATGTGGCTGGTCCAGTTAAGTTTCTGGTCGATGGTGACCCCCAGGATGTTGATGGTGGGGGATTCGGCGATGGTAATGTCGTTGAATGTCAAGTGGCGGTGGTTAGACTCTCACTTGTTGGAGATAGTCATTGCCTGGCATTTGTGTGGTGCAAATGTTACTTTCCTCTTATTAGCCCAAGCCTGAATGTTGTCTAGGTCTTGCTCCATGCTGAAGATGATTGGATCTCGGACATTGCCTTGAGCAACTCTGGCAGCGATGTCCTGGGGCTGAGATGATTGACCTCTAACAACCACAACCATCTTTCTGTGTGCTAGGTATGACTCCAGCTCATGGAGAGTTTTCCCCCTGATTCCCATTGACGTCAGTTTTACTAGGGTTCCTTGATGCCACATTCGGTCAAATGCTGCTTTGATGTCAAGAGCAGTCACTCCTCCCTCACCTCCGGAATTCAGCTCTTTCGTCCATATTTGGAGCAAGGCTGTAATGAGGTCTGGAGACGAGTGGTCCTGCCGGGACCCAAGCTGGGCATCGGTGAGCAGGTTATTGGTCAGTAAGTGCCACTTGATAGCACTATTGACGACACCTTCCATCACTTTGCTGATGATTGAGAGTAGACTGATGGGGCGGTAATTGGCCGGATTGGATTTGTCCTGCTTTTTGTGGACAAAATCTTCTGTGCAGTTTTCCACATTGTCGGGTAAATGCCAGTGCTGTAGCTGTACTGGAACAGCTTGGCTAGAGGCGCGGCTAGTTCTTCAGGAGCCCGTCTTTAGCACGACAGCCGGGATGTTGTCAGGGCCCACTGCCTTTGCTGTATCTGGTGCACTCAATGATTTCTTGACATCACGTGGAGTGAATCGAATTGGCTGAAGACTGGCTTCTATAATGGTGGGGACCTCAGGAGAAGGCCGAGATGGATCATCCACTCGGCACTTCTGGCCGAAGATGAATGCAAACACTTCAGTCTTGTCTTTTGCACTCACATGCTGGGCTCCGCCATCATTAAGGATGGGGATATTTATGGAACCTCTGCCCCCCGTTAATTGCTTAATGGACCACCACCATTGACGATTGGATATGGCAGGACTGGAGAGCTTTGATCTGATCTATTGGTTGTCTGATCGCTTAGCCCCGTCTATAGGATGAAGATAAGAACATAAGAACAGAAGAAATAGGAGCAGGAGTAGGCCATTTGGCCCCTTGAACCTGCTCCGCCATTCAAAAAGATTATGGCTGATCTGATCCTGGCCTCAGCTCCACTTCTCTGCCCTCTCCCCAAAACCCTTAACTCCATTATTTCTCAAAAATCTGTCTATTTCCACCTTATATTCAAATATATTCAATGACCCAGCCTCCACAGCTCTCTGGGGTAGTGAATTCCAAAGATTCACAACCTTCTGAGAGAAGAAATTCCTCCTCATTTCTGTGTTAAATGGGCTACCCCTTATTCTGAAACTATGTCCCCTAGTTTTAGATTCCCCCATAAGGGGAAACATCCTCTCTGCATCTACCCTGTCAAGCCCCCTCAAAATCTTATACATTTCAATAAGATCACCTCTCATTCTTCTAAACTCCAATGAGTATAGGCCCAACCTGCTCAACCTTTCTTCATTCATCTCCGGAATCAACCTCGTGTACCTTCTTTGAACTGCCTCCAATGCAAGTATATCCTTCCTTAAATCATCATCATCATTATAGGCAGTCCCTCGGAATCGAGGAAGACTTGCTTCCACTCTTAAGATGAGTCCTTAGGTGGCTGTACAGTCCAATATGAGAACCACAGTCCCTGTCACAGGTAGAAACATAAGCAACATAGAAAATAGGTGCAGGAGTAGGCCATTCGGCCCTTCGAGCCTGCACTACCATTCAATATGATCATGGCTGATCATTCCCTCAGTACCCCTTTCCTGCTTTCTCTCCATACCCCTGATCCCTTTAGCCATAAGGGCCACATCTAACTCTCTCTTGAATATATCCAATGAACTGGCATCAACAACTTTCTGCGGTAGGGAATTCCACAGGTTAACAACTCTCTGAATAAAGAAGTTTCTCCTCATCTCAGTCCTAAATGGCTTACCCCTTATCCTTAGACTATGTCCCCTGGTTCTGGACTTCCCCAACATCAGGAACATTCTTCCTGCATCTAAGCTGTCCAGTCCTGTCAGAATTGTATATGTTTCTATGAGATCCCCTCATCCTTCTAAACTCCAGTGAATACAGGCCCAGTCGATCCAGTCTCTCCTCATATGTCAGTCCTGCCATCCCGAGAATCAGTCTGGTGAACCTTCGCTGCACTCCTCAATAGCAAGAATGTCCTTCCTCAGATTAGGAGAGTAAAACTGAACACAATATTCCAGGTGAGGCCTCACCAAGGCCCTGTACAACTGCAGTAAGACCTTTCTGCTCCTATACTCAAATCCCCTAGCTATGAAGACCAACATACCATTTGCCTTCTTCAATGCCTGCTGTACCTGCATGCCAACTTTCAATGACTGATGTACCATAACACCCAGGTCTCGTTGCACCTCCCATTTTCCTAATCTGTCACCATTCAGATAATATTCTGCCTGTGTTTTTGCCACCAAAATGGATAACCTCACATTTATCCACATTATACTGCATCTGCCATGCCTTTGCCCACTCACCTAACCTGTCCAAGTCACCCTGCAGCCTCCTAGTGTCCTCCTCACAGCTCACACCGCCACCCAGTCATGTGCGAACTTGGAGATATTACACTCAATTCCTTCATCTAAATCATTAATGTATATTGTAAATAGCTGGGGTCCCAGCACTGAGCCCTGCGGCATCCCACTAATCACTGCCTGCCATTCTGAAAAGGACCTGTTTATCCTGACTCTCTGCTTCCTGTCTGCCAACCAGTTCTCTATCCACGTCAGTGCATTACCCCCAATACCATGTGCTTTAATTTTGCACACCAATCTCTTGTGTGGGACCTTGTCAAAGGCCTTTTGAAAGTCCAAATACACCACATCCACTGGTTATCCCTTGTCCACTCTACCAGTTACATCCTCAAAAAATTCTAGAAGATTTGTCAAGCATGGTTTTTCTTTCATAAATCCATGCTGACTTGGGCCAATCCTGTCACTGCTTTCCAATTGTGCTGCTATTTCATCCTTAATAATTGATTCCAACATTTTTCCCACGACTGATGTCAGGCTAACCAGTCTATAATTACCCGCTTTCTCTCCCTCCTTTCTTAACAAGTGGTGTTACATTAGCTACTCTTCAGTCCATAGGAACTGGTCCAGAGTTGATAGACTGTTGGAAAATGATCACCAATGCATCCACTATTTCTAGGGCCACTTCCTTAAGTACTCTGGGATGCAGACGATCAGGCCCTGTGGATTTATCGGCCTTCAATCCCATCAATTTCCCTAACACAATTTCCCACCTAATACGGATATCCTTCAGTTCCTCCTTCTCACTAGATGGGACAGATAGTCGTTGAGGGGAAGGGGTGAGTGGGACAGGTTTGCCGCACGCTCCTTCCGCTGCCTGTGCTTGGTTTCTGCATGCTCTCGGCGACGAGACTCGAGGTGCTCAGCGCCCTCCCAGATGCACTTCCTCCATTTAGGGCGGTCTTTGGCCAGGGACTCCCAGGTGTCAGTGGAGATGTTGCACTTTATCAGTGTCATGTATGTAACCACAATGTAACACCACTGTATTACTGTACACACTCAACCGAGATGCACACCTTGACCACAAGGGGTGAACTTGTGGGAAACTGCCCATACCTGATCACCCAGGTATATAAAGGGAGGTCCCACGCAGGGTCAGGTTTTGTCTTGAGTCCTGTGAATAAAGAGTTAAGGTCATAGAGTGATCTTGTCTCCAGAATGTGCCGCGTGTGGTTTCGTACTGTAGAGTAAGGACTTTACAATCAGGGAGGCGTTGAAGGTGTCCTTGTAACATATCCTCTGCCCACCTTTGGCTCGTTTGCCGTGAAGGAGTTCCGAGTAGAGCGCTTGCTTTGGGAGTCTCGTGTCTGGCATGCAGACAATGTGGCCTGCCCAGCGGAGCTGATCAAGTGTGGGCAGTGCTTCAATGCTGGGGATGTTGGCCTAGTCGAGGACGTGAATGTTGGTGCGTCTGTCCTCCCAGGGAATTGATAGGATCTTGTGGAGACGCCTTAAATAAGAAGAACAAAACTGTGTGCAGTATTCCAGGTGTGGTCTTACCAACGCCCTGTACAGTTGGAGCAGGACTTCCCTACCATTCCCCGTGCAATAAAGGCCAACATTCCATTTGCCTTCCTGATTACTTGTACCTGCATACTAACTTTTTGTGTTTCATGCACAAGAACCCCCAGATCCCTCTGTACTGCAACATTTTGTAATCACTCCCCATTTAAATAATAATTCTCTTTTTTAATTTTCCTTCCAAAGTGGATAACTTCACATTTTCCCACATTATACTCCATCTGCCAAATGTTTGCCCACTCACTTAGCCTGTCTATATCCCTTTGTAGATTCTTTGCGTCCTCCTCACAACTTGCTTTCCCACCCATCTTTGTATCATCAGCAAACTTGGCTACATTACACTCGATCCCTTCATCCAAGTCATTAATATACATTGTAAATAGTTGAAGCCCCAGCACAGGTCGCTGTGGCAACCTACTAGTTACAGTCTGTCAACCTGAAAATGACCCATTTATCCCGACTCTCTGTTTTCTGTTAGTTAGCCAATCCTCTATACATGCTAATATATTGCTCCCAACCCCGTGAAATTTTATCTTGTGCAGTAACCTTTTATGTGGCACCTTATCGAATGCCTTGAATATCGAAATCCAAATACACCACATCCACTGGATCCCCCTTATTCACTCTGCTCGTTACATCCTCAAAGAACTCCAGCAGATTTGTCAAACATGATTTCCCTTTCATAAAACTACGCTGGCTCTGCTTGACTGTATTATGATTTTCTAAATGTCCTGCTACTACTTCCTTAATGATGGATGCCAGCATTTTTCTAATGACAGATGTTGCTTCCATTGTTTAGCATGCATGTAGTCCTGTGTTGCAGCTTCCCCAGGTTGGCACCTCATTTTTAGGTACGCCTGGTGCTGCACCTGGCGTGCTCTTCTGCACTCCTCATTGAACCAGGATTGGTCCCCTGGCTTGATGGTAATGGTAGAGTGATGGGTATGCTGGGCCATGAGGTTACGGATTGTGCTGTAATACAATTCTGCTGCTGCTGATGGCCCACAGCGCCTCATGGAAGCCCAGTTTTGAGCTGCTAGGTCTGTTCTGAATTTATCCCATTTAGCACAGTGGTAGTGCCACACAATACGATGGAGGGTGTCCCCTGTGTGAAGACCGGACTTCGTCACCACAAGGACTGTGCGGTGGTCACTGCTACATGAAGATGTGCCACTTGGCTGAGATACCAGGGGCCTTCCCACACTTGTGGATCTGTAGTCCATCAAGAGTCAGAGCCTGAGGGGGAGGGAAAGGAAACTGGCATTTCCGATTGAGACCCTTCTCCTCCACTTCATTTAGCAGCAGCAGGCTGTACATGAACCATGGACTTAACCATGAACCGTCGTACTCTCAGGACTATCTTTCAGGCCCACTAGTGGCCTGGCATTCTGTTCATTGGTAAAGTATAGATGCATTTAAGGGGAGGCTAGACAAGCATATGAGGGAGAAGGGAATAGAGGGTTAAGCTGATAGATTTAGCTGAGGAAATACGAGAGGAGAGCATAAACGCTAGCATGGACTGGTTGGGCCGAATGGCCAGTTTCTGTGCTGTATATCCGATGTAATCCTGTGACTTGTACAATTCACCAGAAAGATTCCACCTGAGACTTGATTGGCCTCTGTTTTTGTCTGCAATCTCTTGGAAATGTAAATCAAGAATCTGCATTTTGTTTCTCCTCTCTCCCTTCCCCAGTCCATGGACATGAGATCAATCATTGTCCAACCTGCAGCCTGGCTGGGGTCAGCTGAGCACAGACTGGGCTTCAAACCAAGGGTCTTCCTACAAACAAGATGTTTGGGAACTGGAGAATAAATTAAAAGACATATAGGCAGCCTATAAAGTGGCCAGTAGCAGTGAGTTTGCAGATCACGGTCCCTGCCAGGAGAGGATTAAAATTCTCACCCACGCTCTGTCCCAGGCAAAGGGGATGGTCGCCCTGATAGGACCTGGAGGGTCCACAGGGGACAAAGGAGAGTATTGGGGGGTAGAGGAGAATCCAAAGGCAAGAGACGCCCGACCACCTCCTGAGGCACCGGTGGTTTGTCCGGTGGGGTACCAGGAGGGGCAGGGCACGCAGGTAGTAGCATTCCCAGGGCTGGGGGCAGGACCAATGTGTCCCGCTCAGCAGCAGAGATGTGAGGCTCCAGCCGAGGGTCAGTTAAGGGCTGGATCAGGAGACCAGTTGGTGAGAGGGGAGCGACCTGTCAAAAGCCCAGCGGGAGATCGAGCCAGCGGCAGTTGGTGAGAGGGGAGCGACCTGTCAAAAGCCCAGCGGGAGATCGAGCCAGCGGCAGTTGGTGAGAGGGGAGCGACCTGTCAAAAGCCCAGCGGGAGATCGAGAGCCAGCGGCAGTTGGTGAGAGGGGAGCGACCTGTCAAAAGCCCAGCGGGAGATCGAGAGCCAGCGGCAGTTGGTGAGAGGGGAGCGACCTGTCAAAAGCCCAGCGGGAGATCGAGAGCCAGCGGCAGTTGGTGAGAGGGGAGCGACCTGTCAAAAGCCCAGCGGGAGATCGAGAGCCAGCGGCAGTTGGTGAGAGGGGAGCGACCTGTCAAAAGCCCAGCGGGAGATCGAGAGCCAGCAGCAGTTGGTGAGAGGGGAGCGACCTGTCAAAAGCCCAGCGGGAGATCGAGAGCCAGCAGCAGTTGGTGAGAGGGGAGCGACCTGTCAAAGGCCCAGCGGGAGATCGAGAGCCAGCGGCAGTTGGTGAGAGGGGAGCGACCTGTCAAAAGCCCAGCGGGAGATCGAGAGCCAGCGGCAGATGGTGAGAGGGGAGCGACCTATCAAAAGCCCAGCGGGAGATCGAGAGCCAGCGTACCGGTGCAGCTACAGCGGGAGAGAAAGCAAAATAGAAGTAGAAAGTAATCAAAAAGTGACGTCACAGCCAATGGGGTAAGTGATTGGCTGGTGTTGGGTGAGTAGCTTTTCTTTTCTTTTTTATATCAGTAAGTGAACTATAACATTGTTATTACCAATTTAAGGGTATCTAAGGTTAAGACATGGCAGGAGAGCTCAGTCATGTGATATGCTCCTCCTGTACCATGTGGGAACTCGGGGACACTTCCGGTGTCCCTGACGACTACGTGTGTGGGAAGTGTATCCGCCTCGAGCTCTTGACGGTCCGCGTTGCAGAATTGGAGCTGAAGGTGGATTCACTCTGGAGCATCCACGATGCTGAGAATGACGTGAGTATCACGTGTAGTGAGTTGGTCTTACCGCAGGAGAAGGGTCCACAGCCAGATATGGAATGGAAGACCAACAGGAAGAGCAGTGCAAGAAAGATAGTGCAGGAGTCCCCTGTGGTCATCCCCCTGCAAAACAGATACACTGCTTTGAGTACTGTTGGGGAGGATGACTCATCAGGGGAGGGCAGCAGCAGCCAAGTTCATGGCACCGTAGGTGGCTCTGCTGCAAAGGAGGGCAGGAAAAAGAGTGGGAGCGCGATAGTGATAGGGGATTCGATGGTGAGGGGAATAGATAGGCGTTTCTGCGGACGCAACCGAGACTCCAGGATGGTATGTTGCCTCCCTGGTGCAAGGGTCAAGGATGTCTCGGAGCGGGTGCAGGACATTCTGAAATGGGAGGGAGAACAGCCAGTTGTCGTGGTGCACATTGGTACCAACGACATAGGTAAAAAAAGGGATGAGGTCCTACGAAAAGAATTTAAGGAGCTAGGAGCTAAATTAAAAAGTAGGACCTCAAAAGTAGTAATCTCGGGATTGCTACCAGTGCCACGTGCTAGTCAGAGTAGGAATCGCAGGATAGCGCAGATGAATACATGGCTTGAGCAGTGGTGCAGCAGGGAGGGATTCAAATTCTTGGGGCATTGGAACCGGTTCTGGGGGAGGTGGGACCAGTACAAACCGGACGGTCTGCACCTGGGCAGGTCCGGAACCAATGTCCTAGGGGGAGTGTTTGCTAGTGCTGTTGGGGAGGAGTTAAACTAATATTGCAGGGGGATGGGAACCTATACAGGGAGACAGAGGGAGACAAAAAGGAAGCAAAAGCAAAAGACAGAAAGGAGATGAGGAAAAGTGGAGGGCAGAGAAACCCAAGGCAAAGAACAAAAAGGGCCACTGTACAGCAAAATTCTAAAAGGACAAAGGGTGTTAAAAAAACAAGCCTGAAGGCTTTGTGTCTTAATGCAAGGAGTATCCGCAATAAGGTGGATGAATTAATTGTGCAAATAGATGTTAACAAATATGATGTGATTGGGATTACGGAGACGTGGCTCCAGGATGATCAGGGCTGGGAACTCAACATCCAGGGGTATTCAACATTCAGGAAGGATAGAATAAAAGGAAAAGGAGGTGGGGTAGCATTACTGGTTAAAGAGGAGATTAATGCAATAGTTAGGAAAGACATTAGCTTGGATGATGTGGAATCTATATGGGTGGAGCTGCAGAACACTAAAGGGCAAAAATCGTTAGTGGGAGTTGTGTACAGACCTCCAAACAGTAGTAGTGATGTTGGGGAGGGCATCAAACAGGAAATTAGGAGTGCATGCAATAAAGGTGCAGCAGTTATAATGGGTGACTTTAATATGCACATAGATTGGGCTAGCCAAACTGGAAGCAATACGGTGGAGGAGGATTTCCTGGAATGCATAAGGGATGGTTTTCTAGACCAATATGTCGAGGAACCAACTAGGGGGGAGGCCATCTTAGACTGGGTGTTGTGTAATGAGAGAGGATTAATTAGCAATCTCATTGTGCGAGGCCCCTTGGGGAAGAGTGACCATAATATGGTGGAATTCTGCATTAGGATGGAGAATGAAACAGTTAATTCAGAGACCATGGTCCAGAACTTAAAGAAGGGTAACTTTGAAGGTATGAGGCATGAATTGGCTAAGATAGATTGGCTAATGATACTTAAGGGGTTGACTGTGGATGGGCAATGGCAGACATTTAGAGAACGCATGGATGAATTACAACAATTGTACATTCCTGTCTGGCGTAAAAATAAAAAAGGGAAGGTGGCTCAACCGTGGCTATCTAGGGAAATCAGGGATAGTATTAAAGCCAAGGAAGTGGCATACAAATTGGCCAGAAATAGCAGCGAACCTGAGGACTGGGAGAAATTTAGAACTCAGCAGAGGAGGACAAAGGGTTTGATTAGGGCAGGGAAAATGGAGTACGAGAAGAAGCTTGCAGGGAACATTAAGGCGGATTGCAAAAGTTTCTATAGGTATGTAAAGAGAAAGAGGTTAGTAAAAACAAACGTAGGTCCCCTGCAGTCAGAATCAGGGGAAGTCATAACGGGGAACAAAGAAATGGCAGACCAATTGAACAAGTACTTTGGTTCAGTATTCACTAAGGAGGACACAAACAACCTTCCGGATATAAAAGTGGTCAGAGGGTCTATTAAAGAGGAGGAACTGAGGGAAATCTTTATTAGTCGGGAAATTGTGTTGGGGAAATTGATGGGATTGAAGGCCGATAAATCCCCAGGGCCTGATGGACTGCATCCCAGAGTACTTAAGGAGGTGGCCTTGGAAATAGCGGATGCATTGACAGTCATTTTCCAACATTCCATTGACTCTGGATCAGTTCCTATCGAGTGGAGGGTAGCCAATGTAACCCCACTTTTTAAAAAAGGAGGGAGAGAGAAAGCAGGGAATTATAGACCGGTCAGCCTGACCTCAGTAGTGGGTAAAATGATGGAATCAATTATTAAGGATGTCATAGCAGCGCATTTGGAAAATGGTGACATGATAGGTCCAAGTCAGCATGGATTTGTAAAAGGGAGATCATGCTTGACAAATCTTCTGGAATTTTTTGAGGATGTTTCCAATAAAGTGGACAAAGGAGTACCAGTTGATGTGGTATATTTGGACTTTCAGAAGGCTTTCGACAAGGTCCCACACAGGAGATTAATGTGCAAAGTTAAAGCACATGGGATTGGGGGTAGTGTGCTGACGTGGATTGAGAACTGGTTGTCAGACAGGAAGCAAAGAGTAGGAGTAAATGGGTACTTTTCGGAATGGCAGGCAGTGACTAGTGGGGTACCGCAGGGTTCTGTGCTGGGGCCCCAGCTGTTTACATTATACATTAATGATTTAGACGAAGGGATTAAATGTAGTATCTCCAAATTTGCGGATGACACTAAGTTGGGTGGCAGTGTGAGCTGCGAGGAAGATGCTATGAGGCTACAGAGTGACTTGGATAGGTTAGGTGAGTGGGCAAATGCGTGGCAGATGAAGTATAATGTGGATAAATGTGAGGTTATCCACTTTGGTGGTAAAAACAGAGAGACAGACTATTATCTGAATGGTGACAGATTAGGAAAAGGGAAGGTGCAACGAGACCTGGGTGTCATGGTACATCAGTCATTGAAGGTTGGCATGCAGGTACAGCAGGCGGTTAAGAAAGCAAATGGCATGTTGGCCTTCATAGCGAGGGGATTTGAGTACAGGGGCAGGGAGGTGTTGCTATAGTTGTACAGGGCCTTGGTGAGGCCACACCTGGAGTATTGTGTACAGTTTTGGTCTCCTAACTTGAGGAAGGACATACTTGCTGTTGAGGGAGTGCAGCGAAGATTCACCAGACTGATTCCCGGGATGGTGGGACTGACCTATCAAGAAAGACTGAATCAACTGGGCTTGTATTCACTGGAGTTCAGAAGAGTGAGAGGGGACCTCATAGAAACGTTTAAAATTCTGACGGGTTTGGACAGGTTGGATGCAGGAAGAATGTTCCCAATGTTGGGGAAGTCCAGAACCAGGGGTCACAGTCTAAGGATAGGGGGTAAGCCATTTAGGACCGAGATAAGGAGAAACTTCTTCACCCAGAGAGTGGTGAACCTGTGGAATTCTCTACCACAGGAAGTAGTTGAGGCCAATTCACTAAATATATTCAAAAGGGAGTTAGATGAAGTCCTTAGTACTCGGGGGATCAAGGGGTATGGCGTGAAAGCAGGAAGTGGGTACTGAAGTTTCATGTTCAGCCATGAACTCGTTGAATGGCGGTGCAGGCTAGAAGGGCTGAATGGCCTGCTCCTGCACCTATTTTCTATGTTTCTATGTTTCTATGTTACGTATGTAAACATTACCAATGTGTAAGACTTGCCACCAGGGGGTGCACCTGTGGGAGACCCAAGGGTCACCTGCACACCCTGGGCAAGCAGGTATAAAAGGCAGTCTATCATACTGCCTTCTCACTCTGGAGTTACAATAAAGAGACCAAGGTCACAACAATTTGAGCTTAAGATATAGTCTTGTGGAGTTATTTTGAACGTAACAATTGGCGACGAGTAACAGATCGCGAACTTTCACGCAGTTATGGCTGCCATTGGTATTCTTGAGAGATTTGTTGAGGGTGATGCTTGGGAAGCCTTTGTTGAATGTCTTGACTAGTACTTTGTGGCCAACGAGCTGGAAAAGGAAGAAACCGCGGTCAAGCGCAGGGCGATTCTCCTCACCAGTTACGGGTCCACGATATATGGCCTCATCAAAAATCTGCTAGCACCGATGAAACCAACGGAGAAGACATATGAAGAGTTGTGCACGCTGGTTCAGGAAAATCTCAAGCCGAAAGAGAGCATCCTGATGGCCAGGTATCGCTTTTATATGCACCATCGCTCAGAGAACCAGGATGTGGCGAGCTATGTCGCTGACCTAAGATGCCTTGTGGGACTGTGCATATTTTCTGGATTTTTGGGGGAAGTGCGTTGCTGGATTTTTTTCGTGCTTGGAATCGGCCACAAGGTCATTCTTCACAAACTGCTGTCTGCCGAATCCCTGGACCTGAGCAAGGCCATCAATATAGCCCAGGCTTTTATGTCCACAAACGATAACACTAAACAGATATCATTGCAGCATTGGAACTCACCGGCAAGTACTATGCATAAAATAACGCCTTCAGCAGGCAGAACTGTACATGGCAGGACCTACACATTGGCAGTGCGGCAGTGAAAGTATCGTACGATGGAACTGTGCATGATTTATCACTATGGATTGCACCAGGCAATGGCCCAACGCTGTTCAGCAGAAGCTGGCTAGGAAAGATCTGATGGAACTGGGACATCAAATCACTGTCTTCGATGGATGACGCCTCGTGCGCCCAAGTACAAAACAAATTCCTGTCGTTATTTGAGCCAGGCATCGGCAACTTCACAGGCGCCAAAGTGCAGATCCATCTAGTCCCTGATGCACGACCCGTTCATCACACGGCCCGAGCGGTTCCATATATAATGTGAGAGAAAGTCGAGATCGAGCTGGTCAGACTTCAACGAGAGGGGATCATATCGGCAGTCAAGTTCAACGAGTGGGCCAGTCCAATTGTTCCGGTGTTGAAAAGCGATGGGACGGTCAGAATCTGCGGGGACTCCAAGGTAACGATCAACCGAGTCTCGTCACAGGACCAGTACTCACTACCCAAAGCGGATGACCTATTTGCAATGCTAGCAGGGGGGAAGTTGTTCAACAAGCTGGATCTGACCTCTGCTTACATGACACAGGAGCTGGCTGAACCTTCAAAAAAACACGCACAGAGGACTGTTCATGTACCACAGATGCCCCTTTGGGATTCGCTCGGCAACAGCCATCTTACAGGGGAACATGGAGAGTCTGCTGAAATCGGTTCCACGCACCGTGGTGTTCCAAGACGACATCTTGATCACTGGCCGCAACACCACCGAACACTTGCACAACCTGGTAGAGGTTCTCAAGCAACTGGGCAGAGTGGGATGCATTGATTGTACAATAATGTCGTCATGTACGTTCACTGCCACCATTGAAAGCCTCCGGGCCATGTTCGCCACCCATGGTTTGCCCGACGTCCTTGTTAGTGACAATGGACCATGCTTCACCAGCTCGGAATTCAATGAGTTCATGACCCGCAATGGCATCAAGCTTGTCAGGTCTGTGCCGTTTAAGCCCGCATCCAATGGTCAAGTGGAACGGCAGTCCAAACCATCAAGCAGAGCTTGAAACGCGTGACAGACGGTTCCCTGCGGACCGGGTTATTTCGGATTCTGCTCAGCTACCGCACGCGACCCCACTCGCTTACCGGGGTTCCCCCTGCAGAATTCCTAATGAAGAGAGCACTCAAAACTAGGCTCTCCTTAGTCCACCCGGATCTCAATGATCATGTAGAAACTGGCATAACGTGTTCCACGATCACGCGGCTGTATCACGTGACATTGAGGTTAATGACCCTGTGTTTGTTCTTAATTACGGTCATGGTCCCAAATGGGTTGCTGGCACTGTGTTAGCCAAGGAGGGGAATAGAGTGTTTGTTGTCAAACTTTTGAACAGACAAACGTGCAGAAAGCACTTGGATCAGACCAAACTGCGGTTCACTGACAACCAAGAACAGTTTGAAGAGGACATGGCCATCATTGATCCACCGACACACACCCAACCAGCAATCGACCTCGCGGTCAACCACGAGGATGAACCCACCATGCCCGACAGTTCGATCAGACCAGCCACACTGCAGTGCAGCAATGATCCAACCGACTCACCCATGCCAGGACTTCAACTCAGGCGATCAACCCGGGAACGCAGAGACCCGGATCGCCTCAACTTGTAAATAACTTGTACATAAGACTTTGGGGTGGAATGATGTTATATATGTAAACATTACCAATGTGTAAGACTTGTCGCCAGTGGGCGCACCTGTGAGAGACCTAAGAGTCACCTGCACACCCCGGGCAAGCAGGTATAAAAGACAGTCTACCATGCTCCTTCTCACTCTGGAGTTACAATAAAGAGACCAAGGTCACAACAGTTTGAGCTTAAGATGTACAGTCTTGTGGAATTATTAAGAACGTAACAAGACATATTTAATTGGCATGGTTTGGTGAATGAATAATAATCAGTGCTGAATAAATGGAGTGATTCTCTTAATTATGTGACTTGTTACCCCCAAGCCCTTCCCATTGCCTCAGGACAATGCTCTGTGATTCTGCATTTGGCGCTTGAAGTGCTACTGAAAGCTGATGTGTTTGGGTTCTGGCGTCATTGCAAATGACCTCTTCTCAAGAGAAGGAAGGAGACAACCTATTAGAAGCAATTTATCTGACGAACCTGTTCTGTTTTCCATTTGAATGCTGGGTGATCCATTTAACTGCAAGGGTCAGTGAGAGACGGTATGCTTCAATGGACATAAGAATCTAAGAATTAGGAGCAGGAGTACGCCATTCGGCCCCTCGAGCCTGCTGCGCCATTCAATAAGATCATGGCTGATCTTCGACCTCAACTCCACTTTCCTGCCCGATCCCCATATCCCTTGATTCCCCTAGAGTCCAAAAATCTATTGATCTCAGCCTTGAATATACGCAACGCCTGAGCCTCCACAGCCCCCTGGGGTAGAGAGTCACCAAAGCCTCACAAAATTCTGATTGAACAAATGTCTCCTCATAGAATCATAGAATGGTTACAGCATGGAAGAGGGCCATTCGGCCCATCGAGTCCGTGCCGGCCCTCGGCTACTCCCACTCCACTGCCCCTTCCCCGTAACCCTGCAATTTTTTTTCCTTCACATACTT
This sequence comes from Pristiophorus japonicus, assembly GCF_044704955.1. Classification (NCBI taxonomy): domain Eukaryota; kingdom Metazoa; phylum Chordata; class Chondrichthyes; family Pristiophoridae; genus Pristiophorus; species Pristiophorus japonicus. Next base: position 304,872,397 of record NC_091980.1, read on the forward strand.
ACCCAACTCCCTTTTGAAAGATAAAATTGAGTCTGCCTCCACCATCCTTTCAGGCAGTGCATTCCAAATCTTAACTCCATAGGATGCTTCACTACGTTAAAGACACTATATAAATACAAGGGCCTGATAGTCTGCATCCCAGAGTACTTAGGAAGTGGCCCTAGAAATAGTGAATGCATTGGTAGTCATTTTCCAACATTCTATAGCCTCTGGATCAGCTCCTATGAATTGGAGGGTAGCTAATGTAACCCCACTTTTTAAAAAAGAAGGGAGAGAGAAAACAGGGAATTATAGACCGGTTAGCCTGATATCGGTAGTGGGGAAAATGTTGGAATCAATTATTAAAGATCTAATAGCAGCGCATTTGGAAAGCCGTGACAGGATCGGTCCAAGTCAGCATGGATTTATGAAAGGGAACTCATGCTTGACAAATCTTCGAGAATTTTTTGAGGATGTAACTAGTAGAGTGGACAAGGGAGAACCAGTGGATGTGGTGTATTTGGACTTTCAAAAGATTTTTGACAAGGTCCCACACAAGAGATTAGTGTGCAAAATTAAAGCACATGGTATTGGGGGTAATGTATTGACGTGGACAGAGAACTGGTTGGTAGACAGGAAGCAGAGAGTCAGGATAAACGGGTCCTTTTCAGAATGCAGGCAGTGACTAGTGGGGTACCGCAAGGTTCAGTGCTGGGACCCCAGCTATTTACAATATACATTAATGATTTAGACAAAGGAATTGAATGTAATATCTCCAAGTTTGCAGATGACACTAAGCTGGGTGGCAGTGTGAGCTGTGAGGAGGCTGCTGAGAGGCTGCAGGGTGACTTGGACAGGTTAGGTGAGTGGGAAAATGCATGGCAGATGCAGTATAATGTGGATAAATGTGAGGTTATCCACTTTGGTTAATTAGGAAAAGGGGAGGTGCAACGAGACCTGGGTGTCATGGTACATCAGTCATTGAAAGTTGGCATGCAGGTACTGCAGGCGGTGAAGAAGGCAAATGGCATGTTGGCCTTCATAGCGAGAGTATTTGAGTATAGGAGCAGGGAGGTCTTACTGCAGTTGTACAGGGCCTTGGTGAGGCCGCACCTGGAATATTGTGTTCAGTTTTGGTCTCCTAATCTGAGGAAGGACATTCTTGCTATTGAGGGAGTGCAGCGAAGGTTCACCAGACTGATTCCCAGGATGGCAGGACTGACATATGAAGAAAGACTGGATTAACTAGGCTTATATTCACTGGAATTTAGAAGAATTGAGAGGAGATCTCATAGAAACATATAAAATTCTGACAGGATTGGACAGGTTAGAAGAACGAATAATGTTCCCGATGTTGGGGAAGTCCAGAACCAGTGGTCACAGTCTAAGGATAAGGTGTAAGCTATTTAGGACCGAGATGAGGAGAAACTTCTTCACTCAGAGAATTGTGAACCTGTGGAATTCTCTACCACAGAAAGTTGTTGAGGCCAGTTCATTAGATATATTCAAAAGGGAGTTAGATGTGGCCCTTACGGCTAAAGGGATCAAGGCCCTTGGAGAGAAAGCAGGAATGAGGTACTGAGGTGAATGATCAGCCATGATCTTATTGAATGGTGGTGCAGGCTCGAAGGGCCGAATGGCCTACTCCTGCACATATTTTCTATGTTTCTATGTTGTTAACTACTCGCTGTGTAAAAAGTTTTTTTTTTTACCTCGCCTTTGGTTCTATTGCCAATCAGCTTATATCTGTGTCCTCTGGTTCTCGGCCCTTCTGCCCAATGTGAACAGTCTCTCTCTATCTACTCTGTCCAGACCTCTTATGGTCTTGAACACCTCGATCAAATCTCCTCTCAACCTTCTCTGCTCTAAGGAGAACAATCCCAGCTTCTCCAGTCTATCCACGTAACCGAAGTCCCTCATCCCTGGAATCATTCTCGTAAATCTTTTCTGCGCCCTCTCTAAGGCCTTCACATCCTTCCTAAAGTGTGGTGCCCAGAATTGGACACAATACTCCAGTTGAGGCCAAACCAGTGTTTTATACAGGTTCATCATAATTTCCACACTTTTGTTCTCTATGCCTCTATTCATGAAGCCCAGGATCCCGTAAGCTTTTTAAACTTCTTTCTCAACCTGCCCTGCCACCTTCAACGATTTGTGCACATATACCCCCAGGTCTCTCTGTTCATGCTCCCTTTAGGATTGTACCCCTTTAGTTTATATTTCCTCTCCTCGTTCCTTCCATCAAATTGTATCACTTCGCACATTTCTATGTTAAATATCATCTGCCACGTGTCCGTCCATCCCACCAGCCTGTCTATGTCTTCCTGAAGTCGATCACTCTCCTCCTCACTGTTCACTATACTTCCAAGTTTTGTGTCATCTGCAAATTTTGAAATTGTGCCCTGTACACCAAGTCCAAGTCATTACTATATATCAAGAAAAGCAGTGGTCCTAGAACCGACCCCTGGGGAACACCACTGTATACCTTCCTCCAGTCCGAAAAACAACTGTTCACCACTACTCTCTGTTTCCTGTCACTGAACCAATTTTGTATCTATGCTGCCACCGTCCCTTTTATTCCATGGGTTCCAACTTTGCTGGTAAGCCTATTATGTGGCACTTTGTCGAACGCCTTTTGGAAATCCATGTACACCACTTCAACTGCATTGCCCTCATCAATCCACTCTGTTACCTCATCAGAATTTTCGATCAAGTTGGCTAAACACGATTTGCCTTTAACAAATCCGTGCTGACTTTCCTTATTTAATTCCCCCCCTATCCAAGTGACTGTTAATGTTGTCCCTGATTACTGTTTCTAAAAGCTTCCCCACTACCAAGGTTAAACTGACTGGCTCGTAGTTACTGGGTTTATCTTTACTGCCATTTTTGAACAAGCGTGTAATATTTGCAATTTTCCAGTCCTCTGGTTCCACCCCTGTGTCTCTAGAGGATTGGAATATTATGGTCGGTACCTCCGCGATTTCAGCCCTCAATTCCCTCTGCATCCTAGGATACATCCCATCTGCTCCTGGTGATTTATCCACTTTAAGTACAGCCAGCCTTTCTAATACCACTTCTTTATCAATTTTTATCCTATCAAGTGTCTCCACTACCTTCTCCTTCACTATGTCTATGGCAGCATCCCCTTCCTTGGTGAAGACAGATGTAAAGTACTCATTAGTACCTCAGCCATACCCTCTATCTCCATACATAGGTCTCTTTTTTGGTCCCTAATCGGCCCCACCCCTCCTCTCACTACCCTTTTACTATTTATATGCCTATATGAGACTTTTGGATTACCTTTTGTGTTGCCTGACATTCTGTTCTCATACCCTCTCTTTGGCCCTCTTATTTTCTTTTTCACCTCTGACCTTTCTATATATATATATAGCCTGATTCTCAGATGTATTTGAAACCTGACATCTGCCATACGCGCTCTTCTTCTGCTTCATCATATTCTCTATCTCTTTCATCATCCAGGGAACCCTGACTTTAGTTGCCTTGCCTTTCCCCCTAGTGGGAATGTACTTTAACTGTACCTGAACTATTTCCTCTTTAAAGGCAGCCCATTGTTCCATTACAGTTTTGCCTGCCAATCTTTGATTCCCGTTTACCCGGGCCAGATCCGTTTTCATCCCACTGAAATTGGCCTTCCCCCAGTTAAACATTTTTACTTTAGATTGCTCCCTGTCCCTTTCCACAGCTGATCTAAACCTTATCTTACTATGATCATTGTTCCCTAAATGTTCCCCCACTGACACTGGCTCCCCTTGACCCACCTCACTCCCCAGAACCAGATCCAGCAATGCCTCCTCCCTCGTCGGGTCGAAAACATACTGATCAAGAAATTTCTCCTGAACACACGTCACAAATTCTTCCCCCTCTCTGCCCTTTACACTATTACGATCCCAGTCTATATTAGGATAGTTGAAGTCCCCCATTATTACCACTCTATAGTTCTTGCACCTCTCTGTAATTTATCTGCAATTTGCTCCTCCATATCCTTCCCATTAGTAGGTGGTCTATAGAATACACCTAGTAGTGTAATGACACCTCTATTGTTTCTTAACTCCAGCCATTTAGATTCTGTCCTTGACCCCTCCAGGACATCCTCCCTCTCCAACACTGTAACATTCTCCTTAACCAATACTGCCACACCACCTCCAATCTTTCCTGAACACCAGGAATATTTAATACCCAATCCTGACATTTTTTTGAGCCAGGTCTCAGTTATTGCCACAACATCATATTCCCATATGGCTATTCGTGCTAGAAGCTCACTTACCTTGTTTACTACGTCTCATCTCCGTCCTAAATGGCCGACCCCTTATCCTGAGAGTTTGGCCCCTAGTTTCTAGACTCTCCATTTTGTTTCAATGAGATCATCTCTTATTCTTCTAAACTCCAGAGAGTATAGGCCCAATCTACTCAACCTCTTAAATGTCAGCTGTGCCTCAGTGCTACCTGCCACCATCTCAGCACAACCCCAGCCCGGCACGAGGTAGAAAAGGCCATTCATCAGCTGAAGAATAACAAGGCAACAGGAGCAGATGGAATTCCGGCCAAAGCCGGAAGAATGGCGGAGAAGCACTTTTGTCACGAATACATGACCTAAATTCTCTTATCTGGAAGGAGGAGAGCATGCCAGGAGATCTCAGGGACGCAGTAATCGTGACCGCCTTCAAAATACGGGACAAGTCCTATTGCAGCAACTGCAGAGGAATCTCCCTGCTGTCGGCCACTGGGATAGAATCCTCCTCAACGGTCTTCTCTCTGTGGCTGAAGAGCTCCTCCTGGAGTCACAATACGGATTCCGTCCACTGAGGGGTACAACGGACATGATCTTCACCACACGACAACTACAAGAGAAATGCAGGGAACAGCACCAACCCTTGTACCTGGCCTTCTTTGACCTCACAAAGGCCTTTGACACTGTCAACCATGAGGGACTATGGAGCGTCCTCCTCCGTTTCGGCTGCCCTCAAAAGTTTGTCACCATCCTCCGCCTGCTCCACGATGACATGCAGGCCATGATCCTGACCAATGGATCCTCCACAGACCCAATCCACATCCGGACCGGGTTCAAGCAGGGCTGCGTCAGCGCACCAACACTCTTCTCGATCTTCCTTACTGCAATGCTACATCTCACCCTCAACAGGCTCCCCGCTGGAGTGGAGCTAAATTACAGGGCAAACGGGAATCTGTTCAACCTCCGCCGCCTCCAGGCCAGATCCAAGGTCGTCCCATCCTCCGTCATCGAACTACAGTACGCGGATGACGCTTGTATCGGCGCACACTCGGAGGCCGAACTTCAAGCCATCGTCAACACTTTCACCGAGGGGTACGAGAGCATGGGCCTTACTCTAAACATCCGTAAGACAAAGGTCCTCTATCAACCTGATCCCGCCGCACAGCAGTTACCCCCGGTCATCAAAATCCACAACGAGGTCTTAGACAATGTAGACCATTTTCCATATCTCGGGAGCCTACTGTCAGCAAGAACAAACATTGATGACAAGGTCTAACACTGGCTTCAGTGTGCCAGCTCAGCCTTCGGTCACCTGAGGAAGAGAGTGCTTGAAGACCAGGACCTCAAACCCGGCACCAAGCTCATGGTCTACAGCCCTCCTATATGGCTCAGAGATGTGGACTATATACAACAGACACCTCAAAGCGCTGGAGAAGTACCACCAGCGCTGCCTCCACAAGATCCTGTAAATCTACTGGGAGGATAGACGCACCAATGTCGACGTTCTCACTCAGGCCAAGATCCCCAGTATCGAAGCACTGATCACGCTCAATCAGCTCCGTTGGGCGGACCACACGTCCACAAGCCCGACACGAGACTCCCAAAGCAAGCGCTCTACGCTGAACTCCTACACGGCAAGCGAGCTCCAGGTGAGCAGAGGAAACGCTTCAAGGACACCCTCAAAGCCTCCTTGACAAAGTGCAACATCCCCACCGACTCCTGGGAATCCCTGGCCCAAGATCGCCCAAGATGGGAGGGCGCTGAGCACCTCGAGTCCCATCGCTGAGAACAAGCAGAAACCAAGCGTAAACAGCGGAAGGGGCGTGTGTCAACCCAGGTTCCCCGACCTCCCTTTCCTTCAACTGTGACAGAGACTGTAGGTCTCGCATTGGACTGTTCAGTCACCTGAGAACTCACTTTTAGAGTGGAAGCAAGTCATCCTCGACTCCGAGAGACTGCGTATGATGATGATGATGGTGATGATGATGATGGGTAGCACACTCGCTTCTGAGTCAGAAGGTTGTGGGTTCAAGTCCCACTACAGGGATTTAAGCACATAAATCTAGATTCACACTCCAGTGCAGTGCTGAGGGAGTGCCGCACTGTCGGAGGTGCCGTCTTTGGGTGAGACGTTAAACCGAGGTCCCATCTGCCCTCTCAGGTGGACGTAAAAGATCCCACAGCCACTATTTCGAAGAAGAGCAGAGGAGTTATCCCCGGTGTCCTGGCCAATATTTATCCCTCAATCAACATCACTAAAACAGATTATCTGGTCATTATCACATTGCTGTTTGTGGGAGCTTGATCATCATCATAGGCAGTCCCTCAGAATCGAGGAAGACTTGCTTCCACTCTTAACATGAGTCCTTAGGTGGCTGAACAGTCCAATACGAGAGCCACAGTCCCTGTCACAGGTGGGACAGATAGTCGTTGAGGGAAAGGGAGGGTGGGACTGGTTTGCCACACGCTCTTTCCGCTGCCTGCGCTTGATTTCTGCATGCTCTCAGCGATGAGACTCGAGGCGCTCAGCTCCCTCCATGCACTTCCTCCACTTAAGGCGGTCTTTGGCTAGGGACTCCCAGGTGTCAGTGGGGATGTCGCACTTTATCAGGGAGGCTTTGAGGGTGTCCTTGTAACGTTTCCTCTGCCCACCTTTGGCTCGTTTGCCGTGAAGAAGTTCCGAGTAGAGCGCTTGCTTTGGGAGTCTCGTGTCTGGCATGTGGACATTGTGGCCTGCCAAGCGGAGCTGGTCGAGTGTGGTCAGTGCTTCAATGCTGGGGATGTTGGCCGGGTCGAGGACGCATACGTTGATGCATCTGTCCTCCATGGGGATTTGTAGGATCTTGCGGAGACATCGTTGGTGGTATTTCTCCAGCGACTTGAGGTGTCTGCTGTACATGGTCCAAGTCTCTGAGCCATACAGGAGGGCGGGTATTACTACAGCCCTGTAGACCATGAGCTTGGTGGTAGATTCGAGGGCCTGGTCTTCAAACACTCTTTTCCTCAGGTAGCCGAAAGCTGCATTGGCGCACTGGAGGTGGTGTTGAATCTCGCCATCAATATCTGCTTCTGTTGATAAGAGGCTCCTGAGATATGGGAGCTTGATGTATGCATGTTGGCTGCTGTGTTTCCTACATTACAACAGTGACTACACTCCAAAAGTACTTCATTGGCTGTAAAGCGTTTTGAGACGTCCGGTGCTTGTGAAAGTCGCTATATAACTTTCTTTGTTTTATAAAATATAAACAGAAAATGCTGGAAATCTCAGCAGGTCAGGCAGCATCTGTGGAGAGAGAAACAGAGTTAACGTTTCAGGTCGATGACCCTTCGTCAGAAATAGAAAAGGTTAGAGATATAACACGTTCTTAGCAAGTAAAGAGGCTGGGAAAGGGGGAGGGGGAGAAAGAACAAAAGGGAAGGTTTGTGATAGGGTGGAAGGCAGGCGAGATTAGAGAGTCAAAAAGGATGATGGTGCGAGGCGAAACGAGATGGTAATGGAGCAAGTAAGGAACCAAAAGGTGGATCCAGCAGAGCTCTAACTGGGAATGACAGAATCATCAGCAACAATTGCTGTCTGAAAAAATGGGGGCAGAGGTTATGATCTGAAATTGTTGAACCCAATGTTGAGTCCGGTTGGCTGTAAAATGCCTAATCGAAAGATGAGGTGCTGTTCCTCGAGCTTGTGTTGAGCTTCATTGGAACAGTGTAGGAGGCCGAGGACGGAGAGGTCAGAGTGGGAATGGAGCGGGGAATTAAAGTGACAGGCGACCGGAAGCTCGGGGTCACCCTTATGGACTGAACGGAGGTGCTCCACAAAGCGGTCGCCCAATCTGCGTTTGGTCTCCCCAATGTAGAGGAGACCACATCGTGAGCAGCGAATACAGTATACTAAATTGCAAGAAGTACAAGTAAATCGCTGTTTCTCCTAGAAGGACCGATTGTGGCCCTGGATGGTGGGAAGGAAGGAGGTAAAAGTGCAGGGGTTGCATCTCCTGTGCTTGCACGGGAAGGGGAGGGGGTGTTGGGAGTGATGGAGGAGTGGACCAGGGTGTGGCGGAAGGAATGGTCCCTTTGGAATGCTGAAAGGGGAAGGGAAGGGAGGATGTGCCAGAATCAATCTAACGAACCTTTGTTGCACCCCTTCTAAGGCAAATAGATGCTTCCTTAGGTAAGGAGACCAAAACTGTACACGTTACTCCAGGTGTGGCCTCATATCATTGACTTCGTTTTGAAGAGCATTTATTTTGCTATTCACTGACAAAACACTTTGGCCACATTGCTTGGCTCCTATCTCCACAATCTCCTCTGGCCCTATATCTCCCTCACCAAACACTTGCTTCTTCTGACTCTTGCCTTTTGTAAGTTCCCTCACTCCTTTTGCCGCACCATTGATGCAGAAACTGGGTTCCCACTCCCAGAAATTGCCTGCCGAAACCCAGCTGCCACGATCTCCCTCCCCTCCTTGAAAAAAGATATTGGGCAGGACAGTAGAAGAACATACTGACGCGGTGAGCTGCAGAGGTGGGAGGAGGCTCGTGTGGAACATAAACACCGGCACGGACCTTTTGGGGGCGAAAGGCGATAGGCAGTCCCTCGGAATCGAGGAAGACTTGCTTCAACTCTTAGAATGAGTCCTTATGTGGCTGAACAGTCCAATACGAGAACCACAGTCCCTGTCACAGGTGGGGCAGATAGTCATTGAGGAAAGGGTGGGTGGGACAGGTTTGCCGCATGCTCCTTCCACTGCCTGCGTTTGATTTCTGCATGCTCTCGGCGACGAGACTCGAGGTGCTCAGCGCCCTCCCGGATGCACTTCCTCCACTTAAGGCAGTCTCTGGCCAGGGTCTCCCAGGTGCCGGTGGGGATGTTGCACTTTATCAGGGAGGCTTTGAGGGTGTCCTTGTAACGTTTCCTCTGCCCACCTTTGGCTCATTTGCCGTGAAGGAGCTCCGAGTAGAGTACTGTATCCATGCTGTAAATAACATGTCGTTCAATGTAGTGGTTTATCAACTTTAGGTGGTGTTGGCCTGGATACGAACAGACGAAGAATGACGGACAGGTAAAGACCATTTGGTCCATCGAGCCTGTCCCACACAATTGCGATACCTTGTGTATCACAACATATACACTCCACCCCACCCCAAACTGTGAGGTCCCCTGGGAGAGGCAAAAAATGGGAAAAATTCCTGCCTTTTCAAATGGAACCACCTAAATAAACAGAAAAGGCTGCAAATAGACGGCAGATAAATCAGCATCTGAAAGGGGCAAAGTAGTTTGATAGTTTGCGTTGAGGTTCTTTATGAGAACTCATTAATAATCTGACAGTCACCAATCTCAGCCATTACAGCTCTTTAGAATGGGCAAGCTGTTTAGCAGTTGAAGCATCCATTTAATCACAGTGTAAGTCAGAGTGCTGAAGCAGTGTGGAGCACACCAGGCCCTCGGGCCTGCAAGTTCACCATGACAACGGTGGCAATTTGCTTCTGGTTTAATCACTCCGAAGCGATCTTGTCAAGGAGCTGGTGAGCTTCAGCTCGTTGAGCGCGATAGATTATCTGCTAGTTTCCTCTGATTTAATCTCTTACTGATACGGCCATACTGTCGGCTTCTCCTGTGAAGATCATGTACTGGCAGTTGAACATCGCTGTGCTCGCTGGGAGTTGGAGCTCCTCCTCCTTCCCCCACCCTTTCCGCTCTCGTTCTCAACACTCAATTACTCGTCCCTATGACTGTGACTTTAAAAATGTTAAAACTATGTTATTTTGAAAATGGTGTTTTTCGGTGCGAGTGCCCACTCGACAGCTCCCCTGCTGTCTCGGTGGGGAACTGCGCCACCTGCCGTGGTACCTGTACTACGCCCTGAACTCCTGGCTGGCCTCTCACATTCTACCCTACGTAAACTAGAGGTGATCCAAAGCCCAGCTGCCCGTGTCCTAACTCGCACCAAGTCCCACTCATCCATCACCCTTGTGCTCACCAACCTACATTGGCTCGCGGTTAAACAATGGCTCGATTTCAAAATTCACATCCTTATTTTCAAATCCCTCCATGGCCTCACCCCTGCCTATCTCTGTAATCTCCTCCAGCCCCAGAACCCCCCCAAGATATCCACGCTCCTCTAATTCTGCCCTCTTGAGCATCCCTGATTATAATCGCTCAACCAGTGGTGGCCGTTCCTTCAGCTGCCTGGGCCCCAAGCTCTGGAACTCCCTCCCCAAACCTCTCCTCCCTCTCTACCTCTCTTTCCTCCTTCAAGACGCTCCTTAAAACATACCTCTTTGACCAAGCTTTTGGTCACGCCTTAATATCTCCTTATGTGGCTCGGTATCAAATTGTTTGTCTCATAATACTCCTGTGAAACGCCTTGGGACATTTCACTACGTTAAAGGCGCTATATAAATATAAGTTATTGTGTTGTTGTTGAGCTTGCATTTTGAAACCGCCTTTCATGCCGTGGATGTGCCGAAGTGATTCACAGCCAATGATGTATTTTTAGAGTAATGTAGGAAAGGCAGCAACCAATTTACACACAGCAAGGTCTCACAAAACAGCAATAAGATAATGGGGCAGACAATATGTATTTAGTGATGTTGGTTGAGAGATAAATATTGGCCAGGACACCGGGGAGAACTCCCCTGCTCTCCTACCAGATCTGTTTGCGTCCACCTGAGAGGGCAGACGGGGCCTCGGGAGACAAAAGACGGCACCTCCGGCAGTGCATCACCCCCTCAGTGCAGCATCAGCTGGGATTTTGAGCTCAAGTCTCTGGCTTGAAGCACACAAACGTCTGACCCAGAGGCGAGAGCACTGCCCCCTGAGCCGCAGCTGGCATAGACGCGTGGACATTGCTATTTTGGCTGTTCTTTGGCCAGCTTTGCTTTCGCTGTACTTGTCAGGAAATGCTTCAGGAATTGAAACAATTCTGAAAAATACCATGAAGTTGGCGCTTTCCTCCAGCGTGCATTTTTTTTTTTAAAACAGTGAGCAAATTGCAGTCTTGCTCTGTCTGTGTCAGCTGTGGCTCAGTGGATAGCACTCTTGCCTCTGAGTCAGAAGGTCATGGGTTCAAGTCCCACTCTTGGCTCTGTAATCCAGTGCAGTACTGACTTTTTGATGAGATGTTAAACCAAGGATCCTGTCTGCCCTCTCAGGTGGATGTCAAAAGATCCTTTTGAAGAAAAGGAGAGAAGTTCTCTGTAATGTATTTGCTTCAGGGGTTCTTTCTTAAGAATTCATCGTAACACATTAAGAACTGGTTGGTTTATTAACAAAAGGTTTAAAAATCACACTACACATTACCAGTTCATCCACCGGGCTCACAACCACCTGCCTCATCGTGAAACCCCATCGAACCCAACTGGCTGGGGTTTTATTGAGTCTTGGAAACATCACATGCCTGGCTAAGCCACTCACAACTCAACAGCTCTACAACTATTTTAAAGTAACATTAATACAACTGCCCCCTTATTAAAGGGACACTAGAACCAACAAATTAACAAATGAAACTTTTTGAAACTACGGTCAAATTAAAATTTGGTTGCCGGAGGTGATGATGCTCTCCAGTCCCTCCGGTGCCCACCTCTCGCGGAAGGCCGCGAGCGTACCGGTGGACACCGCGTGCTCCATCTCCAGGGACACCCTGGCGTGAATGTACACGCGGAAGAGAGGCAGGCAGTCGGGCTGAACGACTCAATAGCTCTACAAACCTGTGAACATACTCGCAGGAGCATACATTACATTCTCCCTAGTGTCCTGGCCAATACTTATCCTTCAGCCAGTTAAAAAAAATAATGATTATGTGGCCATTATCACAATGCGGACACTCCAGTTCAGTACTGAGGGAGTGCTGCACTGTCAGAGGCGCCGTCTTTCTCTGAAACCTCTCAGGCGCATGTAAAAAAAAAAATCCCACAGCACTTCTCAAAGAAGCTAGTGTCTTGACCAATATTTTCCATTAACCAACATGACTAAAAAAAACAGATTATCTGGTCATTGTCTCATTGGTGTTTGTAGATCTGGGAGGGCGCTGAGCACCTCGAGTCTCGTCACCGAGAGCGTGCAGAAAACAAGCGCAGGCAGCGGAAGGAGCGTACGGCAAACCAGACTCCCCACCCACCCTTTCCTTCAACCACTGTCTGTCCCACCTGTGACAGAGACTGTAATTCCAGTATTGTTCAGTCACCTGAGAACTCACTTTTGGAGTGGAAGCAAATCTTCCTCAATTCCGAGGGACTGCCTATGATGATGATGATGATGATGGTGGTGTTTGTGGGAGCTTGCTGTGCTCAAATTGGTTGCCGCGTTTCCTACATTACAAATGTGACATAGAAACATAGAAAATAGGAGCAGCAGTAGGCCATTCGGCCCCTCAAGTCTGCACCGCCATTCAATATGATCATGGCTGATCCTCTATCCTAACACCATATTCCCGCTTTTTCCTCATACCCCTTGATACCTTTTGTTTCTAGAAATCTATCTATCTCCCTCTTAAATATATTCAGTGACTTGGCCTCCACAGCCTTCTGTGGTAGAGAATTCCACAGGTTCACCACCCTCTGAGTGAAAACATTTCTCCTCACCTCGGTCCTAAATTTCCTACCCCGTATCCTGAGACTGTGACCCCTTGTTCTAGACTTCCCAGCCCGGGGAAACATCCTCCCCGCATCCAGTCTATCCAACCCCGTCAGAATTTTATACGTTTCAATGAGATCCCCTCTCATTCTTCTAAACTCTAGTGAATACATGCCTAGTCGACCCAATCTCTCCTCACATGACAGTCCTGCCATCCCAGGAATCAGTCTGGTGACTGCACTTGAAATCATAGGCAGACCCTCGGAATCGAGGAAGACTTGCTTCCACTCCTGAAGTGAGTTCTTTGGTGGCTGAACAGTCCAATATGAGTACCACAGTCCCTGTCACTGGTGGGACAGCCAGTCGTTGAGGGAAAGGGAGGGTGGGACAGGTTTGCCGCACGCTCTTTCCGCTGCCTGAGCTTGATTTCTGCATGCTCTCGCTGACGAGACCCGAGGCGCTCAGCGCCCTCCCGGATGCACTTCCTCCACTTAGGGCGGTCTTTGGCCAGGGACTCCCAGGTGTCAGTGGGGGTGTTGCACTTTATCAGGGAGGCTTTGAGGGTGTCCTTGTAGCATTTCCTCTGCCCACCTTTGGCTCGTTTGCCGTGAAGGAGCTGTGTTACATAAAATAGGGCTACTGATCTACAACAGTGAGCTATTGATCCGAGAGCTGCACTTGAAAAGTATTTCATTGGCTGTAAAGCGCTTTGGGACGTCCTGAGGGTCGTAAAAAGGCGCTATATAAATGCGAGTCTTTTTCCCCTGGTGCCTGTGTTCAGTGCCTTGTGCCACGGCTGAGTTACTTAGTCGCCCGTTTTGTTTCTCTTCCAGGTTTCGGGATGACCACGCCGGCGACCGTGGGCGGGAAGATCTTCCTGATATTCTACGGCCTCGTCGGGTGCGCGGCGACCATCCTCTTCTTCAACCTGTTCCTGGAGCGGCTGATCACCGTCCTGGCCTACATCCTGAAGACCTGCCACGAGCGGCAGCTGAGGCGCAGCGGGGTGCTGCCCCACGAGAACTGCCGGGACCCCGGCAACACGGGCGAGGTGGACAGCCTGGCCGGCTGGAAGCCCTCCGTCTACTACGTCATGCTGATCCTGGGTGTGGCCGCCGTGGCCATCTCTTGCTGCGCCTCGGCCATGTACACCCCCGTCGAGGGCTGGACCTATCTGGACTCCATCTACTTTTGCTTTGTGGCTTTTAGCACCATCGGCTTTGGCGACCTGGTGAGCAGCCAAAACATGAGGTACGACTGCCAGGGTTTCTATCGGCTCGGCAACTTTCTGTTCATCCTGATGGGGGTGTGTTGTATTTATTCTCTGTTTAACGTTATATCCATTGTCATAAAGCAGTTCCTCAACTGGAGCCTGAAGCGGTTGGAGTGCAGGTGCTGCCGCAGGTGCCAACGGGCACTGTTCGGGCCGGGCAGGAACGCCGTGGTGCCAGGCGTGACCCGCCCCCGGCGGAAGATCTCCATCGAGACCGACGGCTTTAACGAGAGCGAGGCAGCGGGGGACGGGCGCCGGCTGTCCGGCGAGATGATCTCCATGAGGGACTTCTTGGCCGCCAACAAGGTTTCGCTGGCCATCATGCAGAAGCAGCTGTCGGAGGCGGCCAACGGCCACTCCAGGGCCGGCGGCCCGGCCTCGCGGCACAACGGCTTCTCCGGCGGAGTGGGGGCCCTGGCCATCATGAACAATCGGCTGGCGGAAACCAGCGTGGACCGATGACCGCTCGGCGCGGGGGGCGGGGAGACAGGGGGACGCACACCCACGTCAACCCCCAACTCTCAATTACGCCTTAAATGACTGCTGTGCTTTTTATATGAAAAGAAACATTAAATATTGCTGGACGATTCTGTTTGACGAGGTTAACTTTGGTCTTTCCTTCCCCATCCCCGCACCTGAACTTTGACCCAGGACTGGCGAGGCACGTTTCGAAGGAGGGTGGGGGGTGGGGGGGGGAGCGGCGGGGGAGGGGTAGCAGTTGTGAAGGGGGGGTGGAAGGGGTAGCCGTTGCTCAGGCAACCGGCTGCAGAACACCTGGGAAGTCCCTGGCCAAAGACCGCCCTTAGTGGAGGAAGTGCATCCGGGAGGACGCTGAGCACCTCGAGTCTCGTCGCCGAGAGCATGCAGAAAACAAGTGCAGGCAGCGGAAGGAGCATGCGGCAAACCTGTCCCACCCACCCCTTCCCTCAACGACTGTCTGTCCCACCTGTGACAGAGTCTGTAATTCCCGTATTGGACTGTTCAGCCACCTCAGAACTCACTTTTAGAGTGGAAGCAAGTCTTCCTCGATTCCGAGGGACGGCCTATGATGATGATGATGGTGTGGGGATGAGTATTCCTCCCCATCCCCACACCTGAACTTTGACCTAGGACTGGCGAGGCATGTCGCGAAGGGGGGAAGGCCGGTGGGAGGGCCGGGGGGGGTGGGGGGGGGAAGGGTAGCTGTTGCTCGGGCAACGGGTTGCAGAATCCCAGAGCCGATGATATGTAACGCTCCCGCTGATGGACCTCCTGACGCGAGGGGAGGGTTCTCCTTGAAGGACTCTTCAGTGAGTGTACCAACTGCCCGCTCTCCTACTGAGCTACGCAGACCGGAAGGTTCCGAGGATCGATGCCCAGCTCTGTGCTGAGGTGGGTTCGGCATCTTCTCGGGTCAGTCAGTCCCAGTTCCCAGTAGCTCTTTGCTGAGCCCTGCTGCAGGATGGGCGTGGGTGCGTAAGAACTAGGAGCAGGCCCCTCGAGCCTGCTCCGCCATTCAATAAGATCATGGCCGATCATTGACCCCCAACTCCGCTCTCCCGCCCAATCTCCATATCCCTTGCTTCCCCTAGAGTCCAAAAATCTATCGATCCCCACCTTGAATACATTCAGAGACTCAGCATCTGGGGCAGAGAATTCCAAAGATTCACAACCCTCTGAGTGAAGAAATTCCTCTTCATCTCAGTCTTGCATACCCAAACCCTTATCCTGAGACTGTACCCCCTGGTTCTAGATACTCCATCCAGGGGGAAACAACCTCTCAGCATCTACCCTGTCAATCCCCCTCAGAATCTTGTATGTTTCAATGAGATCACCTCTCATTCTTCTAAACACCAGAGAGTATAGGCCCATTGTACACAATCTCTCATCATAGGACAGCCCTCCCAAATCAGGACTCATGAGATTGACTTCTGGGTGATCGGACCATCGAGCGTGCCAATCGATCTGCTCTCGCTGGATTGAAGCCTCCCAACATCGGGCCAACATGCCGACCAGCAAGGTATGAGCAGGGGGTTATGGGGTGGAGGGGGGAGAGAGGGTTGCCAGCTCTGGTTGGACATATTGCGGAAGGTTCCATCACATGATCGACTGGCTGAAATTGTCCCGCCCCCACTATCCCACCATTGGTCACCCAACATGTCCACGCTCGCGGCCACCTTCCTACAGCCAATCGGAAATCGAGCAAATTCTTCATTACCCACTTGGATGATTCTTGTTGGTCAGTCAAGTGTGCATGTGCGTGTGTGCATACATGTGTACACGTGTGAGTATGTGCATGCATGTGTGCATGCAGGCGTGTGTGCATGTGTGTGTTGTACATGCATGTGTGCACACACGTGTGTGTGCGCGTGCATGCATGTGTGTGCATGTGTGTACATGTATGTGCGTGTGTGCGTGCATGCATGTGTGTGCATGTGTGTACACGTGTGCATGCATGTCCATGTGCATGTGTGTATGTGTGGATGTTCGGTGAGGTTAGGACCAAGCCGGCTCTGGACAACCCTCCCAGCAAAAAGACAGCACCTTCAGGAGAGCGTGGGGAGAAAATATACAGGTCTTTTCCTAACTATTGGATTCTCTTGAAGGAGCGGGAATAGTTTGAAGACAGTTCACTCAACTTCGTGGTGATGGATTTTCATAGCAAAGAAAGACTTGCATTTCTATAGCACCTTTCACGTCCTCAAGCCATCCCAAAGTGCTTTACAGCCAATGAAGTATTTTTGAAATGTAGTTATTGTTGTAATGTAGGGAATGCAACAGCCAATTTGTGCACAGCAAGCTCCCACAAACAGCATAAAAACAGAAGAAATAGGAGCAGGAGTAGGCCATACGGTCCCTCGAACCTGCTCTACCAGTCAATACAATCATGGCTGATCTGATCATGGACTCAGGTCCACTTCCCTGCCCACTCCCCATAACCCCTTATCCTCTTATTGTTTAAGAAACTGTCTATTTCTGTCTTAAATGTATTCCCTGTCCCAGTTTCCACAGCTCTCTGAGGCAGCGAATTCCACAGATTTACAACCCTCTGAGAGAAGAAATTTCTCCTCATCTCAGTTTTAAATGGGTGGCCCCTTATTCTAAGATCATGTCCTCTAGTTCTAGTCTCCCCCATCAGTGGAAACATCCTCTCTGCATCCACCTTGTCAAGCCCCCTCATAATCTTATACGTTTCGAAAAGATCATATCTCATTCTTCTGAATTCCAATGAGTAGAGGCCCAACCTCCTCAACCTTTCTTCATAAGACAACCCTCTCATCTCCGGAATCAACCTAGTGAACCTTCTCTGAACTGCCTCCAAACCAAGTATATCCTTTCGTAAATATGGAAACCAAAACTGCACGCAGTATTCCTGGTGTGGCCTCACCAATACCTTGTACAACTGTAGCAAGACTTCCCTGCTTTTATACTCCATTCCCTTTGCGATAAAGGTCAAGATACCATTGTCCTTCCTGATCACTTGCTGTAGCTGCACACTATCCTTTTGTGTTTCTTGCGCAAGTACCCCCAGGTCCCGCTGTACTGCAGCACTTTGCAATTTCTCTCCATTTAAATAATAACCTGCTCTTTGATTTTTTTCTACCAAAGTGCATGACCTCACACTTCCAACATTATACTCCATCTGCCAATTTTTTGCCCACTCACTTAACCTGTCTATGCTCTTTTGCAGATTTTTTGTGTCCTCCTCACACATTGCTTTTCCTCCCATCTTTGTATCGTCAGCAAACTTGGCTACGCTATACTCAGTCCCTTCTTCCAAGTCCTTAATATAGATTGTAAATAGTTGGGGTCCCAGCACTGATCCCTGCAGCACCTCACTAGTTACTGATTGCCATCCCGAGAATGAACCATTTATCCCGACTCTCTGTTTTCTGTTTGTTAGCCAATCCTCTATCCATGCTAATATATTATCCCCAATCCCGTGAACTTTTATCTTGTGCAGTATCCTTTTATGTGGCACCTTGTCAAATGCCTTCTGGAAGTCCAAATACACACATCCACCGGTTCCCCTTTATCCACCCTGCTCGTTACATCCTCAAAGAATTCCAGCAAATTTGTCAAACATGACTTCCCCTGCATAAATCCATGCTGACTCTGCCTGACCGAATTTTGCTTTTCCAAATGTCCTACTACTGCTTCTTTAATAATGGACTCCAACATTTTCCCAACCACAGATGTTAGGCTAACTGGTCTATAGTTTCCTGCTTTTTGTCTGTCTCCTTTGTTAAATAGGGGCATTACATTTGCAGTTTTCCAATCTGCTGGGATCTCCCCAGAATCCAGGGAATTTTGGTAAATTACAACCAATGCATCCACAATCCCTGCCACTACTTCTCTTAAGACCCTAGGATGCAAGCCATCAGGTCCACGGGATTTATCTGCCTTTAGTCCCATTATCTTACTGAGTACCACCTCCTTAGTGATTGTGATTGTGTTAAGTTCCTCCCCACCCCCCCCCTATAGCCCCTTGACTATCCACTGTCGGAATATTGTTAGTGTCCTCTACCCTAAAGACTGATACAAAATATTTGTTCAGAGTTTCTGCCATCTCCATGTTCCCCATTACTAATTCCCCGGTCTCGTCCTCTAAGCCACTCTTTTCATTTTTATATATCTATAGAAACTCTTGCTATCTGTTTTTATATTTTGTGCTAGTTTACTTTCATAGTCTATCTTCTCTTTCTTAATCATTTTTTTAGTCATTCTTTGCTGGCTTTTAAATGCTTCCCGATCTTCTATCCTCCCACGAGTTTTGGCCACATTGTATGCCCTTGTTTTTAATTGGATACCACCCTTTATTTCTTTAGTTAGTCACGGATAGCTCTCTTTTCTCTTACACCCTTTCTTTCTCACAGGAATATATTTTTCTTGAGAGTTGTGAAACATCTCCTTAAATGTACACCACTGTTCATCAACTGACCTACACTTTAATCTATTTTCCTAGTCCACTTTAGCCAACTCTGCCCTCATAGTCTCCTTTATTTAAGCTTAGTACGCTGGTTAGAGATCCAACTTTCTCACCCTCCATCTGGATTTGAAATTCAATCATGCTATGATCACTCATTCCAAGGGGATTCTTTACTAGCAGATTGTTTATTAATTCTGTCTCATTACACAGGACCAGATCTAAGATAGCCTGCCCCCTGGTTGGTTCTATTACATACTGCTCAAGGAACCTGTCCCTTATGCACTCTATGAACTCCTCCTCGTGGCTACCCTGACCAATTTGATTTGTCCAATCAATATGTAGGTTAAAATCACCCATGATTATTGCTGTTCCCTTTTTACAAGCCCCCACTATTTCCTGGTTTATGCTCTGACCAACAGAGTTGCTACTGTTAGGGGGTCTATATACTACGCCCATCAGTGACTTTTTCCCCTTATTGTTCCTTATCTCCACCCAAACTGTTTCAACATCCTGATCACTTGAGCCAATATCGTTTCTCACTATTGCAGTGATTCCATCCTTTATCAATAGAGCTACCCCACCTCTTTTTCCTTCCTGTCTGTCCTTCCGGATTGTCGAATACCCTTGAATATTTAATTCCAGTCCTGATCACCTTGCAACCACGTCTCTGTAATGACTATCAGATCATACCCATTTGTCTCAATTTGTGCCGTTAATTCATCTATTTTGTTACAAATGCTACGTGCATTTAGACAAAGTGCCTTTAAATTTGTTTTATTACCCTTTTTTCCTACTTGTTTCCTCTCTCCTTCAAACTCACTTTCTTTATTTTTGCTTTCTAATTCCAGCTTTACTCCCCTCCCTACTGAATGTATTTTCAGGCTCCCATCCCCCTGCCAAGCTAGTTTAAACCCTCCCCAACAGCACCAGCAAACCCCACCGCAAGAATATTGGTCCCAGCTCTGTTGAGGTGCAACCTATCTGGCTTGTACAGATCCCACCTCCCCCAGAAGCGGTCCCAATGCCTCAGGAAACTAATGCCCTCCCGCCTACACCATCTCTCCAGCCACATATTCATCTGCTCTATCCTCCTATTTCTCACTCCTGTACTCACTAGCTCGTGGCACTAGGAGTAATCTGGAGATTACTACCTTTGAGGTCCTGCTTTTTAATCTCTCTCCTAGCTCCCTAAACTCTGCCTGAAGGACCTCATCCCTCTTCCTACCTATGTCATTGGTACCGATGTGGACCACGACCTTTGGCTGTTCACCCTCTCCCCCCAGAATTCCCTGCAGCCACTCAGTGACAGCCTTGACCCTGGCACCAGGGAGGCAACACGCCATCCTGGAGTCACGTCTGCGGCCGTAGAAACGCCTGTCTGCTCCCCTGACTATCGAATCCCCTACCAATATAGCTCTTCCATTCTTCTTCCTCCCCACCTGAGCCACCCGTGGTGCCCTGGACTTGGCTCTGGTTTAGCTCCACTCCAGCGGGGAGCTTGTTGAGAGTGGGATAGAGCATTGTAGCGAGGAAGATCGAGAAGAGGATTGGCACGATGACGCAACCTTGCTTTACCCCGGTCCGGACGTGGATTGGGTCTGTGATGGATCTGTTGGATAGGATCACGGCCTGCATGTCATCGTGGAGCAGGCGGAGGATGGTGACAAACTTTTGGGGGCAGCCGAAACGGAGGAGGACGCTCCATAGTCCCTCACAGTTAGCAGTGTCAAAGGCCTTTGCGAGGTCAAAAGAAGACCATGTACAAGGGTTGGTGTTGTTTCCTGCATTTCTCCTGTAGTTGTCGCGCGGTGAAGATCATATCCGTTGTACCCCTTAGTGGACGGAATCCATATTGTGACTCAGAGGAGCTCTTCAGCCACAGGGAAAAGGCGGTTGAGGAGGATTCTTGCGATGACTTTCCCCAGTGGCCGACAGCAGGGCGATTCCTCTGCAGTTGCCGCAATCGGACTTGTTCCCCTTTTTGAAGATGGTCACGATTATGGCATCTCTGAGATCTCCCTGCATGCTCTCCTCCTTCCAGATAAGAGAGATGAGGTCATGCATTCATGCCAATAGTGCTTCTCCGCCATACTTTAGTGCCTCAGCGGGGATTTCATCTGCTCCTGATGCATTGTTATTCTTGGGCTGACGGATGGGATGGCCTTTTCTACCTCGTACAGGGCTGGGGTTTTGCTGAGATGGTGGTGGGTAGCATGCTGCGGGATGGAGTCGAGGACACTCGTGTCGAAGGCAGAGTCTCGGTTAAGGAGATCTTCGAAATGCTCCTTCTAGTGGGCCCTGACTGCCTCGGTGTCCTTAATGAGTTCCTCCCCATTCTTGACCAGCAGTGGGGTGGGGTCTTGGGTGCTTGGGCCAAAGGTGGACTTAACTGCGCTGAAGAATCCTTGCCCGTCGTGGTTGTCGGCCAACTGCTGGATCTCCTGTGCTCTCTCCACCCACCATCTATTCTTTAGGTTGTGAGTTTTTTTTGTTGGACCTCGGCCTTCAGCCGCCTGCAGAGCTGCTTTGCTGCTCCCGAATTGGGTTGCTGCTTTAAGTTCAGAAATGCCCTGCGCTTGCGGCTTATTAGCTCCTGGATCTCCTTCTCGCTCTCGTCAAACCAGTCTTGGTGTTTCCTGGTTGAGTGGCTGAGTGTCTCTTCAGAGGCACTGGTTATGCTGACCTTGAGGGCAGACCAGGCGCTGTGGGCGTTCTGCATCTGCAGTGCCATCGAGGGTCGCCAGGTTAGCAGTGGGGCACTGGCTGTATAGGGCTCTCTTAACTAGGTCTTTGAGTGCCCCAGCGTTGATTTTTCTGCGGCATTGTTTCTGTTGCCGTTGCTGCTTGGGAGCTATATTGATGTTGATGACGGAGAGGATTAGGCGGTGATCCAGTCAGCTCCTGTCATGCTGCGGGTGATGCGCACGTCCTAAGCACTTTTTAAATGAGTTGAGGGTTTCTTATGTTGATTGAGTGATAAATATTGGCCAGGACACCAGGGAGAACTCCCCTGCTCATCTTCGAAATAGAACCATGGGCTTTTTTACGTCCACCTGAGAGGGCAGACAGGGCCTCGGTTTAACATCTCATCCAAAAGATGGATCCAATAGGGAATTCAGGAGAAACCCAGAGAATGGTGAGAATGTGGAACTCGCTGCCACAGGGAGTAGTTGAGGCGAATAGTATGGATGGATTTAAAGGGAAGCTAGATATATACATGATGGAGAAAGAAATAGAGGGATATGTTGATCGGGTGAGATGAAGAGGGGTGGGACGAGGCTCGTGTGCAGGATAAACACCAGGATAGGCCTGTTGGGCAAAATGGCCTGTTTCTGTGCTGTAAATATTCTATGAGAGAAAATATCTCCTGCTTTCCCCTTCATGAATAATCCTGAATCAAAGCTTCATCATCATAGGCAGTCCCTCGGAATCGAAGAAGACTTGCTTCCACTCTAAAAATGAATCCTTAGGTGGCTGAACAGTCCAATACGAGAACCACAGTCTCTGTCACAGGTGGGACAGATAGTCATTGAGGGAAGGGGTGGGTGGGACTGGTTTGCCGCACGCTCTTTCCGCTGCCGGCGCTTGATTTCTGCACGCTCTCGGCGGTAAGACTCGAGGTGCTCAGCGCCCTCCCGGATGCACTTCCTCCACTTAGGGCAGTCTTTGGCCAGGGACTCCCAGGTGTCAGTGGGGATGTGCACTTTATCAGGGAGGCTTTGAGGGTGTCCTTGTAACGTTTCCTCTGCCCACCTTTGGCTCATTTGCCGTGAAGGAGTTCCGAGTAGAGTGCTTGTTTTGTGAGCCACCCCTCCTGCCGCGATCAGGCCCCCTCCAGTGGCGATCGGGCCCCCTCCAGCGGCGATCGGGCCCCCTCCAGTGGCGATCGGGCCCCCTCCAGCGGCGATCGGGCCCCCTCCAGTGGCGATCGGGCCCCCTCCAGCGGCGATCGGGCCCCCTCCAGCCGTGATCGGGCCCCCTCCAGTGGCGATCGGGCCCCCTCCAGTGGCGATCGGGCCCCCTCCAGAGGCGATCGGGCCCCCTCCAGCCACGATCGGGCCCCCTCCAGCCACGATCGGGCCCCCTCCAGTGGCGATCGGGCCCCCTCCAGTGGCGATCGGGCCCCCTCCAGTAGCGATCGGGCCCCCTCCAGCGGCAATCGGGCCCCCTCCAGCCGCGAACTGGCCCCCTCCAGCCGCGATCGGGCTCCCTCCAGCCGCGATCGGGCTCCCTCCAGCCGCGATCGGGCCCCCTCCAGCCGCGAATGGGCCCCCTCCAGTGGCGATCGGGCCCCCTCCAGTGGCGATCGGGCCCCCTCCAGAGGCGATCGGGCCCCCTCCAGCCGCAATCGGGCCCCCTCCAGTGGCGATCGGGCCCCCTCCAGTGGCGATCGGGCCCCCTGCAGCCGCGATCGGGCTCCCTCCAGCCGCGATCGGGCCCCCTCCAGTGGCGATCGGGCCCCCTCCAGTGGCGATCGGGCCCCCTCCATCCACGATCGGGCCCCCTCCAGCCGCGATCGGGCCCCCTCCAGCCGCGATCAGGCCCCCTCCAGTGGCGATCGGGCCCCCTCCAGTGGCGATCGGGCCCCCTCCAGCCGCGGTCGGGCCCCCTCCAGTGGCGATCGGGCTCCCTCCAGCCGCGATCGGGCCCCCTCCAGTGGTGATCGGGCCCCCTCCAGTGGCGATCGGGCCCCCTCCAGCCGCGGTCGGGCCCCCTCCAGCCACGATCGGGCCCCCTCCAGTGGCAATCGGGCCCCCTCCAGTGGCGATCGGGCCCCCTCCAGTAGCGATCGGGCCCCCTCCAGCGGCAATCGGGCCCCCTCCAGCCGCGAACTGGCCCCCTCCAGCCGCGATCGGGCTCCCTCCAGCCGCGATCGGGCTCCCTCCAGCCGCGATCAGGCCCCCTCCAGCCGCGAATGGGCCCCCTCCAGTGGCGATCGGGCCCCCTCCAGTGGCGATCGGGCCCCCTCCAGAGGCGATCGGGCTCCCTCCAGCCGCGATCGGGCCCCCTCCAGTGGCGATCGGGCCCCCTCCAGTGGCGATCGGGCCCCCTCCAGCCGCGGTCGGGCCCCCTCCAGTGGCGATCGGGCTCCCTCCAGCCGCGATCGGGCCCCCTCCAGTGGTGATCGGGCCCCCTCCAGTGGCGATCGGGCCCCCTCCAGCCGCGGTCGGGCCCCCTCCAGCGACGGCAGATGGGCCGCTCCTTGACAATGGCTGGACCTCTCCTTCCCCACAGTCACTGCTTACTAGTTCCCCAACCAGCGGAAACTATCCTTCATTTTGTAATCTCTCAAAATCTTCTGTAATTTTTTGTTTTTTTAAATTTCCATTGGATCTGCACTTAACCCTTTCTGTCCCAGTATAGTAGATGGAAAACCGTGCAAAATCCACTGCTCTCTCCATCACCATTCCCAATATATGCTCCCAACTATTCCAAATCTACCCTACAATACAGCCTTCATTCATTCACTCATGTCCCAGTCCATTGCTGATTTGAAAGAAAATAAAGACTTGCATTTATATAGCACCTTTCACAACGTCAGGACGTCCCACTGACTTAACACTGCCCTTTGCTTGGTGTTTTAATAGAGATGTCAACCTGTTTATTTTAAATGGCTAAAGGATTTGGGACCGATGTACTGAATATACTTTCTCTAACATCAGGGCCACCAATGTACAGGAACTCTACTGTCTCTTGATCAATGGACGCCCAGAAGTGACACACCACCTCTAATGTTACCAGAGACACTCCTGTGGTACCTTGTGGAATCATAGAATCGTACAGCAATAGAAGGAGGCCATTCGGCCCATCGAGTCTGTGCCAGTTCATTCGAAGAGTGATCCAGTCCAATCCCACTCCCCCGCTCTTTCCCCATATCCCTGCAATTTTTTCTCTTCCAACTATTTATCCAATTCTCTTCCGAAGGTTACTATTGCATCTGTACCCACCTATCAGGCAATGCATTCCAGATCCTAACCACCTGATGCGTTAAAATGTTTTTCCTCCTGTCGCCTCTGGTTCTTTTGCCAGTAACCTTAAATCTGTGTCCTCTGGTTATCGACCCGTCAGCCATCGGAAACAGTTTGTCTTTAATTTACTCGATCTAAACCCTTCATGGTTTTAAACACCTTTATCAAATCTCCTCTTAGTCTCTCTGCTCTAGGGGAATAATGCGAGTCTGTAAGCTGTTGGGAATGTACAGGAAATGAATGATGAGCTTTGTCTGCACTGCAGATAAACAGGAAGGAATCTGTCACTGCTAAGATGGAACTGTGTGCTATCTACAACAATTGTGTTCATAGATGCAATCTGTTTCTATGTTTATTGCATATAATTAATCCTATTTAAAACAAGATGTTCCTATTTTTCTATCTATTAAAACAGCTCATGTAAAAAAAACTATTGCGAAGTCATACTTTTAACTTAATGCTGGAACAAGCCATTTGGGTTTAGGAACAGGAGGAGGCCATTCAGCCCCTCGAACCTGTTCCGTCATTCAGTTAGATCATGGCTGATCTGTATCTCCACTCCATTTACCCGTCTTAGTTCTATAATCCTCAATACTCTTGCCTAACAAAAACCTAACCAATCTTGGTTTATATTCCTTCCATATTGGGTTAATTTGATAATTCACTACATAAAGAGTCAAGTCTTCAAACTGAGCCAAATAGACTAGGAAGGTCCAACGCCTGATCCTCACATCTGAACTGGGAGTGAGAAATATAGAAATTGACCCCATCAACTCCAGACCAGAATCAACGAGAACTGTTCTTCCTGATCAATACCGAGTGATTCCCAACTACAAATGCAAGTATAAAAAGAAAAGAAAGAATTGCATTTATATAGCACCTTTCACGACCACCGGACGTCTCAATGCGCTTCACATCCAATGAAATACTTTTGGAGTGAAGTCACTGTTGTAATGTGGGAAACACGGCAGCCAATATGCACACAGCAAACTCCCACAAACAGCAACGTGATAATGACCAGATAATCTGTTTTTAGTGATGTTGTTTGAGGAACAAATATTGGCGCAGGGCACCGGGGATAACTCCCCTGCTCCTCTTCGAAATAGTGGGCGTAGGACATTTATGGCCACCTGAGAGGAAGACGAGGCCTCGGTTTAATGTCTCATCCGAATGATGGCATCTCCGACAGTGCAGCGCTCACTCAGCACTGCACTGGAGTGTCAGCCTAGATTTAATTCCCAAGTCCCTGGAGTGGGATTTGAAACCACAACGACTGACTCAGAGGTAAGACTGCTACCCACTGAGCCAACTACAAATGGGGAAAGGACGGGATATTTTTTGTTATTTATTTATTCTAGGGATGTGGGCATCACTGGCAAGGCCGGCATTTATTGTCCTTCCCTAGTTGCCCTTTAGAAGGTGATGATGGACCTTCTCCAAGAACCGCTGCAGTCCGTGTGGTGAATCTGCTCCCACGATGGTGTTACATAGGATTACATAGACTATATGGCACAGAAACAGGCCATTCGGCCCAACCAGTCCATGCTGGCGATAATGCTCCACTCGAGCCTGCTCCCGTCTTTCTTCAGACAGAATATTATCTGAATGGCGGCAGATTAGGAAAAGGGGAGCTGTAACGAGACCTGGGTGTCATGGTACATCAGTCATTGAAAGTTGGCATACAGGTACAGCAGGCGGTGAATAAGGCAAATGGTATGTTGTCCTTCATAACTAGGCGATTTGAGTATAGGAGCAGGAGGTCTTACTGCAGTTGTACAGGGCCTTGGTGAGGCCTCACCTGGAATATTGTGTTCAGTTTTGGTCTCCTAATCTGAGGAAGGACATTCTTGCTATTGAGGGAGTGCAGCGAAGGTTCACCAGACTGATTCCTAGGATGGCTGGACTGTCATATGAGGAGAGACTGGATCAACTGGGCCTTTATACACTGGAGTTTAGAAGGATGAGAGGGGATCTCATAGAAACATATAAGATTCTGACGGGTGGGACAGGTTAGATGCAGGTAGAATGTTCCCGATGTTGAGGAAGTCCAGAACCAGGGGACACAGTCTTAGGATAAGGGGTAGGCCATTTAGGGCTGAGATGAGGAGAAACTTCTTCACTCAGAGAGTTGTTTACCTGTGGAATTCCCTGCCGCAGAGAGTTGTTGATGCCAGTTCATTGGATATATTCAAGAGGGAGTTAGATATGGCCCTTACGGCTAAGGGGATCGAGGGGTATGGAGAGAAAGCAGGAAAGGGGTACTGAGGTGAATGATTAGCCATGATCTTATTGAATGATGGTGCAGGCTCGAAGGGCCAAATGGCCTACTCCTGCACCTATTTTCTAAGTTTCTATGTTTCTTCATCTAAATCTATCAGCATAACCCTCTATTTCATGTGCTTGTCTAGCCTCCCCTTAAATATATCTATACTATTTGCCTCAACCACTCCCTGTGGTAGCGAGTTCCACATTCTCACCACTCTCTGGGTAAAGACATTTCTTCTGAATTCCCTACTGGATTCCTTGGTGACTGTCTGATATTGATGGCCTCTAGTTATACCCTTCCCCACAAGTGGAAACACTCTCCGTATCTACTCTCTATCATAACCTTTCATAATGTTGAAAAGCTCCATTAGTTATGAGATTAATCGACCTTGGCTGTGATGAATCCCATGGGGACTGACCTCACATGTGAAAGTCATCCATTTGGACCAAGTGGTGCGAATGCCATCAGGCCCTGTGAAGCAGTACTCAGTAAGATAATGGGACTAAAGGCAGATAAATCCCGTGGACCAGATGGCTTGCATCCTCGGGTCGGAAGAGAAGTAGCGGCAGGGATTGTGGATTCATTGGTTGTAATTTACCAAAATTCCCTGGATTCTGGGGAGGTCCCAGCAGATTGGAAAACTGCAAATGTAACGCCCCTATTTAAAAAAGGAGGCAGACAAAAACTATAGACCAATTAGCCTAACATCTGTGGTTGGGAAAATGTTGGAGTCCATTATTAAAGAAGCAGTAACAGGACATTTGGAAAAGCAAAATTTGGTCAGGCAGAGTCAGCATGGATTTATGAAGTGGAAGTCATGTTTGACAAATTTGCTGGAATTCTTTGAGGATGTAACAAATAGGGTGAATAAAGGGGAACCAGTGGATGTTGTGTATTTGGACTTCCAGAAGGCATTTGGCCAGGTGCCACACAAAAGGTTACTGCACAAGATAAAAGTTCACGGGGTTGGAGGTAATATATTAGTATGGATAGAGGATTGGCTAACTAACAGAAAACAGAGAGTCGGGATAAATGATTCTTTCTCTGGTTGGCAATCTGTAATGAGTGGAGTGCCGCAGGGATCAGTGCTGGGACCCCAATTATTTACAATCTAGGGGAAGTCATGTTTGACAAATTTGCTGGAAGAGGGGACTGAGTGTAACGTAGCCAAGTTTGCTGACGATACAAAGATGGGAGGAAGGGTAATGTGTGAGGAGGACATAAAGAGGCAGCAGGAGGACAGACAGGCTAAGTGAGTGGGCAAGAATTTGGCAAATGGAGTATAATGTTGGAAAGTGTGAGGTCATGCACTTTGGCAGAAAAAAAATCAAAGAGCAAGTTATTATTTAAATGGAGAAAAATTGCAAAGTGATGCTGTACAGTGGGACCTGGGGATACTTGTGCATGAAACACAAAAGAATTGTATGCAGGTACAGCAAGTGATCAGGAAGGCCAATGGAATCTTGACCTTTATCGCAAAGGGGATGGAGTATAAAAGCAGGAAAGTCTTGTTACAGCTGTACAGGGTATTGGCGAGGCCACACCTGGAATACTGCGTGCAGTTTTGGTTTCCATATTTACGAAGGGGTATACTTGGTTTGGAGGCAGTTCAGAGAAGGTTCACTATGTTGATCCCGGGGATAATGGGGTTGACTTATGAGGAAAGGTTGAATAGGTTGGGCCTCTACTCATTGGAATTCAGAAGAATGAGAGGTGATCTTAGAGAAATGTATAAGATTATGAGGGGACTTGACAAGGTGGATGCAGAGAGGATGTTTCCACTGGTGGAGGAGACTAGAACTAGATGATCTTAGGCTAAGGGGCCGCCCATTTAGAACTGAGATGAGGAGAAATTTCTTCTCTCAGATGGTTGTAAATCTGTGGAATTCGCTGCCTCGGAGAGCTGTGGAAGGTGGGATATTGAATAAATTTAAGACAGAAATAGACAGTCTCTTAAACGATAAGGAGATAAGGGGTTATGGGGAGCGGGCAGGAAAGTGGAGCTGAGTCCATGATCAGATCAGCCATGATCGTATTGAATGGCGGAGCAGGTTCGAGGGGCCGTATGGCCTACTCCTGCTCCACTTTCTTATGTTCTTATGTTCTTATGCGTCTTTGTGCAGAAACAGAAAAAAGAAAGATTTGCATTTATATAGTGCCTCAGGATGTGGTTTACTTCGGAAGTGAAGTCAATTTGTGAACAGCAAGGTCGCACAGACATCAATGAGATAAATGACTAGATAATTTGTTTTCTTTTAAAAGTGATGTTGGTTGAGTGATAAATAATGGCCCAGGTCGCCAGGTAGAACTCCCCCTTCTCTTCTAAACTATAGGGGAGAAGGATTTGAGGTGGGTGGGGGGAATACGCAAGAACCCATCTGTTGAAACTTTCTGATTGTGGTAGCTAATGACAGCATCTCTAATGATATCAACCTGCCTTTGTATATTTAGCCTCTTGCAAATGTGCGCACTTCCTGTGGAACCACACTTACCTCCGGGTACGCTACACTCCAACCATCACTGTTGAGAATGAAAGATTTGCATTTATATAGCGCCTTTTACGATCACCGGACGTATCAAAGCACTTTACAGTCAATGAAGTACTTTTGGCGTGTAGTCACTGTTGTAATGTGGGAAACACGGCAGGCAATTTGCGCACAGCAAGCTCCCACAAACAGCAATGTGACAATGAACAGATCATTTTTTTTTAATGTTGATTGAGGGATAAATATTGGCCAGGACACCGGGGAGAACTCCCCTGTTCTTCTTCGAAATAGTGTCATGGGATATTTTACTTTCACTTGAAATAGCAGACAGGGTCTCGGTACAACGTCTCATCCAATAGATGGCACCTCCGACAGTGCATCACTGCCTTAGAATGCCAGCCTAGATTTTTTTTTATTATTGTGCTCAAGTCCCTGGAGTGGGACTCAAACCCACAACCTTCTGACTCAGAAACGAGAGTGCTACCCACTGAGCCACAGCTGACACTGTGACCAGAAAAGCTTTTTTTTTTAAAGTGATGTTGGTTGAAGGATAAATAATGGCCCCAGGTCACCAGGTAGAACAACCCCTTCTCTTCTAAAATATAGGAGAGAAGGATTTGAGGTGGGTGGGGGGGAGAATACGCAAGAACTATCTGTTGAAACTTTCTGATTGTGTTGTTAACGACAACATCTCTAATGATAGCAACCTGCCTTTGTATATTTAGCATCTTGCATTAGTACACACTTCCTGTGGAACCACACTTACTTCCTGTGGAGCGGCACTTACTTCCTGCTTCACCATACGTCGGCCATCACTGTTTGCTGATTGGCTTAAAAGTGAAGCAGCGGCAAATCAGAATTGAAGAGGTGTGGGGGTGGGGGGGCGGGCGCGATTGGCTGGGAATCAACGAGTGAGAAAGAGTCAGACGCAAGAGCCAAACTGACACAAGGAGGTTGACCGTAACAAAAACAGAAAATGCTGGAAATACTCAGCAGGTCAGGCAGCATCTTTGGAGAGAGAAACAGAGTTTACGTTTCAGGTCGATGGGCTAGAACCGCCACTTTTTTTGCATGCTTAACGCCCACTTAAAGCCCATTTTACCGCTGAAATGACGTATAACGCTCATATATCGCCCATTTTGGCACAAAATGGAAACTGACGGGCATTTTTAGAAAACTTATCGCCGAGCATTACTTTCCCCATGTGCTTAGTGGTGGGAAAAACTATTACTGCCCGCCCACTTTTATTTGGGCGGAATCAGCAGAATGGGCTAAATAAATGTCCATAATATCGCCCAGCGTTACTTTCCACACGGAATTAACGGCGAAATTCAACATTAGCGCCCGCCCATTGTTTTTTGTCGTAAAGGGCATAGTTACCCAAGCTAGCGGCTATGAGATAGCCCATCGTCAATTTCACCACCTCGCACACATATCGCCCACAATATCGCTCGCCCAAAAAACTGCCCATAAAAAGTGGAACTAACCGGAACGAACGGCAGCGGTGTGGCTGGCATTTGTTAAATCCCACTCTTACATGAGGAGCTGATACCTGAAAGATTTGACTGAAAGAGCGCTGATGTGAGTGACAACACTGACACACTACTGTGTGTGTGCAGCTCAGATATCAATGGTGCCCATCACCTTGGTGCCAGTTAAAGTTTACGTTGATTGATGTTAAGTTGTATTTAACCCTTTCATGGTAAGGAATCACCAGTGTGTAACGGTCCAACTATCTGAGACAATGCGCAACAAGGTTATGTTCAATAACAAAAATTGGTCTGAAATCATAAGTATCACAGCCAATAACACCCAACCCCCACCCACACCCCACTTTTTCCACCATTGGCATAAATCACATGTTCAACATGTCCAGCAACACAGAATACAAAGGCAAAGCAGTAGTGTGGTCCCCAGCCCCCATACATTGCAACAAATTGCATACACCCAGATAGAGATATAACACAGCCATCACCCACGCACATGCACCTCACTTTCCTTCCCCCCTCCACTTATTCTCCCCACCTCCATCCCTTCCCCTCCTCGCTCCGCGGTGCCTGGGTACGGGTACGGGAGCGGGGGGGTGCCAAGGGGACAACATTCTCTGATGCAGAAGCAGGATCTTGGACCTGCCTCTCATCTGTCGTTCGCAGTGGTGGTGCAGAACCTAGGAGTGGAGTGCTGCGCTCTGGGACAACTGGGAGGGCTGTGGCAGCAGTGTGCCTGGCTATCACATCCAGGGACTCTGCCATGCATGGAACGTACTCGGTCATGGTGGCCAGCTGTTGGGATATGCCCCCCAATGCTTCGATGAGCTGGTCACCAATATCTACAGTCCTCCTGGACAACTGTACCATCTCGCAGCTTGTGGAACAGACCTGCTGCGTCCACAAGGCCTCCGCGGGGTCGGCGCCGTCCTGGGGATAAATGGGTTGCCCTGTGGCGAGGTGCTTGGGACCGGTACCTCCAGAGTGGAGGCGGGAATGACCGGAGGACCACTAGATGGCCTTGGGGTGGAATGGCTGCTGGCGCGTGGCGATGCAGGTTCTTGGAAGTCCGTGCTCTCATCCGTGGAGAACAGACCCAGAGGATTGACGGATGAGAATCGGAACTTCTCAGCAGATGTAGTATCGTCCGGTGACTCCTGCCCCGCGCCCCCACCTTCTGGCCTCTGTGGTCTTGCCTGGGGCCGCGCTGCTGGCTGAGCTGCAAAACACATTATTAGAGGAGAAGGGGGTGCTAGGGTGACAAGGTGATTACAGTGCTATACACACAGCTTATGCACGACAAAAGCACCACTGCTCTCAAAATACATCACAGTCATCACATTTCATGACCATCAACACATTGTGCATTGCAATGATTTTCATTAGGCCAGCATTATTTCTAACAATTTTAGAAATCATCTATCATATATGATTGGTCAGATATGAGTTGGTGTGGCATCTATTGACTTCACATCATGCAATGGTGTAAGCTTTACTCACGTGGCATCACTTCAGGGTCTGCAGATGTGTCCGTGGCTGTCCGGGTGTGCTTTCCCACGAGGGGCTCCTCCATGTCAGTGATGTCGTTGGGGACTGGTGGCCCCCACACCCGTTCGCCTCTGCATGGACCTCATCATCGCTAGCGTCTTCTGTAAAAGGTGACAGGACGACATGGCATGAGATCATTGCATGATATCATTGCTAGGTACTGTCACAGACACTGATATAACACATAACTGACAGATGTAATCATGATTATTATGATAATTATCATTCTTTACCTAAAGACATACACTGTGACTGCAGGCTTTGACTACAACATTCCCGGTAAAAGTGGAAGACCTCACATCTGCTGATAGTCACTCATGACTGTTACAAATCAAATTATATAAATACATAAGTACATGTAAATTAATGTAATACTTACTCTTGCGGATCCCACAAGGTCGTTCCATCGTTTGCGGCATTGGTTGCCCTCATGAACCTCGTTGGTCGCAGACGAGACCACCTCTGCTATCTCGGTCCATATCCTCTGGTAGGCCTTTGGGGTGGGCTTCCCACGCCCTCCATGTGTCAAATCACCCCAGTGTAACTTGACCTCCTGCAGGAGGGAGGCATTTGCCTCGTCCAAGAACCTCCTGGCTCTTTTGCACCCTCCAATGTGCTCCTCTCCCACCTCACTGCTCTCTCCAGCATCAGTCTCCACAGCGTGCTATGATGCCTCCTCCTCTCTCTCCATTATAGGCCATATTCGGGCAAATATGTGGCTGGTAACAGCTTCTTTCTGTTTGCCTACGTGCTGTGAAGCTCTAAAGTCTCCCTCCTTCCTCCCAAAGCAACCACACCACACCCAGCCACGCCTTCAGTCCCTCTGAGCTCCCTCTCTCTCTGTCTCCTCTTCTGCGCATGTCATGGTGACCCATGACCTCCTGAATCGCGGGAATCGAGCGTTGCCATGCCATTGCTAAGGACGGCCACACTTTACGGCAGAAGGTCAGAAAAATTTTACGCTACCGCCCATTTTATATCGCTCGCGGTAACGCCCATTTTCAAAAGTGGAGACGAGGTGGTTTGAGAATGGGCGAGAAGCCGGCAATCTGAAAACCCTTTTTTACTGCCCACACCAGAAATATCACCCATTTTTCGGCGATAAGAACAAAAGTGGAGGTTCTAGCCCGATGACCCTTCGTCAGGACTGGAAAATTTTAGAGATGGAACAAGTTTTTAAGCAAGTGCAGGGGCAGGGAATGGGGGGAGACTTTCACAATGGCTGTGCTGGGTGCTTTGTGGACTTGATTCTCTGGATGTTATTGGTGTCTGCTGACCACATGGACTCAGCTCCACTTCCCCGCCCACTCCCCATAACCCTTTACTCCCTTATCGCTCAAAAATCTGTCTATCTCCGCCCTAAATATATTCAATGACCCAGCCCCCACAGCTCTCTGGGGCAGAGAATTCCACAGATTTACAACCCTCTGAGAGAAGAAATTCCTCCTCATCTCAGTTCTAAATGGGAATAAATACAGAAACCAAAACTGTACTCCAGGTGTGGCCTCACCAATACCCTGTACAGTTGTAGCAGGACTTCCCTACATTTATACTCTATCTTGCAATAAAGGCCAACATTCCATTTTAAAGCAGGATATACTTATATTGGAGGCTGTTCAGAGAAGGTTCACGAGGTTGATTCCGGAGATGAGGGGGTTGACTAATGAAGATAGGTTGAGTAAGTTGGGCCTATACAAATTGGAGTTCAGAGAATGAGAGGTGATCTTATTGAAACTTATAAGATAATGAGGGGGCAGGACAAGGTGGATGCAGAGAGGATATTTCCACTCATCGGGGAATCCTAAACTAGGGGACATAGTCTTAGGATAAGGGGCCGCCCTTTAAAACCGAGATGAGGAGAAATTTCTTCTCTCAGAGGGTTGTAAATCTGTGGAATTCTCTGCCCCAGAGAGCTGTGGAGGCTGGGTCATTGAATATATTTAAGGCGGAGATAGACAGTTTTTTGAACGATAAGGGAGCAAAGGGTTAGGGGGAACGGGCAGGGAAGTGGAGCTGAGTCCATGATCGGATCAGCCATGATCTTATTGAATGGCGGAGCAGGCTCGAGGGGCCAAATGGCCTAATCCTGCTCCTATTTCTTATCTTCTTATGTTCTTATACATACAAGTTGTTGTTAAATGAAACCAGGGCTTAACTGGTTAAATTATGAGGAGAGGTTTTCAGCTCAGTTTGCATTCCCTTGAGTTGAGAAGGCAGAGGCAATGATCTAGTCGAGGTATTTAAAATGATTAAGGGATTCAATAGGGTAGATGCAGTAAACGTATTTCCTCTGGTAGGGGAATCCAGAACAAGAGGGCACGATCGCAAAGTTAGAGCCCGGCCGTTCAGGAGTGAAATCAGGAAGTGCTTTTTCTCACAAAGGGTCGTGCACCTCCTGAACTCGTTCCCCCAAAAGGCTGTGGATGCTGGGGGCCAATGGAAATGTTTCAGGGCTGAGATCGATAGATTTTTGTTAGGGAAGGGTATTAAGTGATGTGCAGCACAAGGAGCTACAGGATCAGCCGTGATCCGACTGAGGGATTGAATCATTTACTCCTGTTCCTATCTTCCTTAGCCAACCAATGTATCAAGGTGCCATGTATGTACTTTTGGGATCACTAGCCACTAGATGGCGTCACTGTTGGAGACCATTGGGCTGCATGCACTGGTATAAAAGGCCAGCCATTTTGTATAATAGTCACTTTGGGCCTTAATAAAGCAGAGCCAAGGTTATACCTCTTGGAGTTAAACAGTACTCAGACTAACAGTTATTGCATACACAACATAAGGATTGAGCCAGACAGAGTGATGCATGGCCAACCCCGTCTTATTGAACTACATTCACAGTTGGTAATTACATCAATACTGTTCCCTCAGAGCGCGGGGACATTAATGAAAATGGCATGCTGCGCTGAAAGTAGCCTGATCAAGCACTTTTAGTACATCATCATCATAGGCGATCCCTCGAAACGAGGATGACTTGCTTCCACGCCGAAAAGGGATGAGTCCACAGGTGTTTCAATGAAGGACCTAATATTCCAGATCCCGAACTATATGTTAAAGGGTGGAAGATGCCTGTGCTTGGATTTTTTTAACGTGTGGTGACCATTGCACACCAGCCACCACACAGGTTTGACAGAGCTAGGTCTTGGTCCAGTGGCAAGGGTTAGCCTAGACAACTGGAGACCAGCTCTGCTGCATGGACCTAGCGCGCACACATATCGCAGTGTGGGCTGGCCCCGTGCTGCCCCTGGGCCCCTTGCCTCTCCTGGCCTTTTAGTACACATTGCTATCAGCTAATGAACCAAGGAAAGGAAACCCGATTTCTTCGTGCCCCAGCCTGCCCATCACTCTGACCAGTGCAACCTCAATATCGTCTGCTAACTGGTCCTGGCATCGATTGAGAATTGGCTCTATAAGTTACCCTGAGTGTTGAGTGTCTCTGACATTGCATTCAACAGAGGTGACAGGGGGTGGGTTGAAAGGAACTAATGATGCTCTGTAGAGTGAGCATGTAAGGAATGAACTGAACTGAGACCGTTATCAGGAACTCGCCAGCATTTAATTACGGCAGACATCGCTTTACATCACAGCCAGAAAGTGACCTTTGAAGAAGATAAACATAATATGAGATAGCAAGCCTGGTAAACATGTTGCTTATGTGACCGTTTCTATGGAAACAGAACAATTATAGGCTTTTTAAAAAATAAACATTGATGAGGAATGTTTGCGAGTGACTGGAAAAAAAACTACCTTAAAATAACAAGAGTAATGTTTAATTAATATTTAAATTGACGTGCAAACATGTTCTATGTACAGGTTACCTCACAACTGCCGACTGAATTAAAACAATTATTCACAGTAGAATATTTCTGAAAACGATTCCCACCCTTGCTAATATGTTGTGCCTCTTGCCATTCCTTCACCTTTGTTACAAGGTCCATTTCTTGAAGAGTTCCCACATTACAACGCTTCAAAAGTACTTCATTGGCTGTAAAGTGCTTTGGGATGTCCGGTGGTTGTGAAAGGCGCTATATAAATGCAAGTCTTTTTTTTTTTCTTTTATTAACTGTTAGAGTGCCAACATGCATTAAACAGAATCTAACCCATGACTATGTTCCTGGCTCAGTTGGTAGCAATTTTAAAAAAGAATTCATTCGCAGAATGTGGGCATCGTTGGCAAGGCCAGCATTTATTGCCCGTCCTTAACTGCCCGTGGGAAGATGGTGGTGAGCTGCCTTCTTGAACCGCTGCAGTCCGTGTGGTGAAGGTACTCCCACAGTGCTGTTAAGTAGTTTCAGGATTTTGACCCTGCAACGATGGCTTTCAAATGGGAATTGGATAAGTATCTGAAGGAAATTTTTTTGCAGGGCTACAAGGAAAGGGCGGGGGAGTGGGATTGGCTGAAGTGCTCTTGCAGAGAGCCGGCACAGGCTCGACAGGCCGAATGGCCTTCTATTGTGTTATAACCATTCTATGATTCTATGATTCTAAGGAATGGGGTGTGACTTGGAGGTGATGGTGTTCCCATGCGCCTGCTGCCCTTGTCCTTCTAGGTGGTAGAGGTCGCGGGTTTGGGAGGTGCTGCCGAAGAAGCCTTGACGAGTTGCTGCAGTGCGTCTTGTAGATGGTGCACACTGCAGCCACGGTGCGCCGGTGGTGGAGGGAGTGAGTGGTTAAGGTCTCACCTCTGAGTCTGTAGGTTCAAGTCCTACTCCAGAGATATGAGCACATAATCTAGGCTGACACTCCCAGTGCAGTACTGAGGGAGTGCTGCAGTGCCAGAGGTGCCATCGATCAGATGAGACATTAAACCGAGGCTCCGCCTGCCCTCTCAGGTGGATGTAAAAGATCCCATGGCCACTATTTTGAGAAAGAGCAGGGAGTTCTCCTGGGCCAATAATTATCCCTCAACCAACATCACTAAAACGGACTATCTGGTCATTATCACATTGCTGTCTGTGGGAGCTTGCTGTGTGGCAGCTGTGTTTTTCTACAACACAAAAGTGACTGCACTTCACAAAGTACTTCATTGGCTGTGGAGCCCTTTGGGATGATCTGAGGTCATAAAATACGTTAAATAAATGCAAGTCTTTCTTTCTGGGCTGAGTCCGTGCTCTCGGCTAATTGACCTCAAATTGGAAGGCCTGAACTTAGTCACGTGGAATGGGCCATCCGTGTGGAATAATGCGAGTAATCAGGGGAGAGCTGATTGTCCACCTCGACTAACCTTAGGCTGTTTTCCTAGTGCTGGATGTTGCTGAGTGAGCATCAGAGCGAAAAATCAGATAGAAACTGTTCTCAAAACACAACCCGTTTCATCAGCTTAGGCAGTCCCTCGAAGCGAGGATGACTTGCTTCCACGCCAAAAAGGGACGAGTTCACAGGTGTTTCACTGAAGGACCTAATATTCCAGATCCCAAACTACATGTTGAAGGGTGGAAGATGCCTGTGCGTGGATTTTTTTTAACGTGGGGTGGCCGTTGCACACCAGCCACCACACGGGCTTGACAGAGCTAGGTCTTGGTCCAGTGGGAAGAGTTGTGTACGCATGCCTGTTCACTGTGTGATGTCTGTAACACTGTTATGTAACACTGAATGTACCCTTGTACTGTACACACCTTACCGGTACACCAGAGGGTGCTGTTGCTGGAGACCCAGGGGTTGCCTGCACACTGCAGGTAACCCAGTATAAAAAGGAACACACAGCTTGTTGTCAGCACTCAGGAGCTGCTAATAAAGGACTGCAGGTCTGCACAGTTTAAGTATCATATCCTGCCTCATGGAGTCATTACTAAAGGTGCCTACATACACGATAACTGGCGATGGGAATACGAGGTCACGAACTAACGCTCAACATGTCTAACCTCAGCAACTTTCAGCAATTTACAGAGGGGGAAGATTGGGACACTTTTGTGGAAAGATTGGAACACTTCGTTATAGCCAACGACCTGGACGGGGACACACTGACTACACCACCGAACAAATGCAGGGCCATCCTGCTTAGCAGTTGTGGCTTCACCATCTATGGTCTCAGGGACTTACTAGCCCCGGAGAAGACAACCACCAAGAGCTATGAGGAACTTGTAACAATCATACAGGAACAACTAAAACCGAAAGAAAGCATCCTCACAGCCAGGCACCGGTTCTACACTTACTGGCGACCTGAGGGCCAAGAAATTGCCAAGTATGCTGCATACTTAAGAAGACTAGCTGCACCGTGTGATTTTGGCGACCACCTTAATGAAGCACTAAGGGACATAATTGTCATCAGAACCGGCCACGAAGGCCTCCTACACAAATTGCTCCCGGCTGACATCACGGTCACCCTGCAGAAAGCAATTCAAGTGAGCCAGGCCTACATGGTTTCGGCCAGCGACTCCAGGCGAATACTGACCCAGGACTCTAAACCGGCGAGAGCAGTGCACTGCATGGACACTTCTAAAGGCAGAAATGCTGCCCCGAGTCCCGCAACCCTGAGTCCGCTACATGGGGCAAACCGGATGGCCCCGTGCTGGTGCTGTGGAGGAAACCACAGGGCCCACCAGTGCCGCTACAAAGACTATGCATGCAAAGGCTGCAAAGAGAAAGGGCACCTTCAGAGAATGTCTGTGATGAGCCAAAAGACCTTTGGAGGAATCCTGCCACTTGACCAAAACTGTTTCCTGTCCAGGCAAAGCTGCTCACCTATACCAAAGGTAAAATCCAAATCGTTGGCAGTGTAGACGTCCAGGTCTCCCAGGGCGGCGTGTTGCACAAACTCCCCCTGTGGATTGTAGCCGGCGACGGTCCCACGCTGCTGGGCAGGAATTGGATGAACCGGATCCACATCAGGCGAAGTGATGCTGTGGAAGAAAAGAGCACCACAGCTTGCCTGCAGCAAGACTACAGAATGACTGCAGCACCACAAGCATGTGGAAGAAAAGAGCACCACAGCCTGCCTGCAACAAGACCACAAAATAGCTGCAGCACCACAAGAATGTGGAAGAAAAGAGCACCACAAAATGGCCGCAGCACACTAAGCAGCAGACCTGCATTCAAAATGCGAGTCAACATGGAGGAGCATCATGTGACATCGAGTGGCCAAACGGATTTGAAAACTCCCTTAAAGGAGACCAGTAGCCCAAAAAATTTAAAGGGGAAATTCCAATTATTTGAGTACACGGACTTTAAAGCTAAAGGTACAATTAAAGGGTGCAAGTATGAAAATGTATGCAATGTAACCATGGATTGCGATGCCTGTTTAACTAATGTGATTAATGAGATGAATGCAGGTTAAGAACAAGTTTATTATGCTTAACAGTAATGATAGAAATTGTGAAATGCCTAACGTAACCATGTCTGTTGAAACCAGGACACCCAAAAGTGATGCAAATGCTAGAATGTATAATGCAGGCTCGACTATGTGTGATCAGAGCCAAGGTGCCATGTATATCGGTAGGACACTGCCAAAGGACATTGGGTCCTACAGGGACCATGCTGATGCCAATGGAATCCCCCTGTGGGAGACCTCCAGGTCCAGCAGGCTACCTGACCATGTAGCCTGGATCTTTTGAACGAATGTGATGCCCCTTGCAGGACACACACACAGGCAGTGGGAGCAGACCCACTACAGGGACAGTGGTCAATGGGCAGCCCAGCCACCACCCATGGCAACCTGCACCAGACCAGCCCTACAGCCCCTGGCCACCAGGGCCAACACCTTGGGCATGAGGCCAATACCCTCCAGCTTCCCTGGCAAACCCTGGGATGACCTGACCCTCATCCCCATTGGTGGACAAGGAGCCCACCCAGTCTTGTGGCCCTGCCCACCACCCCACAACTACCCACATCACAATGTATACACACCACCCACTGCTGCCGTGGCTACCTCCCCGAGGGATCCCACAACAGTGACACCCACTTGGTCTGTGTGTGAGGGAGGGGAAACGTACGAGGCCAGCCTCAAGCACAGGGGTCACACGTGGACCACACAACCCTCACCACAACCTCCCATAGCCCACCACCGGTCACCTCCCCTGGTCATGACAACTAGGATATGAAAAATGCTCAGGGGTAGTATT
Organism: Pristiophorus japonicus; assembly: GCF_044704955.1. Taxonomy (NCBI): domain Eukaryota; kingdom Metazoa; phylum Chordata; class Chondrichthyes; family Pristiophoridae; genus Pristiophorus; species Pristiophorus japonicus. The sequence continues at coordinate 304,913,197 of NC_091980.1, forward strand.
GTTGTGTATGCATGCCTGTTTACTGTGTGGTGTCTGTAACACTGTTATGTAACACTGAATGTATCCTTACACTGTACACACCTTACCGGTACACTAGAGGGTGCTGTTGCTGGAGACCTAAGGGTTGCCTGCACAAGGCAGGTAACCCAGTACAAAAAGGAACACACAGCTTGTTGTCAGCACTCAGGAGCTGCTAATAAAGGACTACAGGTCTACACAGTTAAAGCACCATACTCTGCCTCGTAGAGTCATTACTAAAGGTGCCTACATACACTACAGCAAGGATTACGCAAGACGACTGGAGACCAACTCTGCTGCACGGAACGAGTGCGCACACATATCGCAGTGTGGGCTGGCCCGTGTTGCCCCTGGACCCTCGCCTCTTCTGGGCCCCGAACTCAAGCCTCTCCTGGGCCTCGATCACGTCCCTCTACAATTTCTTGCCGCTCCTTTGCCCTGATCTCGCCGCTCCTGCAGTACCTGCCCACGCTCCAATCAGCGACCTGGATCTTGGTGACATACCTTTCCACTGCCGTTGCTCTCCTGCTCCAGCACGTGCTGCCCCCTGGAGTGGTGTGCCCCAACGCTGCTCCTTCCGCTCCCCGGCCTGCTCCGATGGTGCTCGGAGGCCGGGAGCCACGCAGACTGCTGGGCGAGGCTGCCTCATTGCTCCTTCCACTCAGGGAAAGATGTAAAGGCCTTAGAAAGGTTACAGAGGAGGTTTAGCAGGATGTTACCAGGGATGAGGAACTTCAGTTAGGAGGTAAGGTTGGAAAAGATTGGACTTCTTCTTGGAACAGAGAAGGTTAAGAGGTTCACTAGGTTGATTCCAGAGATGAAGGGGTTAACTTATGAGGAAAGGTTGAGTAGGTTGGGTCTCTACTCACTGGAGTTCAGAAGAATGAGAGGTGAGCTTATTGAAACATATAAGATAATGAAGAGGCTCGACAAGGTGGATGCAGAGAGGATATTTCCACTGATGGGGGAGACTAAAACTAGGGGCCATAGTCTCAGAATAAGGGGGCGCCCATTTAAAACTGAGATGAGGAGAAATTTCTTCTCTCAGAGGGTTGTAAATCTGTGGAATTCTCTGCCCCAGAGGCTGGGTCATTGAATATATTTAAGGCGGATATATGAGGGAGTAAAGGGTTATGGGGAGCGGGCGGAGAAGTGGAGCTGAGTCCGTGATCAAATCAGCCATGATCATATTGAATGGCGGAGCAGGCTCGAGGGGCCAAATGGCCTACTCCTGCTCCTATTTCTTATATCCTTATGATCTAATAGAGGTTTTCAAGGTATTGAGAGGTTTTGATATAGAGAGAGAAAACTATTCCCTCGGGTGAGTGGGTCAGTAACCAGGGGTCACAGATTCAAAATCATTGGTAAATGATCTCGAGGGGAGATGAGGAGAATTAAACAAGAACATAAGAAATAGGAACAGGAGTAGGCCATACGGCCCCTCGAGCCTGCTCTGCCATTCAATATGATCATGGCTGATCCAATCATGGACTCAGCTCCACTTCCCCGACCACTCCCCATAACCCCTTAATCCCTTATTGTTTAAGAAACTGTCTATTTCTGTCTTAAATTTATACAATGTCCCAGCTTCCACAGCTCTCTGAGACAGCAAATTCCACAAATTTATAACCCTCTGAGAGAAGAAATTTCTCCTCATCTCAGTTTTAAATGGGCGGCCCCTTATTCTAAGATAGTGCCCTCTAGTTCTAGTTTCCCCCATTAGTGGAAACATCCTCTCTGCATCCACCTTGTCAAGCCCCCTCATAATCTTATACGTCTCGATAAGATCACCTCTCACTCATCTGAATTTCAATGAGTAGAGGCCCAACCTACTCAACCTTTCCTCATAAGTCAACCCCCTCATCCCCGGAATCAACCTTGTGAACCTTCTCTGAACTGTCTCCGAAGCAAGTATATCCTTTCGTAAATATGGAAACCAAAACTGCACGCAGTATTCTAGGTGTGGCCTCATCAATACCTTATATAGCTGTAGCAAGACGTCCCGATATTCCATCCCCTTTGCAATAAAGGCCAAGATACCATTGGCCTTCCTGATCACTTGCTGTACTATCCTTTTGTGTTTCATGCACAAGTACCCTCAGGTCCCGCTGTACTGCGGCACTTTGCAATCTTTCTCCATTTAAATAATAACTTGCTCTTTGATTTTTTTTCTGCCAAAGAGCATGACCTCACATTTTCCAACATTATACTCCATCTGCCAAATTTTTTCCCGCTCACTTAGCCTGTCTATGTCCTTTTGCAGATTTTTTGTGTCTTCCTCACACATTGCTTTTCCTCCCATCTTTCTATCGTCAGCAAACTTGGCTACATTACACTCAGTCCCTTCTTCCAAGTCGTTAATATAGATTGTAAATAGTTGGGGTCCCAGCACTGATCCCTGCGGCACCCCACTAGTTACTGGTTGCCAACCCGAGAATGAACCATTTATCCCGACTCTCTGTTTTCTGTTAGTTAGCCAATCTTCTAAACTGCACAAGATAAAAGTTCATGGGGTTGGGGGTAATATATTAGCCCCAACCCCATGATTGTGGGATCCCTTAGGACTCCAAGGGATGAGCCCTCTGGTGGCTACACAAGGTATATACAGGTTTACATATATAACAAAACTCCCCCTCAAAGTCAACAGTGTAACTGTTTACAAGGTGAGCGTATCTGGAGCCTTTCTTTCCCTGGTTGATCGTCTCGATGCAAATGCTGGTTTTGGTGAATCATTTGTCGGGCTCTCGCTGGGCTGCTGTGCAGCTGGCCTTGCTGGGCTGCCTGGTGTGTTGGGTCCTGCTGGGCTGCTGCGGGTGATGGGTTCTGCTTCGTGGTCAACCGTGGTGCCGGTTGCCACTGGTGTGTATGTTGCGGGGTCAAAAAAGGTAGGGTCCATGGTGGGTTGCTCAGGATAGTCCGTGAATCTGAGTTTGATTTGGTCCAAGTGTTTCCGGTGAATGAGTCCATTTGAAAGTTTGACCCGAAACACCCTGCTCCCCTCTTTGGCCACAATAGTGCCGGGAAGCCACTTGGGATCTTGTCCATAGTTCAACACAAATACAGGATCATTGATTTCAATCTCGCGTGACACATTTGCGCTATCATGGTACGCACTTTGTTGAAGCCGCCTGCTCTCTACCTGTTCATGTAGATCAGGGTGAACTAACGAGAGCTTTGTCTTAAGTGCTCTTTTCATGAGCAGTTCAGCAGGTGGGATCCCAGTGAGTGAGTGGGGTATCGTGCAGTATCTAAGCAGGACTTGGGATAGGCGAGTCTGCAGTGAGCCTTCAGTTACCCTCTTCAAGCCTTGCTTGATGGTTTGCACTGCTCTCTCTGCCTGACCATTGGATGCTGGTTTGAACGGGGCAGATGTAACATGTTTGATCCCATTACGGGTCATGAACTCTTTGAATTCGGCACTGGTGAAACATGGCCCATTGTCGCTCACAAGGACATCAGGTAGGCTGTGCATGGCAAACATGACCCGCAGGCTTTCAGTGGTGGTAGCGGACGTGCTTGCCGACATTATCTCACATTCAATCCATTTGGAGTATGCATCTACAACCACAAGGAACATTTTATCCAAAAACGGGCCTGCATAGTCGACATGAACCCTGGACGACAGTTTGGAGGGCCAAGACCATAAACTTAGTGACACCTCCCTGGGTGCATTGCTTAACTGTGAGCATGTATTACATTTGTGCACGCAGGACTCTAAGTCTGCATCGATACTGAGCCACCACATGTGGGATCTGGCTATCGCTTTCATCATTACAATGCCTGGGTGAGTACGATGGAGATCACTGATGAAAGTGTCTCTGCCCTTCTTGGGGACCACCACCTGATTACCCCACAGAAGGCAGTCTGCCTGTATAGACATTTCATCTTTGCGCCGCTGGTACGGCTTTATCGCTTCCTGCATTTCCACTGGGTCACTGGACCAGCTCCCGTGAAGCACGCTATTTTTTTTACTAAGGACAGTAAGGAGTCCTGGCTCGTCCAGGTTCTAATTTGTTGGGCTGTGACGGGTGATTACTCACTCTCCATTACCATGACTAAATCTGCGGGCTGTGCCATTTCCACCCCCGTGGTGGGCAATGGCAGCCTACTGAGAGCATCAGCACAGTTTACTGTGCCTGGCCTATGGTGGATGGTGTAGTTGTATGCAGACAACCTGAGCGCCCATCTCTGGATGCAGGTCAATGCATTCGTATTTATCCTTTTACTTTCGGAAAAAAGGGATATAAGCGGCTTATGGTCAGTTTCCAATTCAAATTTGAGCCCAAACAGATATTGATGCATTTTCTTTACCCCATAAACACATGCTAATGCTTCTTTTTCAATCATGCTGTAGGCTCTCTTAGCCTTAGACAGACTTCTGGATGCATAAGCAACTGGTTGCAATTCCCCAGATTCATTAGCTTGTTGCAATACACACCCGACGCCATATGACGACGCATCACATGCTAGTACCAAACGCTTACATGGATCATACAACACAAGTAATTTGTTTGAGCATAACAATTTTCTTGCTTTTACAAAGGCATTTTCTTGGCTTTTGCCCCATACCCATTCATCTCCTTTACGCAGTAAGGCGTGCAGTGGTTCTAACAGTGTGCTGAGACTCAGTAAGAAGTTACCAAAGTAGTTCAGGAGTCCTAGAAACGACCGCAGCTCTGTCATGTTCTGTGGCCTCGGTGCGTTCTCGATTGCCTCCGTTTTGGAATCAGTGGGCCTGATGCCATCCGCCGTGATTCTTCTCCCCAGGAACTCCACTTCAGGCACCAGGAAAACGCACTTTGAGCTTTTTAACCTGAGCCCCAAGCGGTTGAGTCGACTAAGAACCTCCTCCAGGTTCTGCAGATCGTCGACTGTGTCCTGACCTGTGACCAAGATGTCGTCCTGGAAGACCACCATGCGCGGGACCAACTTCAGTAAGCTATCCATGTTTCTCTGGAATATCGCCGCAGCAGATCGAATCCCAAACTGGCATTTGTTGTAAATGAAGAGACCTTTGTGCATGTTGATGCAGGTGAGGCCCTTCGATGATTCCTCCAGCTCCTGCATCATGTAGGCCGAGGTCAAGTCTTGCTTCGTGAACGTCTTTCCTCCCGCCCGTGCCACAAAAAGGTCGTCAGCCTTTGGTAGTGGGTATTGATCCTGCAGGGAGAAACGATTGATAGTTACTTTGTAATCACCACAGATTCTGACGGTCACGTCTCCCTTGAGAACAATCGGCCTGGCCCACTCGTTGAATCCGATCAGCGAAATGATGCCCTCTCGTTGCAGCCGGTCCAGCTCGATCTCTACCCTTTCTCTCATTATGTACGGTACTGCTCTTGCCTTGTGATGGATGGGTCGCGCCCCGGAATTAGATGGAGCTGCACTTTTGCTCCTTGGAACTTCCCGATGCCTGGTTCGTACAGTATGGGGAACTTGTTTAAGACCTGGGCACATGAAGTGTCGTCAGCGGATGAGAGCGCTCGGTCGTCATCCCAGTTCCAGCCCCAGTCCCAATTCCAGCCAGCTCCTGCTGAGCAGCGTGGAACCCTCGCCCAGTGCCACCCAGAGTGGTAGCTTGTGCACCGCTCCATCGTAGGAGATTTTTACAGTAGCACTGCAGATTATGGGAATCAGTTCCTTTGTGTAAGTTCTCAGTTTTTGTGAATGGGAGTCAGGATTGGCCTTGAGGCCTTGCTGCACCACAATTTATCGAAAGTCTTTTTGCTCATAATGGACTGGCTCGCGCCCGTGTCCAGCTTTATTGACACCGGGAGTCCATTTAATTCAACCTTCAGCATTATCGGGGGACACTTTGTGGTAAATGTGTGCACCCCATATACCTCTGCCTCCTCAGCCTGAGGCTCTGGTTCGTAGTGATCCTCCGTGGATCTGTCCTCCACTGCAACATGGTGGTTTGCAGGATTAGCAGGGTTTGCAGCTCATACATTGGAGGTGTCCCATTGTTCCACAGCCCTTGCAAACGTATCCTTTGAAGCGACATGAATGGAAACGATGATCACCCCCGCAGCGCCAACAAGGTGTTAATGGTCTTGCATTTATCACCATTGATGGTGGACTCGGAGACATGTGCAGACGTGCAGCTGCAGGCATGTGGGGCCTGCCCTGTTTGTTATGATTTGAAAACAACATCACTTTGTTCACAGTACTTGTAGCAGCACTTGTGTGCTGAGAGATTTGCTTTGTATTGTCACTGGTGGCAATGAAATCCTGGGCTATCGCTATGGCCTTACTCAAGGTTGGGGTCTCTACAGTCAAAAGTTTTCGAAGTATGCAATGCCAAGTACGAAGAAGTCTCTGAGCATGTGCTCCAAATGTCCTTCAAATTCGCAATGTCCTGCAAGGCGTCTTAGCTCGGCGACATAACTCGCCACTTTCTGGCCTTCAGAACTTTTGTAGGTGTAGAACCGGTACCTCGCCATCAGAACGCTTTCCTTCGGGTTTAGATACTCTTGGACCTGTGTGCACAAATCGTCGTACGATTTCTCTGTGGGTTTCGCTGGAGCAAGCAGATTTTTCATGAGGCAATACGTCAGTGCCCCGCAGACGGTGAGGAGAATCGCCCTTCGTTTGGCAACGTTCACTTCTCCTTCCATCTCATTGGCCACGAAGTATTGGTCGAGTCGCTCCACAAAGGTTTCCCAATCATCTCCCTCCGAGAATTTCTCCAGGATGTCCACTTTCTCTGCATCGTTGGGTTCGTCATTTGTATCTCGTTGCCAGTTGTGATGTATGAATAAAGAGTCTGACTGGATACTGTGAGCTCAAAGTAAAGTGTGACCTTAGTCCTTTATTGCAGATTTCCAGAGTGCCTCTCCAGCCTGTGAGGCCTTCTTAGAAAGCAGGAATGGGGTACTGAAGTTGCATGTTCAGCCATGAACTCATTGAATGGTGGTGCAGGCTCGAAGGGCCGAATGGCCTGCTCCTGCACCTATTTTCTATATTTCTATGTTTCTATGTTACAGGTGCTCTCAAAGGATTGTGGGATCCTTTGGGACCCCAGGGGATGAGCACTCTGGAGACTACACAAGGTATATACAGGTTTACATATATGACAGTAACATGATCCATTTTGAATTCAGAAGTCAGCGAGCACACATCTCAAGCACAGAGAGGACACATCCCCCAGCCGAAGTTCCTTTCCCCAGCACAAGTGCATGACCTGACCCCACCCACCCCGCCATAGATGGGACATTGTGTGCAGATTGTTAACAAGTTTATTGGGTATGAAGTGAATAGTGACAGTGTCGTGACTTGTGGATATCTGAATGTGATCCATCTTCCCTGAGTTCCCTCTCTCCCTTCCTATCCCCCAACCCCCATGTTTGTCTCTCCCCCCCGCAAAGCTCTCTCTCTCTCTCTACCGCCCCCCCACCCCCCACCCGCCCAAGGCTCTCTTTCCCCCCCCCCCCCAAAGGCTCTCTTCCCCCCCCCCCAAGGCTCTCTGGCTCTGCCCCGGCTGCCACGCTTCCCTCCTACTGCAGTCTGGTCAGAGGCATGGGACCTGGTCGGAGGTTCAGGGCCTGGTCGGAGGCTCGGGGCCTGGTCGGAGGTTCGGGGCCTAGTTGGGGGCCTAGTCGGAAGTTCACAGCTCTGGGCCTGGTCGGAACTCGGGGAATGGTCAGGGCTCGGGACCTGGTCGGAGGTTTGGGGCCTGGTCGGTGGCTCGGTGCCTGGTCGGAAGTTCAGGGCTCAGGGCCTGGTCGGGGTTCGGGTCTCGGGCCTGGTCGGGGCTTGAGGTCTGGTCGGGGCTCGGGGCCTGTTTGGAGTCTCGGGGCCTAGTCAGAGGTTCAGGGTTTGGGGCCTGGTCAGGGCTCAGGGCACGGTCGGAGGTTCAGGGCTCGGGGCCTGGTCGGAGCTCAGGGCCTGGTTGGGGCTCGGGGCCCGGTTGGAGGTAGAGGGCTCGGGGCCTGGTCGGGGCCTGGGGCCTGGTCAGGGCTCAGGGTCTGGCCTGAGGCTCAGGGCCTGGCCGGAGGTTTGGGGCCTGGTCGAAGGTTTGGGGCTTGGTCGGAGGTTCGGGGCCTGGTCGGGGCTCGGGGCCAGGTCAGATGCTCGGGTCCTGGTCAGAGGCTCGGGGCCTGGTCAGAGATTTGGGGCCTGGTTGGAGGTTCGGGGCCTGGTCGGAGGCTCGGGGCCTGATTGGGATTGGGATGTGATTGGGATTACAGAGACGTGGCTCCAGGATGATCAGAGCTGGGAACTCAACATCCAAGGATATTCAACATTCAGGAAGGATAGAATAAAAGGAAAAGGAGGTGGGGTAGCATTGCTGGTTAAGGAGGAGATTAATGCAATAGTTAGGAAAGACATCAGCTTGGATGATGTGGAATCTATATGGGTAGAGCTGCAGAACACCAAAGGGCAAAAAATATTAGTGGGAGTTGTGTACAGACCTCCAAACAGTAGAAGTGATGTTGGGGAGGGCATCAAACAGGAAATTAGGGGTGCATGCAATAAAGGTGCAGCAGTTATAATGGGTGACTTTAATATGCACATAGATTGGGCTAGCCAAACTGGAAGCAATGCGGTGGAGGAGGATTTCCTGGAGTGCATAAGGGATGGTTTTCTAGACCAATATGTCGAGGAACCAACTAGTGGGGAGGCCATCTTAGACTGGGTGCTGTGTAATGAGAGAGGATTAATTAGCAATCTCGTTGTGCGAGGCCCCTTGGGGAAGAGTGACCATAATATGGTGGAATTCTACATTAGGATGGAGAATGAAACAGTTAATTCCGAGACCATGGTCCAGAACTTAAAGAAGGGTAACTTTGAAGGTATGAGGCGTGAATTGGCTAGGATAGATTGGCAAATGATACTTAAGGGGTTGACTTTGGATGGGCAATGGCAGACATTTAGAGACCGCATGGATGAACTACAACAATTGTACATCCCTGTCTGGCGTAAAAATAAAAAAGGGAAGGTGGCTCAACCGTGGCTATCAAGGGAAATCAGGGATAGTATTAAAGCCAAGGAAGTGGCATACAAATTGGCCAGAAATAGCAGCGAACCCGGGGACTGGGAGAAATTTAGAACTCAGCAGAGGAGGACAAAGGGTTTGATTAGGGTAGGGAACATAGAGTACGAGAGGAAGCTTGCAGGGAACATTAAGACGGACTGCAAAAGCTTCTATAGATATGTAAAGAGAAAAAGGTTAGTAAATTCAAACGTAGGTCCCCTGCAGTCAGAATCAGGGGAAGTCATAACAGGGAATAAAGAAATGGCAGACCAATTGAACAAGTACTTTGGTTCGGTATTCACTAAGGAGGACACAAACAACCTTCCGGATATAAAAGGGGTCAGAGGGTCTAGTAGGAAGGAGGAACTGAGGGAAATCCTTATTATTCGGGAAATTGTGTTGGGGAAATTGATGGGTTTAAAGGCCGGGAAACCCCAGGGCCTGATGGTCTGCATCCCAGAGTACTTAAGGAGGTGGCCTTGGAAATAGCGGACGCATTGACAGTCATTTTCCAACATTCCATAGACTCTGGATCAGTTCCAATGGAGTCGAGGGTAGCCAATGTAACCCCACTTTTTAAAAAAGGAGGGAGAGAGAAAACAGGGAATTATTGACCGGTCAGTCTGACCTCAGTAGTGGGTAAAACGATGGAATCAATTATTAAGGATGTCATAGCAGTGAATTTGGAAAGAGGTGACATGATAGGTCCAAGTCAGCATGGATTTGTGAAAGGGAAAGCATGCTTGACAAATCTTCTGGAATTTTTTGAGGATGTTTCCAGTAGAGTGGACAAGGGAGAACCAGTTAATGTGGTGTATTTGGACTTTCAGAAGGCTTTCGACAAGGTCCCATACAAGAGATTAATGTGCAAAGTTAAAGCACATGGGATTGGGGGTAGTGTGCTGACATGGATTGAGAACTGGTCGGCAGACAGGAAGCAAAGAGTAGGAGTAAATGGGTACTTTTCAGAATGGCAGGCAATGACTAGTGGAGTACTGCAAGGTTCTGTGCTGGGGCCCCAGCTGTTTACATTGTACATTAATGATTTAGACGAGGGGATTAAATGTAGTGTCTCCAAATTTGCGGATGAAACTAAGTTGGGTGGCAGTGTGAGCTGCGAGGAGGATGCTATGAGGCTGCAGAGTGACTTGGATAGGTTAGGTGAGTGGGCAAATGCATGACAGATGAAGTATAATGTGGATAAATGTGAGGTTATCCACTTTGGTGGTAAAAACAGAGAGACAGACTATTATCTGAATGGTGACATATTAGGAAAAGAGGAGGTGCAACGAGACCTGGGTGTCATGGTACATCAGTCATTGAAGGTTGGCATGCAGGTACAGCAGGCGGTTAAGAAAGCAAATGGCATGTTGGCCTTCATATCGAGGGGATTTGAGTACAGGGGCAGGGAGGTGTTATTACAGTTGTACAGGGCCTTGGTGAGGCCACACCTGGAGTATTGTGTACAGTTTTGGTCTCCTAACTTGAGGAAGGACATTCTTGCTATTGAGGGAGTGCAGCAAAGGTTCACCAGACTGATTCCCGGGATGGCGGGACTGACATATCAAGAAAGACTGGATCAACTGGGCTTGTATTCACTGGAGTTCAGAAGAATGAGAGGGGATCTCATAGACATGTTTAAAATTCTGACAGGTTTAGATAGGTTAGATGCAGGAAGAATGTTCCCAATGTTGGGGAAGCCCAGAACCAGGGGTCACAGTCTAAGGATAAGGGGTAAGCCATTTAGGATCGAGATGAGGAGAAACTTCTTCACCCAGAGAGTGGTGAACCTGTGGAATTCTCTACCATAGAAAGTTGATGAGGCCAATTCACTAAATATATTCAAAAAGGAGTTAGGTGTAGTCCTTACTACTTGGGGGATCAAGGGGTATGACGAGAAAGCAGGAATGGGATACTGAAGTTGCATGTTCAGCCATGAACTCATTGAATGGTGGTGCAGGCTCGAAGGGCCGAATGGCCTACTCCTGCACCTTTTTTCTATGTTTCTATTTTATAGTTGGAGGTTTGGGGCCTGGTCGGAGGCTCGGGCCTGGTCGGGGCTTGGGCCCTGGTCAAAGGTTCTGGGCCTGGTCAGGGCTCAGGGCCTGGTCAGGGCTTGGGGCCTGGTCAGTGGTTCGGGGCCAGGTTGGAGTCTCGGGTCCTGGTCGGAGGCTCGGGGTTCAGTCGTAGGCTCGGTGACCGGTCAGAGGCTTGGGGCCTGGTTGGAGGTTCGGGGCTCAGAGCCTGGTCAGAGGTTTTGGGCGTGGTCGGGGGCTTGGGGCTCGGGGCCTGGTCAGGGGCTCGGGGCCCGGGTTTGGTCGGAGGTTTGGGGCTCTGGGCCTGGTTGGGGCTAGGGGCCTGGTTGGAGGCACGGGGCTTGGGGCCTGATCAGGGCTCGGGGCCTGGTCGGAGGTTTGGGGCTTGGGGCCTCGTTGGGGCTCGGGCCCTGGTCGGATGTTCGGGGCTGCTCGGGGCTCAGTCTGACAAAGTGGTGTTCTGGGCCGTATTTACGGTTCTTGGGGGGGTGGAGGTAGGATGCCTGTGCAAAAAATGGTTAGTAGAAATTGCGCTCGAGGGGGCGGAGTTGGGAGGATGCACGCGCAGAAGCAGTTAGTACAAATAGTTACTCTGTTTTATTATATACATCAGGAGTTGCATTACCACAGTGGAGGTAGACCAGTAGTCCCACTAGGGGGAGCTCTATATTATACTTCTCCCTCCTTAATGAAGAAGTAATCTTAACAAAATAAATATTCTACATAATTTGCATGGTTATACAAAACAAAAGATATGGAATTATTTTCCGTATTTACAAATCAAACTTAACCACTAGTTTTCTGTTTTGAAGAAGATACCTTCGCTCTTGAACAGAACTTGGTGTCAAACTTAGACTCATTCTAGGCTGAGCCTGAGGAGAGTTTTTCTCCAAGGGCAACCCTTGACCTACATTTTGACTCTCTACAACTTCAGACTATTTGTCTGCCTGATTCAAACTCAAACTTAAATTCTGATTTTCTCTTGGACTTGGACTAGTACATCTGATGTAGGATTTGCTACTGGTACTATACTTGTAACAAGACTACCTGACTCATCAGAAATAATTGAATCATTCCAACTTTCAACTCCTTCCACATCTGTAAGTTAAAATATGATCAATGTGAACAAACCTAACCTGTCCATGATCAAACACCTTGACCAAATATGTGCGAGGTCCACATATCTTCACTACTCTTCCTGGTAACCACTTTAACCATTTATGGTGAAGATTCTTCACTCTTCACCTTCTGATTCAATTACACACTTTCTCTTACTCTACCACTATCATTATTTTCTTTCTATCTGACTGTGCCAAGTTTGGTTTTAACAACGAGAACCTGGTTCGGTGGCTGTCGTTTGAGGAACAACTCTGCTGGTGTTCTACCAGTAGTTGTATGAAAGTATTATGATACATAATCAGAAAATTTGCTAGTTTATGGTCCAATCACAACTGCCGTTTCCTTGAATTTGGATCCAACATTTGCTTGATGAGGCCACGTTTTACAATTTGTACTGTGCGTTCTGCTGCACCATTTGAAACAGGGTGGTACGGTGGAACTTTGATATGTTTCACACCATTTCTGCTCATGAACTGTGCAAATTCTTCTGAACAAAATTGCGGCCCATTATCAGACACAATTTCTTCTGGGCGGTCATATGAAGAAAACAATCTTCACAAATTGTCTAGTGTTTTACTTGTTATTTTCCTCATTGGAAACACCTCTAACCACTTCGAATGGCTATAAATCACAATGAACAATTGCTGACTTTCTATCTAAGCAAAATCAATATGTGGCCTTTCCCTGGGGGGCCATTTCCATGGCTGTAATGGTACTAATGGTGGTTTCAAGCTTACCGATTGACACTACTAACAATGTACTCTATTTCTTTACCTAAACCTGGCCACCTTAAATTACTGCGTGTAAAACTCTTAGTCAACCACATTCCCAGGTGCTGGTCATGGAGATCGCCTAACAATTTGGACCTGAACTTATTTGGGATAACTACTCTTGCTCCCCATATACCATAATTTTTATCCACTGATAATTCATTCCTACTAATGAAGTATGGATGAATATCTTTCTCTGATACCTGTTTTGGCCAGCCATTTGCTATGTAATTATATACCTTTGACATAACTGGGTCACGTTTGGTTGCTCTACCAATCTTTTCAGCTGTGACTGGCAGTTCATCAATGTATGAAAAATAGAACACTTCTTCCCTATCGGGTGTAAATTGTGATGGGAATGGCAACCTGGACATAGCATCAGTATTACCATCTGACTTAAGTACAACAACAATTGGTGTAGCCCAATTACTTAGATCTACCTTAGAGATAATGTTCTCAGTTTCTAGTCTTTTGAGTTCTTGCTCAACTTTCTCCTTGAGGTCATATAGTACAGGCTGTGGCTTGCAGGAAACTTCTGTACTCTGACACTTGCCTTGAAACCTTGGATTGGACTGCCTGTTTCACAGAACAGCTTCGGATACCACTTGATGACATCATCCTTTGATGCAAATCTCATTTCAACACGAAAAATCTCATTCCAATCCAGCTTGAGTGATCCCAACCAATTTCTGCCTATTAATGCAGGCTGGTCCCCTGCCACAGCAAAGAGAGGCTGAAACTGATCCGTGTATTTCACCGGTACGGTGATATGTCCTACTACAAGGATTTGCTCTCCTGAGTAGCCTCGCAGCTCTAACTTCGACTTCTCCAGTAGAAAATCACGTAATTTTCCGAGATATAGCGATTCTGGTACGACACTCACAGATGCACAGTGTCGATTTTCATGGGTATCCTGGTTCCTGCAATGTCTACTTGGATGACGATGTTTCATGAGTCGTTGTTAGGTACCCTCATGCTCCTGATGATGTGTATCTCTAGAACCTTCTTGTCCTGTTGCTTCTCTACAATGCTATTTAGTCTCTGGTGATTTCTACTTCTAGCATTGAACATTGGTTTACTCTTCAGTCGGCATGCCTTCGCACGATGCCCTGTTTTCATGCAGAAGGAACACTCTGCCTTCACATATGAACAACTTTGAGCTGATACTCTCGTCAATGAATTGATTTTGTTTTCCAAAAGGATAACTTTCAGCAATTTCCAGGGGCTCAGGACTGTAGTGCTGTTCTAACTTGGAATCTCCATCAGTGGCATGTCCTTTGGCTTGACAGGAACAAGGACATTTTTCAGGGTTTCGTACACCTCGGTGCCTGCTTCAGTCAGGAAAATAGCTTGTTTTCTTTCTAAAACCACTCAGTTATGGTTTTCATCATCGGGGACTTCGACGATACTATTTGTGGTGAAAAACTGCTCCACATATGCTCCAAAAGTCTTTTGGTCATGATGGAACTCACCCAAGCACCTTATTATTCCCATAGGCGCGGCCATCTGGACTCTGGCAGTACAGCCAAGTGTGCTTGAAATTTACCTTGGATTTTTAGCTGTGCTGCAAAACAAAGAACTTCAAAGTCTCTCTGTTGGTTGGCTAGAACATCCACCAACAAAAATTTCAGCTAGGGAATCCAATTATCCCATCCTCATTCGCCAACATGATATATTCTTTACGACGTCACAAACACACACATAAACAAGATGGCTCGACAGGAACTTGTCACGTGACATTGTCACATGAGCCTTTTATTATATACATCATTATATATATCATTACCACAGTAGTCCACTAGGTGGAGCAGTAGGAGGATCTCTATATTGCAGTGCCGACTCTCAGCCCCAGGTGGACCATGATGTTTCTGGAATTAGGTGTATCTTCCAATCTTCCACAGTAACGCAATCCACAGGTGGGGTGGCCAACCGGTCTGCCTCGATGGGATGCAGGGGTGAGCTGCACTGAGAAGGAAATCCAGGAGCTTCCTTATATTAGAATATGGGCGGGTTGGGAGGAGTGAGAACGAGGTGCCTTAGCAAGCAGTTCAATGAGGTCATTGGTGACGTTACAGATGTCACAAAGAACCACCCACCAGTGAGCCTGAATCTTTGGGGGGAAATTCTGCGGGGGAGGTAAATTTCCACTTTGGACGCAATCGGGAAACTGGACACAAATTGTGCTTGAAATTCCGCTGGTTCGGTTAGAGTCCAAGGTGAAGAAATTGGGGTCGAGTGCGCCTCCTGTTAGCGCTGACGGGGCGCACACGACTTTTTGCCCGGGTGTGGCTCCGCTAATGACTCACGCTCAATCCCATGGGAGTTTAGCAGTGGTGATAATCGCTAGCACCCCGCCCCGCTGCGCCGGTGACGGCAATGTCACCACCGTGCGTGCGGCGCACCATTATCACCCCAGAACAAAAATTGTCCCGCGCCCCCTGAAGCTGCAGCAGGCGATGATGGCGACAGCTTCGGGGGGATGTGAACGGGGCGGCAGGAGGCTCGCGGGGCGTCACTTAAAGGGGAGGTCGCGGCCATGTTGGAATAAAATGGCGGCATCTTCCCGAGCGCCCCGCTGGCGCTTTGAACGCAAGGGGCCCGTGCCGCGATCTGGCAGCCTGGCACTCCGCGCCCTCCCAGTGATCCAGGCAGGTCCCCACAGAGTTAGCAGCTTGAGCTCTCCCCTTTAATGAAGGGGAGAGCCCCTCGTGCACAGCAGGGCTCCCTCCCCGTCCGCCCCACTGCCGCCCCAGAGAGGAAGTGGAGCACGTTATTTTACACTCCACTTCCTCTCGGGGGCGGTAACCCCAATTTCGAGAGCGGGGCGGAACTTCTTCGACTGCCGCAGAAAGCCCCGCCTCGCGGATGTTATCGCCCCCCAAGCAGGGCGCGGCGGAATTTTTCCCGCAAGTCTCCACTAAAATGCATTCGCATAATCACAAACGTAAAATCTTCCACAGCCCAGCACAACCTGCCTGAATCATAGAATGATACAGCACTGAAGGAGGCCATTTGGTTCATCGTACGTGCTGCCTCTCTGAAGGAACTACCAATTAGTCCCACTGCCTCATCCCTTTCCCTATAGCCCGGCAAATACTTTCCCTTTTTAAGTATGTAACCAATTCCCCATTGAAAGTTACGACTGAATCTGCTTCCACCACACTTTCAGGCAGCGCATTCCAGATCACAACAACTCGCTGTGTAAAAAAATATTGAGAAAAATACTAACAATTAGCCAGCTCAAAACTGACTGTCTACCCCAGTTCAGGAAAGCCCCAGTTTAACACCAAGTTCCCAATTGAAAGCCTTGTTTAATTCCCCAACTCTCTCTCTTCCTGTGCCAAAGGTGCTGAGTTTTGTTGAGGCACAACTCCATGGGGTGCGAGTAGTGAGTGGTTTAGTTGGAGCATCCAATGTGTGATTCTCCAGCCAACTTGTCCATGAAGGGTGTTCCAATAAGTCTGACTCTGTCCTCACCCAATGCCAACAGAGTGAACACTGATGAACCTGAGGTGAGGATTGACCTGTAGTCTCCCAGGTGCAACATCCAGGAGAGAAATCATAGGGTGGTCATTTAAAAAAGTATTTAAAAAAAAAATAATTCTTTCAACACTTTTGTTTATTAGTTATAAAAAATATTGGACATTGGGGAAAAAAAAGGCTCTTTGACAGTCAAGAATCGTCCAATTGGATAATGAGTCTATTCGCTTTCCGATTGGCCGGTGAGGATGGACATGTTGAGCGACCAATGGCGGGAGTGTGGGGGGCAGGGAAGTTGGAGGCAGGAGGTCATGTGATAAAACCTCCAGGAATATGTCCCAGCAGAATTGGCAACCTCTACATGGAGACCATATCTCACTTGTCTTTCCCTGTATCGCACATGTACATGTTTTTCAGCAGGGGAGCACTGGGAGGCATGTGAGTGCAGGAATCCGACCGATCTTTCTTCGCCCCCGTCCCTCTGGCCCCCGTTCCTTACCTGGGAGCACGAAGCCCAGTTTCAGTGTCCCTACTGCTTCTCCAGGATTAATTTAGCGTAGGTTGGCCACCGATCTGGTGTGTCGAAGGACTCCTGTGGGTCTACTGTGACTCCAACACTGTAGTCCTCGCTCCCCAAGCCATGCTTGCCGCTAACAGAGAGCCATGCAAGCAGTGGGCCCACAGGAGTATTGTAATGCAAAAGAAAGAACGACTTGGGTTTATATAGCACCTTTCATGGCGACCAGATGTCTCAAAGTGCTTTACAGCCAATGAAGTACTTTTGGCGTGTACTGTTGTAATGTGGCAGTCAAATTGCACATAGCAAGCTCCCACAAACATCAATGTGATAATGACGCAATAACCTGTATTTGTTATGTTGATTGAAGGATAAATATTGCCCAGGACACTGGGGATAACTCCCCTGCTCTTCTTCAAAACAGTGCCATGGGATCCTTTTATGTCCACTTGAGAGGACAGACAGGCTCTCTGTTTAATGTCTCATCTGAAAGACGGCACCTCCGACAGTGCAGCACTCCCTCAGCACTGCACTGGGAGTGTCAGCCTAGATTTTTGCACTCAAGTCCCTTCCCTGGAGTGGGACTTGAACCCACAACCTTCTGACTCACAGGCAAGTGTGCTACCCACTGAGCCACAGCTGACATATAAGGAAATGTAACAGCCAATTTGCACACATGTAAAGGTCCTCACGCCGACAAATGCTAACTTACTGCAAGGAACTGTGATCAAACCTCTTCAAAGCAACATTTGTGCATTGAAAAGATTGCAGTCGACAGCAACAGAAGTGTGAGCTGTGACCTCTGATGACAGATAGAGGAGCGACAGCATTGTGATGGGTGGGAGGAGATGGGATTCAGGGTTTTGAACCAGCCAGAGGAGGAAGTAACGAGCAGAAATCTGTGCTCTGGGGAAACGCGAGCGACAGTCCTGTCATTGATGGATTTAATTGAATAATAGGCCATCTCTACCCAAGACTGAACAAGGTGTTCTGTAGCTAGTCCAGGATGTGTGAAGATAAACACAGAGAATCACTATCAGTGGAAGGCCATGGTTGCTATGGTTTTCAAGCAGCATTTTCATAATCGTGTCGTTTTTAAAGCCTTCCAGTACATTTTCCTTCGAAATGCTACTGAATGGAATCGAAACAATACAGTATCAGACCTCATCAAAATGTCATTGGATCCTTGCGTTATTCTCAATGATCTCTCAATCTACAGGGTCTCTGCATTTTACAGGTGATGCCCTCTTGGCCTACATTGCTGATTTTAATTTAAAGCGCAGCACAGATTTCTTCTTGTTACTTCCTCCTCTGGCTGGTTCAAACCCCTGAATCGTATCGCCTCCCATCCATCACAATGCTGTCGGGAATAATCTTCGCTCCTCTATCTGTCATCAGATGTCACAGCTCTCACTTCTATTGCTGTCTGCTGCAATATTTTTTAAGGCACTAAAGTTGCTTTGAAGAGATTTGATCACAACTACAAAGCAGTAAGTTTAGTATTTGTCAGCCGAGGACCTTGCTGTGCTCAAACGTTCTGCCACGTTTCCCTCCATTACAATAGTGACTCCAACACTGTCGTCCATGTTCCCCAATGCATGCTGGTCACTACACCGATCTGTGTCAGCAATGCACCTCGTAATTTTAACCTCTATATGTATTTTTCTGTATATATTTCCTGATATACAACCTTGGTGTCATATTTGACCCTGAAATGAACTTTCGACCACATATCCGCAGCATAACTAAGACCGCCTATTTCCACCTCCGTAACATCGCCCATCTCTGCCCTTGCCTCAGCTTATCTACTGCAGAAGCCCTCATCCATGCCTTTGTTATCTCTAGACTAGACTATTCCAACGCGCTCCTGGCTGGCCTCCCACATTCTACTCTACGTAAACTAGAGGTGATCCAAAACTCGGCTGCTCGTGTCCTAACACGCACCAAGTCCCGCTCACCCATCACCCCTGTACTCGCTGACCTACATTGGCTCCCGGTTAAGCAATGCCTCGATTTCAAAATTCTCATCCTTGTTTTCAAATCCCTCCTTGGCCTCGCCCCTCCCTATCGCTGTAATCTCCACCAGCCCCACAACCCCCTGAGATTTCTGCACTCCTCTAATTCTGCCCTCTTGAGCATTCCTGATTATAATCGCTCAACCATTGGTGGCCGTGCCTTCTGTTGCCTGGGCCCCAAGCTCTGGAACTCCCTCCCTAAACCTTTCCACCTCTCTACCTCTCTTTCCTCCTTCAAGACGCTCTTTAAAACATACCAAGCTTTTGGTCACCTTAGCTAATTTCTACTTATGTGCCTTGGTGTCAAATTTTTGTCTCATAATACATTCCACAACGTTAAAGGCGCTATATAAATACAAGTTGTTGTTGATATTCTACCTCCTGTCTGCCCGTACTGCATATCTTTAGTATGATATAATGTTCAACTCTCCACTCCTTGATCTCCTTGATTACCTTTACTTATAACACTGTCAACACTTTATTAAAGGAACTTTTTCTAGAAAAAACAGTTAAAACTGCTCCGTGAGTTCACTTGATCATTTTTGACATTATTTTGTTATTCATTCATTCTCTGGATATGGGCATCGCTGGCAAGGCCAGCATTTATTGCCCATCCCTAATTGCCCTTGAGAAGGTGGTGGTGAGCCACCTTCTTGAACCGCTGCAGTCTGTGTGGTGAAGGTACTCCCACAGTGCTGTTAGGGAGGGAGTTCCAGGATTTTGACCCAGCAACGATGAAGGAACGGCAATATGCTTCCAAATCAGGATGGTGTGTGACTTGGAGGGAAATTTGGAGGTGATGGTGTTCCCATGCGCTTGTTAACCTTGTCCTTCTAGGTGGTAGAGGTCGCGGGTTTGGGACGTGTTGTTGAAGAAGCCTTGACGAGTTGTTGCAGTGCATCTTGTAGATGGTACACACTGCAGCCACGGTGCGCCGGTGGTGGAGGGAGTGAATATTGAAGGTGGCGGATGGGGGGCCAATCAAGAGGGCTGCTTTGTCCTGGATGGTGTTGATCTTCTCGAGTGTTGTTGGAGCTGCACTCATCCAGGCAAGTGGAGAGTATTCCATCACACTCCTGACTTGTGCCTTGTAGATGGTGGAAAGTCTTTGAGGAGTCAGGAGGTGAGACACTCATCGCAGAATACCCAGCCTCTGACCTGCTCTTGTAGCCACAGTATTTATGTGGCTGGTCCAGTTAAGTTTCTGGTCAATGGTGGCCCCCAGGATGTTGATGGTGGGGGATTCGGTGATGGTAATGCTGTTGAATGTCAAGGGGCGGTGGTTAGACTTTCGCTTGTTGGAGATAGTCATTGCCTCGCACTTGTGTGCCACAAATGTTACTTGCCACTGATCAACCCAAGTCTGAATGTTGTCCAGATCTTGCTATATGTGGGCATGGACTGCTTCATTATCTGAGCAGTTGCGAATGGCATTGAACACTGTGCAATCTTCAGCGAACATCCCCACTTCTGACCTTATAATGGAGGGAAGGTCATTAATGAAGCAGCTGAAGATGGTGGGGCCTAGGACACTGCCCTGAGGAACTCCTGCAGCGATGTCCTGGGGCTGGGATAATTGACCTCCAACAAACACAACCATCTTCCTTTGTGCTCGGTATTACTCCAGCCAGCATGATCCCCATTGACATCAATTTTACTAGGGCTCCATGGTACCACACTCGGTCAAATGCTGCCTTGATGTCAAGGGCAGTCACTCTCACCTCACCTCTGGAATTCAGCTCTTTTGTTCATGTTTGGACCACTTATGACCTTGTGAGGGAGAGAAGGTCATTGCTCATGGGGTTATCATTCCTTGTTAGTCACATGGTAACCTGGGACTATTGAGTAAAGTTTACCAATAACAGAGGAGGTCTTCCAGTCACATTCTTCCCACAGGCCAATCACAGCACTCAAAACCATTTGGGCAGACACATATCACAAAAAATGTACAACAGGACCAAAGAACCATTACTGTGCAAACTGAAACCCACTGACTCCCTCATCCCCAAGGTTGCCATGCCAACACTCTGGGAGTGTCAGGGAATCTCCAGGAATTAAAGATTAATCTCCAGAACGCTGCTACGAAAATCAAACGGAATTTTTTTTTTTAATTCCATGATTTTTCTTCATTTTCTTTGAACATTTATTCTTTATAAAAATATTGCAAATGAGATAAAAAGGTTGTTTGACTGCCTGTCAAGCGTAATCCAATCAGGCAATTAATAGCCTGTTTGCTTTCCGATTGACCGTGGGAAGGCAGGGCACCATGGGAATGATCGTGTTAGGCGATCAATGGCAGAAGCCCGGGGACGGGACAGTTGGAGGCTGGAGGTCATGTGACAAAACCTCCAGGAATAGGTCCAACCAGAGTTGGCGACCCCTACTCATCCCACCAAGCCTGCCTTTACCAACATGGAGCCCGGCCCCTGTCAATCTAAGCCAAAACAGTCACATGATTAGCCCCAGCCAATGAGATCGCTAAAAAGCAGTATGCGCAGAATGGCCATGTGATTTCAATCTGCAAGGTCTGTTTTTTTCATTGGTTGAAAGACTAACTTTTACAAATAATTTTCAGCTGATGAAAATCCAATGTTCTAAACTTGTTTTCATCTCCAACTGGATGGTAAGATCTGATGGGAAACAAGGTATGCAACTTATTTAAAATATAATTTATTTTGGGGGGGACAGGTTAGGTAGGGTAGGGTAGAGTAGGGTAGGGTAAGGGAAGGGAAGGGAATTGGGAATGGAAAACGGAAGAGATAGAAACATGGAAACTTACAGCGCAGAAGAAGGCCATTTCGGCCATCGTGTCCTCGCCAGCCGACAAAGAGCCGCACGGCCCTCGGTCAGCAGCCCTGAAGGTTACATATAAACCTATGAACAATGACGGAAAGGCAAAGAGCACCCAGCCCAACCAGTCTGCCCCACACAACTGCGATACCCTTTATACTGAAACATTCTACACTCCACCCCAACTGGAGCCATGTAATCTCCTGGGAGAGGCAAAAACCAGCTAAAGACCCAGGCCAATTTAGGGAGAAAATATCTGGGAAAACTCCTCTCCGACCCATCCAGGCGATCACCCTGGCCATATTCGATTCCCTGCAGTACTTACCATTATATCTGCGCCGTCCAACAAAAGGTCATCCAGTCTAATCCCAATTACCAGATTGAATGGATTGGGATTGGGAAGGGGAAGGGAAGGATATGATAGGGAGTGAAAGAGTAGAGTTGGTTGGAGAAGGATGGCGATGTAAAGATGTTAACTGACATTGTAAAAGGATCTCTCACCTCAGGTACTGATCCCCTCCCTTTTTAAACTGCTACCATCACCCGCTTCTCAAAAAAATCCACCCTCGGCCGACTGTCCTTGCAAATGATCAACCCATCTCCAACCTCTTCTCAAAGTCCTTGATCATGACATCACCTCCCAAATCAGTGCCCATCTCTTCTGCAACTCTTCACTTGGATCAGGTTTGAGGTAGAGTAGGAATGAATAAAGCCTGGAGCAGAGGTTAGGGTTGGCTAGAACAGCGAAAGGCTGCTCCTGATCGAATAGCTTGCCAACACTCACAGTCCAGGCTCCCACATGAAGAATGGCCACGGAGGGGAGGAACTGGAGAACAGCTTGGGTGCTTCAACAGTACCCTAGCAATCGTCTTCAGAGGAGGTGGGAAGAAGAACATGAAAGAACCTGCATTTATATAGCGCCTTTCGTGACCTCAGGACGTCCCAAAGCGCTTTACGGGCAACTTTTGAAGGGCTGCAATGTAGGAAACATGGCAGGCAGCCAATTTGTCCACAGCAAGGCCCCACAAACAGCAATATGACAATGAGCAATATGCTGGTTGAGGGACATGTATCATCGGGAAGACCTCCGACAATGCCGCACTGCCTCAGTGCTGCACTGGGAGTGTCAGCCCAGCTTTTGTGTTCGAGTCTCTGGACTGGGATTTGAACCCATGACCTTTTGACTCTGAGAGGGCTACCCATCGAGGCATGGCTGACAAATGAGTCATTTGGCCCAAAGTTTGCTTTTGAATAAAAGACGTATTGACGTGACCCAAAAAGCAAATGCTATCACACGGAACGGGTTATTATACGCTGCGAAAGTGTCATTCACGTGGTACGTACAAGTTTCCATTGCAAAGTGCAAGCTGTGAAGGCAATCCAGGACTTTAAGGACACTCCAAGTCTTCAATGTCAAGAATGAGAGGTGATCTTATCGAAACGTATAAGATTATGAGGGGGCTTGACGAGGTGGATGCAGAGAGGATGTTTCCACTGGTGGGGGAGACTAGAACTAGAGGGCACAATCTTAGAATAAGGGGCCACCCATTTAAAACTGAGATGAGGAGAAATTTCTTCTCTCAGAGGGTTGTGGATCTGTGGAATTCGCTAGCTCAGAGAGCTGTGGAAGCTGGGACATTGAATAAGTTTAAGACAGAAATAGACAGTTTCTTAAATGATAAAGGAATAAGGGGTTATGGGGAGCGGGCAGGGAAGTGGAGCTGAGTCCATGATCAGAATAGCCATGATCTTATTGAATGGCGGAGCAGGTTCGAGGAGCCGTATGGCTTACGCCTGTTCCTATTTCTTATGTTCTTATGTTCAATCCAGTAAACGATGACAAGTGACAAGAAATACAGATTTCTATCATGTTCCAGAAGAACTATATTTGCAAGTCCTGTTCTCCATCACAGCTGAACTGGCAGCCCATCACCACCTCCTTTCTGCTGTCAGTCTTCGGCACACAGCGAAAGTAATGCCAGCTTACAGTGACTGTGATTACCGCGAGGTAATTAGTGAATGTATCATGTCTGCGGAAGAATCTCTCGCTGCATTGCACATTGGTGCTTCATAAGAACACAAGAGTTAGGAGCAGGAATAGGGTCATATGGCCCCTCGAGCCTGCTCCGCCATTCAGTAAGGATCTGAGTCCATGATCGGATCAGCCATAATCTTATTGAATGGCGGAGCAGGCTCGAGGGGCCGTATGGCCGACGCCTGCTCCTATTTCTTATATTGTTATGTTCAATCCAGTAAACGATGGCAAGTCACAAGAAATACATGGTTGATCTTCGACCTGCCGCCGATGGTCTCTCGCAGGTTGGGGCCGTCTCGCTGCCCAGGGTCCGCCGCTCACCGCTCCTTTTCTAGCCCCGACCTGCCGCCGATGGTCTCTCGCCATAAAAGAAGTGGCCAGCGGCTACTGGACAGCGTGGCGGCGTACCACGGAAAGGTACAGCGCGAGCTGGTGCAGGAGGGCGACGGCAGCGAAGAGGGTCATCATCAAGGTCCAGGTCGGTGATTGGAGCGTGGGCAGGTACAGCAGGAGCGGCGAGGTGGGGGCGAAGGAGCGGTGAGAGGGGCAGCAGGGACCAGCCCACACTGCGATATGTGTGTGCACTAGGTCCGTGCAGCAGAGCAGGTCTCCAGTCGTCTTGGTTAACCCTTGCCACTGGACCAAGACCGAGCTCTGTCAAGCCCGTGTGGTGGCTGGTGTGCAACGGCCACCACACGTTAAAAAAAATCCACGCACAGGCATCTTCCACCCTTCAGGATGTAGTTCGGGATCTGGAATATTATCCATCAATGAAACACCTGTGAACTCGTCCCTTTTTGGTGTGGAAGCAAGTCATCCTCGATACGAGGGACCACCTATGATGATGATCATGGATGATCTTTGACCTCAGCATCACTTTCCAGCCCAATCCCCATATCTCTTGATTCCCCGAGAGTCCAAAATTCTAGCGATCTTGAATACACTCAACGCCTCGTCATATCTAAAATGTATTTAGATATTTCACTTGACCTTTGTGATCCTGAGGAGGCAGGGAGAGCTTTTGGGAACGATCATTTCCTGTGACCTAAGTGACTGAGCTGAGCTGCGATGCCAAAGATGCCGGGGAGCAGATGCAGCAGGAGCATACTTCAAGGTGCAATGAGAAAAAGCCATTCAGCCCATCCAGCTCATTCATGCCGCGCTACCAATTTAGAAATGATAGCAGACAGAGAGACTGTGATGATACATTCACTTACAAACCAAATATACAGCTCCGCTGGGCAGGCCACATTGTCCGCACGCCAGACACGAGACTCCCAAAGCAAGCGCTCTACTCGGAACTCCTTTACGGCAAACGAGCCAAAGGTGGGCAGAGGAAACGTAGCAAGGACACCCTCAAAGCCTCCCTGATAAAGTGCAACATCCCCACTGACACCTGGGAGTCCCTGGCCAAAGACCGCCGTAAGTGGAGGAAGTGCATCCGGGAGGGCGCTGAGCACCTCAAGTCTTGTCGCCGACAGCTTGCAGGAATCAAACACAGGCAGCGGAAAGAGCGTGCGGCAAACCAGTCCCACCCTCCCTTACCCTCAACGACTATCTGTCCCACCTGTGACAGAGTCTGTGGCTCTCGTATTGGACTGTTCAGCTACCTAAGAACTCATGCTATGATGATGATGATGAAATGTAGGTAGGAAATATAAACTTTCTGCTAGTCCTGGAAAGTACATGTAGGTAACATATTTGAGAAGTCTGCAATGGGTTAGTTACCTCTCGTAAGTTTGTGTATAAACAGCAAGGGCTAGAAATTCCTTCGCTCAGTGCCACCCGTTAATGCCCGAGAGGGGGAGCTAATGGGCCGCTAGGCGCTTACTGCCCGAGCGCCACATTGTCCGAGCCTCCCGCCAACTTCAGTGGCGGTTTAGCGGCACCGCTGACAGTTTCCGCTGCGCGCTCTAGCCCCGCCCACTTGGTGACGTCACCGAGTGCGCGACGCCCCTCCGCAGCACCGCGGTCGCGCACTTGGCTGCTCTCGCCTGCCGTAGCACCCGCGCTACTCCCAACAGGGAAAGCAGGCGTCACGGAGAAGCTGCCGGGGCGATATGTCCGAGGGGGAGCAGGCGGGTCGGTTAAAATGATTTTTTTTCCCAGTAATGCTTCCCTCCCTGATGCCGGACACTGTGGTTTAGCTGCCTCGGCTTTTCTGTAATGTTTCCGGTGGTCCGGCCGACCTCCCCTTTAGGTGCTGGGACGCCGGTTTCCTAACAGCAGAACTTCAGCAGCCCTCCAGCGATAGTGCTCCCAGGAATTAGGGTGAGCGCCCTAAGAGGAGTGTGGAGCGATTCCTTTAGCGCCCCATGCCCCTCCTGGGGCGCTAACAGTGGATGTCCCTGTTGGAGGCGGTAAACATCGACCAGCGCTAACGTTAGCAACCAGACGGTGTCACCGCCTCAAACCGGGCCCATACGGAATTTGTAGCCCCAAATCTTTTGCATATTTATTCTTCACGCCCACCTTTGGTGCCAGTGTAACCATTTGAATTGAAATGTGACGTAACTAATGTAACCCATGTGGTATGGAGCATAAGAAATGGGAGCAGGCGTAGGCCATCCAGCCCTTCGAGCCTGCTCTGCCATTCAATGAGATCACGGAACACTCCATCTGGCCATGTATCAAAACCCAGAAAAACCCACAGCTGAACTCCAACAAGCTGTGGTTATTAATCTGTCAGGCCTCAGAGTTCCCATCTGAGAAATGCCATTATTTACCTTGCCCAGACAAAAGCAGGTAATGCCTCTTTTTGTAAGATAATAAGAACATAAGAATTAGGAACAGGAGTAGGCCATCTAGCCCCTCGAGCCTGCTCCGCCATTGAACAAGATCATGGCTGATCTGGTCGTGGACTCAGCTCCACTTACCCGCCCGCTCCCCGTAATCCTTAATTCCCTTATTGCTTAAAAATCTATCTATCTGTGAGTTGAAAACATTCAATGAGCTAGCCTCAACTGCTTCCTTGGGCAGAGAATTCTACAGATTCACAACCCTCTGGGAGAAGAAATTCCTTCTCAACTCGGTTTTAAATTGGCTCCCCCGTATTTTGAGGCTGTGCCCCCTAGTTCTAGTCTCCCCTACCAGTGGAAACAACCTCTCTGCCACTTACTTGTCTATCCCTTTCATTATTTTAAATGTTTCATAAGATCACCCCTCATCCTTCTGAACTCCAACGAGTAAAGACCCAGTCTACTCAATCTATCATCATAAGGTAACCCCCTCATCTCCGGAATCAGCCAAGTGAATCATCTCTGTACCCCATCCAAAGCCAGTATATCCTTCCTTAAGTGAGGTGACCAAAACTTCATGCAGTACTCCAGGTGCGGCCTCACCAATACCCTATACAGTTGCAGCAGGACCTCCCTGCTTTTGTACTCCATCCCTCTTGCAATGAAGGCCAACATTCCATTCGCCTTCCTGATTACCTGCTGCACCTGCAAACTAACTTTTTGGGACAAGGACCCCCAGGTCTCTCTGCACCTCAGCATGTTGTAATTTCTCCCCATTCAAATAATATTCCCTTTTACTGTTTTTTTTCCTCCCCAAGGTGGATGACCTCACACTTTCCGACATTGTATTCCATCTGCCAAACCTTAGCCCATTCGCTTAACCTATCTAAATCTCTTTGCAGCCTCTCTGTGTCCTCTACACAACCCGCTAATCTTTGTGTCATCTGCAAATTTTGTTACACTGCACTCTGTCCCCTCTTCCAGGTCATCTATGTATATTGTAAACATTTGTGGTCCCAGCACCGATCCCTGTGGCACACCACTAACCACCGATTTCCAACCCGAAAACGACCCATTTATCCCGACTCTCTGCTTTCTGTTCGCCAGCCAATTCTCTATCCATGCTAATACATTTCCTCTGACTCCGCATACCTCTATCTTCTGCAGTAACCTTTTGTGTGGCACCTTATCGAATGCCTTTTGGAAATCTAAATACACCACATCCATCGGTACACCTCTATCCACCATGCTCGTTATATCCTCAAAGAATTCCAGTAAATTAGTTAAACATGATTTCCCTTTCATGAATCCATGCTGCGTCTGCTTGATTGCACTATTCCTATCTAGATGTCCCGCTATTTCTTCCTTAATTATAGTTTCAAGCATTTTTCCCACTACAGATGTTAAACTAACCGGCCTATAGTTACCTGCCTTTTGTCTGCCCCCTTTTTTAAACAGAGGTGTTACATTGGTGCTTTTCAATCCGCTGGGACCTCCCCAGAGTCCAGAGAATTTTGGTAGATTATAACAAATGCATCTGCTATAACTTCCGCCATCTCTTTTAATATCCTGGGATGCATTTCATCAGGACCAGGGGACTTGTCTACCTTGAGTCCCATTAGCCTGTCCAGTACTACCCCCCTAGTGATAGTGATTGTCTCAAGGTCCTCCCTTCCCACATTCCTGTGACCAGCAATTTTTGGCATGGTTTTTGTATCTTCCACTGTGAAGACCGAAGCAAAATAATTGTTTAAGGTCTCAGCCATTTCCACATTTCCCATTATTAAATCCCCCTTCTCATCTTCTAAGGGACCAACATTTACATTAGTCACTCTTTTCCGTTTTATATATCTGTAAAAGCTTTTACTATCTGTTTTTATGTTTTGCGCAAGTTTACCTTCGTAATCTATCTTTCCTTTCTTTATTGCTTTTTTAGTCATTCTTTGCTGTTGTTTAAAATTTTCCCAATCTTCTAGTTTCCCACTAACCTTGGCCACCTTATACACATTGGTCTTTAATTTGATACTCTCCTTTATTTTCTTGGTTAACCACGGCTGGTTATCCCTTCTCTTACCGCCCTTCTTTTTCACTGGAATATATTTTTGTTGCGCACTATGAAAGAGCTCCTTAAAAGTCCTCCACTGTTCCTCAATTGTGCCACCGTTTAGTCTGTGTTTCCAGTCTACTTTAGCCAACTCTGCCCTCATCCCACTGTAGTCCCCTTTGTTTAAGCATAGTATGCTCATTTCTGACACAACTTCCTCACCCTCAATCTGTATTACAAATTCAACCATACTGTGATCACTCATTCCGAGAGGATCTTTTACTAGGAGATCGTTTATTATTCCTGTCTCATTACACAGGACCAGATCTAAGATAGCTTGCTCCCTTGTAGGTTCTGTAACATACTGTTCTAAGAAACAATCCCGTATGCATTCTATGAATTCCTCCTCCAGGCTACCCCGTGCGATTTGATTTGACCAATCGATATGTCGGTTAAAATCCCCCATGACTACTGCCGTTCCTTTTTCACATGCCTCCATTATTCCCTTGATTATTGCCCCACCGTGAAGTTATTATTTGGGGGCCTATAAACTATGCCCACCAGTGACTTTTTCCCCTTACTATCTCTAATCTCCACCCACAATGATTCAACATTTTGTTCATTAGAGCCAATATCGTCTCTCACAACTGCCCTAATATCATCCTTTATTAACAGAGCTACCCCACCTCCTTTCCCTTCTTGTCTATCTTTCCGAATCGTCAGATACCCCTGTATGTTTAATTCCCAGTCTTGGCCACCCTGCAACCATGTTTCTGTAATGGCCACCAAATCATATCCATTTGTAATGATTTGTGACGTCAACTCATTTACTTTATTTTGAATGCTGCGTGAATTTAGGTAGAATGTTTTAATCCTAGTTTTTAAACCATGATTTTTAGTTTTGACCCCTCCTGCAGCCCCTTTACATTCAGTGGCCCTTTTTGATTTTTGCCTTGGGTTTCTCTGCCCTTCACTTTTACTCATCTCCTTTCTGTCTTTTGCTTTTGTCTCCTTTTTGTTTCCCTCTGTCTCCCTGCATTGGTTCCCATCCCCCTGCCATATTAGTTTAACTCCTCCCCAACAGCACGAGCAAACACTCCCCCTAGGACATTGGTTCCGGTCCTGCCTAGGTGCAGACCGTCCGGTTTGTACTGGTCCCACCTCCCCCAGAACCGGTTCCAATGCCCCAGGAATTTGAATCACTGCTCAAGCCACATATTCATCTGCGTTATCCTGCAATTCCTACTCTGACTAGCACGTGGCACTGGTAGCAATCCCGAGATTACTACTTTTGAGGTCCTACATTTTAATTTAGCTCCTAGCTCCTTAAATTCGTCTCGTAGGACCTCATCCCTTTGTTTACCTATATCGTTGGTACCAATGTGCACCACGACAACTGGCTGTTCACCCTCCCTTTTCAGAATGTCCTGCACCCGCTACGAGACATCTTTGACCCTTGCACCAGGGAGGCAACATATCATCCTGGAGTCTCGGTTGCGGCCGCAGAAACGCCTATCTATTCCCCTTACAATCGAATCCCCTATCACTATTGCTCTCCCACTCTTTTTCCTGCCCTCCTGTGCAGCAGAGCCAGCCATGGTGCCATGAACTTGGCTGCTGCTGCCCTCCCCTGATGAGTCATTCCCCTCAACAGTACTCGAAGCGGTGTATCTGTTTTGCAGGGGGATGACCGCCGGGGACCCCTGCACTACCTTCCTTGCACTGCTCTTCCTGCTGGTCTTCCATTCCCTATCTGGCTGTGGACCCTTCACCTGCGGTAAGACCAACTCACTAAACGTGCTACTCACATCATTCTCAACATCGTGGATGCTCCAGAGTGAATCCACCCTCAGCTCCAATTCCGCAACGCGGTCCGGCAGGACCTGGAGGCGGATACACCTCCCGCATTGTTAAATTCATTCTTGGGATGTAGGCGTCACTGGCAAGGTGGGCATTTATTGCCCCTCCCTAGTGGTGGCGAGTCATCATCTTGAACCACTGGTAACGCTTCTGATACAACCAAGCGGATCACTCGACCACTTCAGAGGGCAGTTAAGAGTCAACCGTGTCATTGGCATATGATATACTTGTGTCTTAAGACTATACTTCACTGTAAAAGAAAGACTTGCATTTATATAGCGCCTTTCACGAACACCGGACCTCTCAAAGCGCTTTACAGCCAATTAAGTACTTTCGGAGTGTAGTCGCTGTTGTAATGTGGGAAACGCAGCAGCCAATTTGCGCACAGCAAGCTCCCACAAACAGCAAGGTGATAATGACCAGATAATCTGTTTTTTTTGTTATGTTGATTGAGGGATAAATATTGGCCCCAGGACACCGGGGATAACTCCCCTGCTCTTCTTCGAAATAGCGCCATGGGAGCTTTTACGTTCACTTAAGAGAGCAGTCGGGGCCTCGGTTTAACGTCTCATCCGAAAGACGGCACCTCCGACAGTGCAGCGGAGTACTGTCCCTCCGACAGTGCAGCGGAGTACTGACCCTCCGACAGTGCAGCGGAGTACTGACCCTCCGACAGTGCAGCGCTCCCTCAGCACTGCACTGGGAGTGTCAGCCTGGGCTTTTTTTGAACCCACAGCCTTCTGACTCAGAATCGAGAGTGATACCCACTGAACCACAGCTGACACTTAACACTAAGAGGCCGAAATCCATCACCTCACCGCCGACTGCCGCCGACATCCCTCCTGAAGATCCGCCCAGTGCCACTTTGGAGGTGGCCTGGAACGGGCGGGAGGGGAGAGCCGCCGGGAACAATTGGCACAATTGAGCTCCCGCCCGCCGAGCTCCCAGATTCCTGTGGGCGGGAATCGGCGGGAGTCGGCAGCAGAACGGGGGTGCACCGCTGGCTGGAGGCCGGTCTGTCCCCGACGGTGAGTAGGAAGAAACTGAAAAAAAGGTAAGTGAACATTTCTTTTTTTAAATGTTTCAACAGCGACTTACCTGCATGGAGTCCCCTGACGGTCTTCCGATAGTTTTTGTATGTTTTTACTGATGGTTTTTATTTTTAGGTCTTCGACCCTCCATGGGCCCGATCCATCCTCAGCGGCACTTGGCCGGCAAGCGCCTCTGCCGCCGGGAATAAGACCTCCCGCCAGTTGCCGCCCAGATTGACGGCGTGCGTCATCCATTTGCTGCCCGTCGACCTTCGTGGGACGTTCTTCATAAATATCCCGCCCAAAGTACCGTCCGGTACCTCGTCGGCCATCGGCGGCACTTTGGGCGGCATCTTGAGCGGGCGGGGGCCTTGATGAAAATCGCTCCCAAAAAGTGATATCGTACTCCAGTTAGAATTTACAGGCTTCCATTAATAGTGTGAGAACATAAGAACATAAGAACATAAGAATTAGGAACAGGAGTAGGCCATCTAGCCCCTCGAGTCTGCTCCGCCATTCAACAAGATCATGGCTGATCTGGCCGTGGACTCAGCTCCACTTACCGGCCCACTCCCCGTAACCCTTAATTCCCTTATTGGTTAAAAATCTATCTATCTGTGACTTGAATACATTCAATGAGCTAGCCTCAACTGCTTCCTTGGGCAGAGAATTCCACAGATTCACAACCCTCTGGGAGAAGAAATTCCTTCTCAACTCGGTTTTAAATTGGCTCCCCCCGTATTTTGAGGCTGTGCCCCCTAGTTCTAGTCTCCCCGACCAGTGGAAACAACCTCTCTGCCTCTATCTTGTCTATCCCTTTCATTATTTTAAATGTTTCTATAAGATCACCCCTCATCCTTCTGAACTCCAACGAGTAAAGACCCAGTCTACTCAATCTATCATCATAAGGTAACCCCCTCATCTCCGGAATCAGCCTAGTGAATCATCTCTGTACCCCCTCCAAAGCTAATATATCCTTCCTTAAGTAAGGTGACCAAAACTGCACGCAGTACTCCAGAGTACACAAACAGCCAAGTGGGTGGTAAGACAGCGGTCCCATCCATCAGGAACATATAATTTTGTCTCCGATGATTCAGGCAAATCCATTTCCCTGATGTTCACAGTAGCTAACCGATCGGTTAGAGCACACTTGAAGCACTGTGAACAGTTCTGGTCTCTACATTATAAAAAGGATATGGAAGCACTGGAGAAGGGGCAAAGACAATTTACTAGGATGATACGAGAACTGCGAGGCAGGAAAGATTGTACAGACTGGGGCTCTTTTCTCTAGAACATAGACTGAGGGGTGACCTGATAGAGGTCTTTAAAATGATGAAAGGTTTTGACAGGATAGACATAGAGAAAATGTTTTCACTTGTGAGGGAGACCAGAACTAGGGGCCATCAATATCAGATAATCACTAATAAATCCAATAGGGAATTCAAGTGAAACTTCTTTACACAGAGAGGGGTTAGAACAGTGGTGGGCAAAATATGGCCCGAGGGCTGTATCCAGCCCACCAGTTCTTTCTATCCGGCCCACTGGATGGGACAGAAATAGGAGGCGAGCCAGAGGTCGAGCTGCACATTCGTCTGAGTCGGGTCATGGCTGCACATCTCAATGGCTCTTTTACCGAAGAAATAGACCGTATCGAATGTAACCTGCGTCTTTCCTCTCCCTAGTGCCAGCTGTGGCTCAGTGGGTAGCACCCTCGCCTCTGAGTCAGAAGGTTGTGGGTTCAAGTCCAACTCTAAGGACATGAGCACATAAATCCAGGCTGACACACCCAGCGCAATACTGAGGGAATGCTGCACTGTCGGTGTTGTATATGCAGACTATGGATGTACTCTCTGTGTAGTCACTGTGTGGTTACATAAGATGGAGACTTGTTTACCTGATGTACTATCAATAAGGTTTACACTGTGTACATACGTGCTGGCACCACTAGAGGGTGCAACTGGTGGAGACCGGGGGTTTCCTGCCTGGTGGCCGGGCCCTCTATAAAAGGCTGCACACCATGCTTGTGCCTCACTCTGGAGCTTGGAATAAAGGACCAAGGTCACTACAGTTTGAGTACAACACATTGCCTCGTGGAGTCATTAATAAGTACATTATAGACATAACAACTGGCGACGAGAATAAGGACTTTCACGTGACCTTTGGCACACTAAAAGACTTCGCAGAGGGTGATGATTGGGATGCCTTCACGGAAAGGCTCGATCAATATTTCGTGGCAAACGACCTGGCAGGATGGACGGACACATTGGCGGAGAAGCATAAGGTTATACTGCTGACCAGTTGTGGGCCCGAGGTCTACCGCCTCATCAGGGACTTGCTGGCACCCACGAAGGCCAAGGATAAGACATACGATGAGCTGACTGAACTAATTCACAACCAACTTAAACCAAAAAAGAGCATCCTCACAGCCAGGCACAGACTCTACACTCACCGCAGACCTGAGGGCCAGGAGATTGCAAAATATGTTACCGATCTCAGGAGACTTGCGGCACCGTGTGATTTTGGCATGCATCTCAACGAAGCATTGCGAGACATCTTCATTATAGGAATTGGCCACAAGGGCCTCCTTCAAAAGCTATTATCTGCCGACACCACAGTCAACCTGCAGAAGGCCATCGGCATCAGTCAGGCGTTCATGACCTCGACCATCAGCACCAAGCAAATGATTAATCCTATGGACTCAAACCCGGCAAGTACTGTACACAGAATGGTGCCTTTCACAGGCGAGATTGTAGAACGTGGCTGTACCCAGGGCAGAGAGCACAGACCTCAGGGTTCTGGAACACAGAGTCCGCCGAGGGGTGCTAATCGCGTAACACCATGCTGGTGTTGCGGAGGAAACCATAGGGCTCACCAGTGTCGGTTTGCTGAGTACGTATACAAAGCCTGTAACACGAAGGGCCACCTCTAGCGTATGTGTGAAAGAATTATGACTCACCATCTAGCAGAGGAGTCGGTAAATGACTTTGAATCCAGCGGGGAGTATGATGATTTGGCCAGAGAGGCAGCTCAGCCCCAAGAAGAAGTGTATGGAGTGTATACCCACACCACCGATTGTCCTCCAGTGAAGATGGAAGTCAAGATAAACGGCGTTCCAGTCTTCATGGAAGTGGACACGGGAGCGAGCCAGTCAGTGATGAGCCAGGATGCCTTTGAGAGGCTATGGAACGAAAAACGACCCGAGCTGGTTCCAGTACAGGAAAAGTTGTGCATCTACACCAAGGAGCTGATCCAGTCCATGGTAGTGTGGATGTAAGTGTAATCCATAATGGCGTGGTGCACAAGTTACCTCTGTGGATTGTTGCAGGTGATGGTCCAACGCTACTCGGGAGAAGGTGGATGGGGAAGATCCAGTGGAAATGGGAAGACCTCTTCACTCCAGCAATCGATGTCCCCCGTGCTCAGAGGCAGAGCAAAACCGCACCTTCGCTTGGGCCAGGCACCAGAGAACAGACCAGCGCAGCACCTGAGGCACAGACCGTCCATCACGACTGCGTGGCAATGATCCGACCGGAACGATCTAAAAATACCTTCCCGGCTCCAGTGGCAGGACTCCAATGGAGGAAGATTGAATTCACAGCGTTTGTGGCAGAATCGCGGGAGAGAAGGATTAAGGCAGTCGACCTTGAGGACAGAGGCAAGATGGCGTCCTTGCGGCAGCGAGAGGCAGCGTGGTTGAAAAAAAAGATGGCCGCGGCAATACCACGAGGGACCAACACGTGGTATCTAACAAATGATTTGATTGGGGTAAAGCCAGCAGGGTTCTCTTAAAGGGAACCTGCAACCAACTGAACTTAAAGAGGCATTGTATGGCGATCAATGTAACGAACCGATTAAGATTGTAGACAAAATGTTGTTTCGAACTGTCGGTACCATTCCTAATGTAAAGAACAAAATGTTGTTGCGAGATGTCGGGAATAGAGTTTCACCAAGAGCAGCAAGCGAGCTAATTCGGGAGGGTGAAGGCACTGATCCTGATACCCTGCCCCAGGTCTATCCCACGCTGCAGGCACCCGTTGGCACTGTTCGCCACCACCCTGGAAACGAAAACGGCGCCAATACGCGCAGTATGCTGCCGTTACCCACCACCCGGGTAGAGACGGCGCAGCCCCCAGACCCAGTCGCTACCTCAGCCATGTCTGGGAGTGACAGGTCAGAACCAAGGAGTTCCCCAAACGGGACCTGGAACAGTCAGGTTCCCAACACCACTAGAGAGCAGGCAAAA
The DNA here is from genome assembly GCF_044704955.1 of Pristiophorus japonicus. Taxonomy (NCBI): domain Eukaryota; kingdom Metazoa; phylum Chordata; class Chondrichthyes; family Pristiophoridae; genus Pristiophorus; species Pristiophorus japonicus. The sequence continues at coordinate 304,948,870 of NC_091980.1, forward strand.
GACTCTGCAGCCCTCAAAGGAGAACAGGGAGGCCACACACATCTGTGGCTCTGCCCACCACTAGGCAACGGCAAAGGCCCTGAGTCCTGGCAAGGTAGTGAACCAAGTCCACCCTGCTAGCAGACGACTAGGACCCCGTCCAGTTGCTCTGGAACTAGTGTCCTCACATACCTGTACTGCTACCTCAGTACTGACCATGACTAAACCATGGATGCAATCTACCCAATCCTGGCGCATGACCGTAAAACGTAACGAACGTAAGTCATGGAACCTATGTGTCACGATACAAACTGTAAAAAAAATTGTTTTTTTCTTCCTTTCTTTGTACTTGCACTGTGTCTGATCCTGTATGTTAATGTAACGGGCCAGCTGCATGATCTTGCTGTGGGGGGGGTGGGGGCGCGGTGGAAATTGATGTATGTAGCCATGGACACACACATGGATCTTACCCAGAACTCACTGGAACCTCCACCGCATCATCGAACCATCCAATCTGGTAACCACTACCCAACGTTATGGCAAAAGGACTTGGGGGTTAACAGGGAGAGAGCCAAGCCAAAGCACAGCCAAGGTGCAAGGGCTATTGGTACTTAAGTCTGGGGAGAGCTAAGCCAGAGCACATAATGCAAAGGTAATTGGCACAAAGGACTTGGGGAAGAGTGATCTTGTATATGCAGACTATGGATATGCTCTCTGTGTAGTCACTGTGTGATTGCATAAGATGGAGACTTGTTTACCTGATGTACCATCAATAAGGTTTACACTGTGTATATACTATGCTGGCACCACTAGAGGGTGCAACTGGTGGAGACTGGGGGTTTCCTGCCTGGTGGCCGGGCCCTCTATAAAAGGCTGCCCATCATGCTTGTGCAGCGCTCTGGAGTTTGGAATAAAGGAACAAGTTCACTACAGTTTGAGTACAACACATTGCCTCGTGGAGTCATTCATAAGTACATTATAGACGTAACAGTCGGAGGTGCTGTCTTTTGGATGAGACATTAAACCGAGGCCCCATCTGCTCTCTCAGGTGGACATAAAAGATCCCATGACACTATTTCAAAGAAGAGCAGTGGAGTTATCCCTGGTCCCCAGAGTTCTGACAAAGGGTCATCGGCCTGAAACGTTAACTCTGTTTCTCTCCACAGATGCTGCCTGACCCGCTGAGATTTCCAGCATTTCTGTTTTAATTTCAAGGTTCCAGCATTGGCAGTATTTTGCTTTTGAGTTATTCCCGTGTGTCCTGGTCAATATTTATCCCTCAATCAACATAACAAAAACAGATTATCTGGTCATTGTCACATTGCTGTTTGTGGGAGCTTGCTGTGTGCAAATTGGCTGCCACGTTTCCCACATTGCAACAGTGACTACACTCCAAAAGTGCTTCATTGGCTGTAAAGCACTTTGAGATATCCGGTGGTCGTGAAGGGCACTATAGAAATCTAAGTCTTTCTTTTCCTCTCCTGGTACCCAGAGTACGACGACAGGGGATTCTCATCGCTGACTGAGACCCGGGAAGGGATCCCGGAGGGCAAGGACTCCAGGCAATGGCAGCGGCTGTAGTTCAGGCCTTGCGAAGGCTCGGGCTCCCGTACTCCGCGTATTAAAGAGAGCGAACACCTCACGCATCGGAGGTCCCACAGACTCGGGCCGCACTGCCCAACAGCCATGTCGACTTTCAGTATCATAGATCCATCAATCATCTCTTTCATTTAGTAACGGAAGCTTTTACTATTTTACACTACATTTTGTGTATCTAATATAGTATCTGACTACTATCTGAATTGATGTTTATAAATTATTGGGAGGGTAAAAGTGAAGTACGTTTTGAGGCATCGTCATTAGATATTCTGTTATATATGTAAACTTGTATTTACTCTGTACAGCCACCAGAGGGCTCATCCCCTGGAGTCCCAAGAGATACCATAATCCCTTGGGAGCACAGGTATTTAAGGAGGCTTCACAGGTTGGAGAAGCACTCTGGAGACCTGCAATAAAAGACTACGGTCACACTTTACTTTGAGCTCACAGTGTTCAGTCTGACTCTTTCTCCATACACAACAACTGGCGATGAGATACACATAGCGAACCCAAAGATGCAGAGAACAGTGGGCATCCTGGAGAAATTCTCGGAGGGAGATGATTGGGAATTGTGGAGCGACTCGACCAATACTTCGTGGCCAACGAGCTAGATGGGGAAGAGAACGCTGTCAAACGAGGGGCAATCCTCCTCACCGTCTGTGGGGCACCAACGTATGGCCTCGTGAAGAATCTGCTCACTCCAGCGAAACCCACGGAGAAAACCTACGACGATTTGTGCACACTGGTCCGAGAGCATTTGAACCTGAAGGAAAGCATTCTGATGGCGAGGTACCGATTCTACACCTACAAAAGGTCTGAAGGCCAGAAAGTGGCGAGTTATGTTGCCGAGCTAAGACGCCTTGCAGGACATTGCGAATTTGAAGGACATTTGGAGAACATGCTCAGAGACTTTTTCATACTTGGCATTGGCCACGAAACCATACTTTGCAAACATTTGACTGTAGAGACCCCAACCTTGAATAAGGCCATAGCGATAGCCCAGGCGTTCATTGCCACCAGTGACAATACGAAGCAAATCTCTCAGCACACAAGTACTGTGAAAAATGCGATGTTGTTTTCGAATGGTAACGTACAAGGCAGGTCACACATGCCTGCAGCTGCACGTCCACAGATGACTCAGAGTCCACCATCAAGGGTGATGAATGCAAGGCCATTAACACCTTGTTGGTGCTGCGGGGGTGATCATCGTTTCCATTCATGCCGATTCAAAGAGTATGTTTGCAAGGGCTGTGTAACAATGGGACACCTCCAACGAGTGTGCAGGCAAGCTACAAAGCCTGCTAAACTTGCAAACCACCATGTTGCAGAGGAGGATAGATCCACGGAGGATCACGACGAACCAGAGCCTCAGATCGAGGAGGCAGAGGTACATGGGGTGCACACATTCACCACGAATTGTCCCCGATAATGATGAATGTTGAATGAAATGGACTCCCGGTGTCAATGGAGCTTGACACAGGCGCGAGCCAGTCCATCATAGGCAAAAAGGCTTTCGAAAGGTTGTCGTGCAACAAGGCCTCAAGGCCAGTCTTACATCCAGTTCGCACGAAACTAAGAACTTACATGAAAGAACTGATTCCTGTAATCGGCAGTGCTACCATAAAGGTCTCCTACAATGGAGCGGTGCACAAGCTACCACTCTGGGTGGTACCGGGCGATGGTCCCACGCTGCTTGGCAGGAGCTGGCTGGGAAAGATACGCTGGAACTGGGACAACATCCGAGCGCTATCGCCCGCTGACGACACTTCGTGTGCCCAGGTCTTAAACAAATTTCCTTTGCTGTTCGAACCAGGCATCGGGAAATTCCAAGGAGCAAAAGTGCACATCCATCTAATTCCGGGGGCGCGACCCATCCATCACAAGGCTAGAGCAGTACCATACATGATGAGAGAAAGGGTAGCGATCGAGCTCGGCCGGCTACAATGAAAGGGCATCATCTCACTGATCGAGTTCAGCGAGTGGGCCAGTCCTATCGGCCCAGTCCTCAAGGGAGACAGCACCATCAGAATCTGTGGAGATTACAAAGTAACTATCTATCGTTTCTCCCTGCTGGACCAATACCCACTGCCAAAGGCCGACGACCTCTTTGCAACGCTGGCGGGAGGAAAGCTGCTCACGAAGCTGGATCTGACTTCAGCCTACATGACGCAGGAACTGGAGGAATGATCGAAGGCCCTCACCTGCATCAACATGCACAAAGGTCTTTTTGTTTATAACAGATGCCCGTTTGGAATCCGATCAGCGGCGGCGATATTCCAGAGAAACAAGGAAAGTTACTGAATTCGGTCCCTCACACTGTGGTCTTCCAGTACGACATCTTGGTCACAGGTCGGAACACAGTCGAGCATTTGCAGAACCTGGAGGAGGTTCTTAGTTGACTCAACTGCGGGGGGCTCAGGTTAAAACGTTCGAAGTGCATTTTCCTGGTGCCTGAAGTGGAGTTCTTGAGAAGGAGGATTGCGGCGGACGGCATCAGGCCCAGAAACGTGACAACGGAGGCAATCGAGAACGCACCGAAGCCACAGAATGTGACGGAGCTGCGGTCATTTCTGGGACTCCTGAACTACTTTGGTAACATCTTACCGGGTCTGAGCACACTGTTAGAAACACTGCATATCTTACTATGAAAAGGGTTCGAATGGGTTTGGGGCAAAAGCCAAGAAAATGTCTTTGCAAAAGCAAGAAAATTGTTATGCTCAAACAAATTGCTTGTGTTGTATGATCCATGTAAGCATTTGGTACTAGCATGTGGTGCGTCGTCATATGGCATCGGGTGTGTATTGCAACAAGCTAATGATTTCTGGAAACTGCAACCGGTTGCTTATGCATCCAGGAGTCTGTCTAAGGCTGAGAGAGCCTACAGCATAATTGAGAAAGAAGCGTTAGCGTGTGTCTATGGGGTAAAGAAAATGCATCAATACCTGTTTGGGCTAAAATTCGAATTGGAAACTGACCAGAAGCCACTTATATTCCTGTTTTCCGAGAGTAAAGGGATAAATACCAAAGCATTGGCCCGCATCCCGAGATGGGTGCTCACGTTGTCCGCATACAACTACGCCATCCGCCACAGGCCAGGCACAGAAAACTGCGCCGATGCTCTCAGTAGGCTGCCATTGCCCACCACGGGGGTGGAAATGGTGCAGACTGCCTTCTATGGGGCAATCAAGTAGTGGTCCCCAAGAAGAGCAGAGACACCTTCATCAATGACCTCCACAGTACCCACCCAGGCATCGTTATGATGAAAGCGATAGCCAGATCCCACGTGTGGTGGCCCGTGCGTTCACAGATGTATTACAGGCTCACAGTTAAGTAATGTACCCAGGGAGGCGCCACTAAGTTTATGGTCTTGGCCCTCCAAACCGTGGTCTAGAGTACACATCGATTATGCAGGCCCGTTCTTCGGTAAAATGTTCCTTGTGGTTGTAGACACGTACTCCAAGTGGATTGAATGTGAGATCATGTCGGCTAGCACGTCCGCTGCCACTACTGAAAGCCTGAGGGCCATGTTTGCCACTCACGGCTTACCCGATGTCCTGGTGAGCGACAATGTGCCATGTTTTACCAGTGCTGAGTTCAAAGAATTCATGACCCATAACGGGATCAAATATGTCACATCTGCCCCGTTTAAACCAGCGTCCAATGGTCAGGCAGAGAGAGCAGTGCAAACCATCAAGCAAGGCTTGAAGAGGGTAACGGAAGGCTCACTGCAGACTCGCCTATCCCGAGTCCTGCTTAGCTACTGCACGAGACCCCACGCACTCACTGGGATCCCAGCTGCTGAACTGCTCATGAAAAGAGCACTCAAGACAAGGCTCTCGTTAGTTCACCCCGATCTACATGAACAGGTAGAGAGCAGGCGGCTTCAACAAAGTGCGTACCATGATAGCGCAAATGTGTCATACGAGATTGAAATCAATGATCCTGTATTTGTATTAAATTATGGACAAGATCCCAAGTGGCTTCCCAGCACTACCGTGGCCAAAGAGGGGAGCAGGGTGTTTCGGGTCAAACTTTCAAATGGACTCATTCACCGGAAACACTTGGACCAAATCAAACTCAGATTCATGGACTATCCTGAGCAACCAACCTTGGACCCTACCTTTTTTGATCCCCCAACACACACACCAGTGGCAACCGGCACCACAGTTGACCACTAAGCAGAACCCATCATCCACGGCAGCTCAGCAGGGCCGAACACACCAGGCAGCCCAGCAAGGCCAGCTGCACAGCAGCCCAGCGAGGGCCCAACAAATTATTCACCATCACCAGCCTTCACACCGAGACGATCAACCAGGGCAAGAAGAGTCCCAGATCGATTCACATTGTAAATAGTTACACTATTGACTTTGGGGGGGGGGAGTGTTGTTTATATGTGGACTTGTATTTACTCTATACAGCCACCAGAGGGCTCATTCCCTGGAGTCCCAAGGGATCCCATAATCCCTTGGGATCACAGGTATTTAAGGAGGCTTCACAGGTTGGAGAGGCACTCTGGAGACCTGCAATAAAAGACTAAGGTCACACTTTACTTTGAGCTCACAGTGTTCAGTCTGACTCTTGCTCCATACACAACACATTCCATGCTATGGGTTGGCCTGTTTCAAATTTACCAATTTAACACTTTGTTCTCACCAATGACTGTTGGTTGGGTTATTAATTGTTGCACATTTATTCACTAGTTTTAATATTATCGCACTTAATTAGCATAGTGGCAGAATAACTAAATGGATCTGATATATTGGACATTGCATTCACTGTTTTTAGTTTATGTCCTTTTTCCCCATACCATGAACAATTTAAGTTTATTGCCATGACTGTAAGAGGGATGTAGAGATTGATGCCATTGGCCAGACCCAGTTGCACTCGGGGATGTAAAGTGCATTGTAATGATGCATTACTTGTGCCCATTCTCAAGTGAAAGTCCGCGAGCTCGCTCGGTGTCTGGACCTTTCTCAGGAGAGACAGCATGTTGGCAACAAACAAGCCCAATCTGATGGCTGATCTGGGCTGCAATTTGCGATATAAATCATTTTCCAAGTCACCTAATTATTTCTCAGCAAGGTTTCAGAAGCATCAAAGGAACACTTTCATGTACAATCTTTCAAGGTTGTATGAATGATTTTATCCTTGATTGTACCTTGTATATAATTGCCGGTGGAAACAGAATCAATCTCTCATTTTCCACTACAAGAATGAATGTAGGCCACTTGGAATAAAAAGACTGTGCACGTTTCAACCTGACTCATAAACCTGTATCATGTTCTTTAGTGTGTTGATAAGTTATTATTTTTTATTCAGTGTGGAAACCACATAAAGGGTTCTTTATACAATAAATGCCAGAACAAATGTTCATGGTAGCTGTTAATACAATTCATTTTATGAGCACGGCAATGTTCCCTCTTTTTTTTGTGCGCGTTCGATTACCTTAGTGGGAACATTGGTTTGCAGCCTCAACAGCTCACCAAAACTTGTTAAGTGGCCCTCCAGCCCAAATAATTGACTACTCCAGGTTAGAATGTGGAACTCGCTACCACAAGGAGCAGTTGAGACAAATAGTTTAGATGCATTTAAGGGGAAGCTAGATAAACACATGAGGGAGAAGGGAATAGAGGGTTATGCTGATAGGATTACGTAGGATATACGGCCATTCAGCCCAACCAGTCCATCGGGCATTTATGCTCCACTCGAGCCCCCTCCCGTCTTTCCTCATCTAAATCTATCAGCATAACCCTCTATTCCCTTCTCCCTCATATGCTTGTCTAGCCTCTCCTTAAATACATCCATACTATTCACCTCAACCACTCCCTGTAGTAGTGAGTTCCACATTCTCACCACTCTCTGGGTAAAGATTTTTCTTTTGAATTTCCTGTTGGATTTCCTGGTGACTATCTTATATTGATGGTCTCTAGTTATGGTCTTCCCCACAAGTGGAAACACTCTCTCTGTGTCCACTCTATCAAAACGTTTCATAATTTTAAAGACATCTATTAGGTCTCCCCTCAGCCGCCTTTCTTCAAGCGAAAAGTGACCCAGTCTGTTCATCCTTTCCTGCTAGGTGTACCCTCGTATTTCTGGTATCATCATTGTAAATCTTCTCTGCAACCTCTCCAGTGCCTCTATTCCTTTTTATAATATGGCGACCAGAACTGAACACAGTGCTCCAGGTGTGGTCTAACCAAGGTTCAATACAAGTTTAGCATAATTTCACTATTTTTCAGTTATAACACTCTAGAAATAAACCCTAATGCCCAGTTTGCTTTTTTATGGACTTGTTATTTAAGGAGATATTTCATAACTCTCAACAAAAATATATCCCAATGAGAAGGAAAGAATGTAAAAGAAGGGATAACCATCTGTGGCTAACTAAGGAAATAAGGGATGATATCAAATTGAAAACAAGGGCATACAATGTGGCCAAGACTAGTTGGAGGCCGGAGAATTGGGAAACTTTTAAAAGCCAGCAAAGAATGACTAAAAAAATAATAGAGAAGATAGATTATGAAAGTAAACTAGCACGAAATATGAAAACAGATAGCAAGAGTTTCTACAGGTACATAAAAAGGAAAAGAGTGGCTAAAGTAAATGTTGGTCCCCTAGAGGATGAGACTGGCGAATAAATAATGGGGAACAGGGAAATGGCAGAGACTTTGAACAAATATTTTGTATCGGTCTTCACGGCAGAAGACACTAAAAACATCCCAATAGTGGATAATCAAGGGGCTATAGGGAGGGAGGAACTTAATACAATCACTATCACTAAAGAAGTAGTACTTGGTAAAATAATGGGACTAAAGGCGGGCAAATCCCTTGGACCTGATGGCTTACATCTGAGGGTCCTAAAAGAAGTGGCTGCAGAGATAGTCAATGCATTGGTTGTAATCTACCAAAATTTCCTGGATTCTGGGGAGATTCCAGCAGATTGGAAACCACAAATGTAATGCCCCTATTTAAAAAAAGGAGGCAGACAAAAAACAGGAAACTATGGCCGAACATCTGTCGTTGGGAAAATGCTGGAGTCCATTATTAAAGAAGCAGTAGCAGGACATTTGGAAAATCATGATTCAATCAAGCAGAGTCAGCATTGTTTTAATGAAAGGGAAATCATGTTTGACAAATTTTCTAGAGTTCTTTGAGGATGTAATGAGCAGGATGGATAAAGGGGAACAGTAGATGTGGTGTATTTGGATTCGATAAGGTGCCACATAAAAGGTTACTGCACAAGATAAAAGTTCACGGGATTGGGGGTAATATATTAGCATGGATTGAGGATTGGCTAACAAATGGGATAAATGGGTCATTTCCGCTTGGCTAAAAGTAACTAGTGGGGTGTCGCAGGAATCAGTGCTGGAGCCTCAACTATTTACAATCTATATTAATGACTTGGATGAAGGGACCAAGTGTAATGTACCCATGTTTGCTGATGATACATCATCATCATCATAGGCAGTCCCTCGAAGCGAGGATGACTTGCTTCCACACCAAAAAGGGATGAGTTCACAGGTGTTTCAATGTTCCAGATCCCGAATTAATATTCCAGATCCCGAACTACATCTTGAAGGGTGGAAGATGCCTGTGCTTGGATTTTTGCCCACCAGCCACCACACGGACGTGACAGAGCTAGGTCTTGGTCCAGTGGCAAGGATTAACCAGGAGGACTGGAGATCTGCTCTGCTGCACGGACCTTGTGCACGCACACATATCGCAGTTTGGGCTGGCCCGTGCTGCCCCTGGGCCCTCGCCTCTTCTGAGCCCCAAACTCACGCCTCTCCTGGGGCCCGATCACTTCCCCCTACAAACTCTTGACGCTCCTTCGCCCCTCCTGCTGTGCCTGCCCGCACTGCAATCAGCGACCTGGCCTCGCAGCCGTCGCCCTCCTGCAGCAGCACGCGCTGCTCCCTGCAGTGGTATACCGCCGTACGCTACTCCCTCCAATGGTCCCGGCCTGCTGAAGGTTTTGTAGATGGGTGGGAAAGCAAATTGTGAGGAGGACACAAAAAATCTGCAAAGGGATATAGACAAGCTAAGTGAGTGGGCAAAAATTTGGCAGATGGAGCATAATGTAGGAAAATGTGAGGTTATCCACTTTGGCAGAAAAAGTAGACAAGCAAATCATAATTTAAATGGAGAAAAATTGCAAAATACTTCAGTACAGAGGGACCTGGGGGTCCTTGTGCATTGAATCACAAAAGGTTAGTCTGCAGCAAGTGATCAGGGAGACAAATGGAATGTTGGCCTTTATTGCAAGGAGGATGGAGTATCAAAGCAGAGAAGTCCTGCTACAACTGTACAGGGTATTGGTGAGGCCACACCGGAGTACTGCATACAATATTGGACTCCATATTTAACGAAGGATATACTTACATTGGAGGCTGTTCAGAGAAGGTTCACGAGCTTGATTCCGGAGATGAGGGAGTTGACTTATGAAGATGGGTTGAGTAAGTTGGGACAATACTCATTGGAGTTCAGAAGAATGAGAGGTGATCTTATCGAAACAATATAAGATAATGGGAGGTCTCGACAAGTTGGATGCAGAGAGGATATTTCCACTCATAGGGGAAACTAAAACTATGAGGCATAGTTTTAGAATAAGGGATCGGCCATTTAAAATGAGATGAGGAGGAATTTCTTCTCTCAGAGGGTTGTAAATCTGTGGAATTCTCTGCCCCAGAGAGCTGTGGAGGCTGGGTCATTGAATATATTTAAGGCGGTGATAGATAAATTTTTGAGCGATAAGGGAATAAAGGGTTATGGGGAGCGGGCAGGGAAGTGGAAACATAGAAACATAGAAAATAGATGCAGGAGTAGGCCATTTGGCCCTTCGAGCCTGCACCACCATTCAATAAGATCATGGCTGATCATTCACCTCAGTACCCCCCTCCTGCTTTCTCTCCATACCCCTTGATCCCTTTAGCCGTAAGGGCCATATCTAACTCCCTCTTGAATATATCCAACAAACTGGCATTAAACAATTCTCTGCGGTAGAGAATTCCACAGGTTAATAACTATCTGAGTGAAGAAGTTGCTCCTCATCTCGGTCCTAAATGGCCTACCCCTTATCCTTAGACTGTGACCCCTGGTTCTGGACTGGCCCAACATCGGGAACATTCTTCCTGCATTTAACCTGTCTATTCCCATCAGAATTTTATATGTTTCTATGAGATCCCCTCTCATTCTTCTAAACTCTAGTGAATACAGGCCCAGTCGATCCAGTCTCTCCTCATATGTCAGTCCTGCCATCCCGGGAATCAGTCCGGTGAACCTCCCTCAATAGCAAGAACGCCCTTCCTCAGATTAAGAGACCAAAACTGAACACAATATTCCAGGTGAGGCCTCACCAAGGCCCTGTACAACTGCAGTAAGACCTCCCTGCTCCTATACTCAAATCCCCTTGTTATGAAGGCCAACATGCCATTTGCTTTCTTCACCGCCTGCTGTACCTGCATGCCAACTTTCAATGACTGATATACCATGGCACCCAGGTCTCGTTGCACCTCCCCTTTTCCTATTCTGCCGCCATTCAGATAATATTCTGCCTTCCTGTTTTTGCACCAGAGTGGTTAACCTCACATTTATCCACATTATACTGCATCTGCCATGCATTTGCCCCACTCACCTAACCTGTCCAAGTCACCCTGCAGCCTCTTAGCATCCTCCTCACAGCTCATACCGCCACCCAGCTTAGTGTCATCTGCAAACTTGGAGATATTACACTCAATTCCTTCATCTAAATCATTGATGTATATTGTAAATAGCTGGGGTCCCAGCACTGAGCCCTGCGGCACCCCACTAGTCACTGCCTGCCATTCTGAAAAGGACCCATTTATCCCGACTCTCTGCTTCCTGTCTGCCAACAGTTCTCTGTCCATGTCAATACATTACCCCCAATACCATGTGCTTTAATTTTGCACACCAATCTCTTGTATGGGACCTTGTCAAAAGCCTTTTGAAAGTCCAAATACACCACATCCACTGGTTCTCCCTTGTCCACTCAACTAGTTACATCCTCAAAAAAATTCTAGAAGATTTGTCAAGCGTGATTTATCTTTCATAAATCTATGCTGACTTGGACCGATCCTGTCACTGCTTGCCAAATGCTCTGCTATTTCATCTTTAATATTTGATTCCAACATTTTCCCCACTACTGATGTCAGGCTAACCGGTCTATAATTCCCTGTTTTCTCTCTCCCTCCTTTTTTAAAAAGTGGTGTTACATTAGCTACCCTCCAGTCCATGGGAACTGATCCAGAGTCGATAGACTGTTGGAAAATGATCACCAATGCATCCACTATTTCTAGGGCCACTTCCTTAAGTACTCTGGGATGCAGACTATCAGGCCCCGGGGATTTATCGGCCTTCAATCCCATCAATTTCCCAAACACAATTTCCTGACTAATAAGAATTTCCTTCAGTTCCTCCTTCTCGCTAGACCTTCGGTCCCCTAGTATTTCCGGAAAGTTATTTGTGTCTTCCTTCGTGAAGACAGAATCAAAGTATTTGTTCAACTGGTCTGCCACTTCTTTGTTCCCCATTATAAATTCACCTGATTCTGACTGCAAAGGACCTATGTTTGTCTTCACTAATATTTTTCTCTTCACATATTTATAGAAGCTTTTGCAGTCAGTTTATATATTCCCAGCAAGCTTCCTCTCATACTCTATTTTCCCCCTCTTAATTAAACCCTTTGTCCTCCTCTGCTGAATTCTAAATTTCTCCCAGTCCTCAGGTTTGCTGCTTTTTCTCGCCAATGTATATGCCTCGTCCTTGGATTTAACACTATCCCTAATTTCCCTTGTTAGCCACGTTTGAGCCACCTTCCCAGTTTTATTTTTACTCCAGACAGGGATGTACAATTGTTGAAGTTCATCCATGTGATCTTTAAATGTTTGCCATTGCCTATCCACCCTCAACCCTTTAAGTAACATTCGCCAGTCTATCCTAGCCAATTCACGTCTCATACCATCGAAGTTACCTTTCCTTAAGTCCAGGACCCTAGTCTCTGAATTAACTGTGTCACTCTCCATCTTAATAAAGAATTCTACCATATTATGGTCACTCTTCCCCAAGGGACCTCGCACAACAAGATTGCTAATTAGTCGTTTCTCATTATATAACACCCAGTCTAGGATGGCCAGCCCTCTAGTTGATTCCTCGACATATTGGTCTAGAAAACCATCCCTAATATACTCCAGGAAATCCTCCTTCACCGTATTGCTACCAGTTTGGTTAGCCCAATCTATATGTAGATTAAAGTCGCCCATGATAACTGCTCTACCTTTATTGCACGTATCCATAATTTCTTGTTTGATGCTGTCCCCAACCTCACTACTACTGTTTGGTGGTCTGTACACAACTCCCACTAGCGTTTTCTGCCCCTTGGTATTCCGCAGCTCTACCCATACAGATTCCACATCATCCAAGCTAATATCCTTCCTTACTATTGTGTTAATTTCCTCTTTAACCAGCAACGCTACCCACCTCCTTTTCCTTTCTGTCTATCCTTCCTGATTGTTGAATACCCCTGGATGTTGAGTTCCCAGCCTTGGTCACCCTGGAGCCATGTCTCAGTAATCCCAATTATATCATGAACCGAGTCCATGATCAGATCAGCCACGATCTTATTGAATGGTGGAGCAGGTTCGAGGGGCCAAATGGCCGACTCCTGCTCTTATTTCTCATGTGATTATGTTCTTAATCTGTGTCGCTACTTTTAGTGATTTGTGTATTTGTATCCGAGATCCCTTTGTTCCTCTACCCCACCCAGACGCGCACCCTCCAATAATGAGCGACTTCCCTATCCTTCCCACCAAAATGTGATACCTCACATTTATCTGTGTTGAATTTCATTTGCCAATTCTATGCCCATTCTGCAAGTTTATTGATGTCCTCCTGTAATTTGTTGCAGTTCTCCTCAGTATTATCTATTCCCCCTAATTTGGTGTCGTCAGTCGATTTAGAAATTGTGTTTTTGATTCCAAAGTCTAAATCGTTAATATAAATTGTGAACAGTGGTCCCAGCACTGATCCTTGTGGAACACCACTACCCACCTTCTGCCACTGTGAATAGCTACCCTTTACCCCTACTCTCTGCTTTCTATCCATTGTGTTACTTGTCCCCTGGCTCCGCCTGCTCTGACCTTGTTCATTAGTCTGTTATGTGGTACAGGTTGAGCGTCTGAAATCCGGATATCTCGGGACCGAGGCCGTTCCGGATTCCGGGTATTTCTGGATTTTGGAATGTCTTTGCCTGGGCTGATGTAGGTGGGGTCGGGCAGCCGAGGTAAGGGGGTGAGGTCGGCCCGCCGAGGTAAGGGGGAGAGAGGGGAGAAGGGGGGAGAGCCGGGGGCCGGGGCGAGGTTGGGCTGCCGAGGGCCGGAGCGAAATCGAACCACCGAGGGCCAGGGTGAGGGAAGGCCGTGGCGAGGTTGGGCTGCCGAGGGCCGGAGCGAAATCGAACCACCGAGGGCCAGGGTGAGGGAAGGCCGTGGCAAGGTCGGGCGGCCGAGGGCCGGGGCGAACGGGCTGGAGCGAGGTGGGGCACTGATGGGCCAGAGCGAAGTCGGGCCACCGAGGGCCAGAGCGAGGTCAGGCCACCGAGGCCGGTGGTGTCCGGATTTCAGAACGTTTTCTGGTTTCCGGACAACCCCGCCACGGATCGGCCCGGTGTCCGGATTCCGGAACATTCCGGATTTTGGAACTCCGGATTTCGGACGCTCAACCTGTACCTTATCGAAGACCTTTTGAAAATCTAGATAAATTACATCTACTACAGTACCCTTGTCTACTCTCTCTGTTACCTCTTCAAAAAATTCAAAGAGGTTGGTCAGGCACGACTTTTCCTTTTAAAATCCCTGCTATTCATTATTAGATTTTTGGCTGAAAGATGTTCTTCTATTTTCTCCTTTAGTAGCGATTCCATTATTTTTCCTACCACCGATGTTAAGCTTGACTGGTCTGTAGTTCCTTGGACGTGTTTTATTTCCCTTCTTAAATATAGGTATTATGTCAGCTATTTGCCAGTCCTCTGTGTTAAATGCTAGGTTTAGATGAAGAGGGGTGGGAGGAGGCTCGTGTGGAGCATAAACACCGGCATAGACCAGTTGGGCTGAATTCTGTGTTGTAAATACTGTGTAATTTACTTCTTTCTGATCGTAGGAGCTCCTGCAATTGCAACTATGTTGTCATCAACAATTTCAATCAGTTAACCAAAACCTGATCTGGGATCAAAGGATCCCTCTGATCTCTTGAACGACCGTCACTGTCTGAACTTAATTTTAAACTGACTCAAAATCCATTGGCAACGGTTGAAATAAAATAAAATATTCAGCTCAAGGACCAAGCCACAAGCCTGGTCTCTCAGCGACGAAGCTGACCAAACCAGGGTGAACTATGAATGGTGGGGAATAATCTACTACAACAACAACTTGCATTTACGTAGCACCCTTTCAATGTTGGAAAATGTCTTCAAAGAGGTGCGACGAGGAGAAACTGGAGGAGATATGAGGAGGGGTGAGCAAAAAGCTTGGTCACAGAGAGTGTGTTGCAAGGAGAGTGGGCCTGTATTCACTGGAGTTTGGAAGGATGAGAGGGGATCTCATAGAAACATATAAGATTCTGACGGGACTGGACAGGTTAGATGCAGGAAGAATGTTCCCGATGTTGGGGAAGTCCAGAACCAGGGGACACAGTCTAAGCATAAGGGGTAAGCCATTCAGGACTGAGATGAGGAGAAACTTCTTCACTCAGAGAGTTGTTAACCTGTGGAATTCCCTACCGCAGAGAGTTGTTGAGGCCAGTTCATTGGATATATTCAAGAGGGAGTTAGATGTGGCCCTTATGGCTAAAGGGATCAAGGGGTATGGAGAGAAAGCAGGAAAGGGGTACTGAGGTGAATGATCAGCCATGATCATATTGAATGGTGGTGCAGGCTCGAAGGGCCGAATGGCCTACTCCTGCACCTATTTTCTACGTTTCTATGTTTCAATGTTGCGAGAGGAGAGGGAGGTGGAGAGGAAGAAGAGTTTAGGGAGGGAATTCCAGAAAGTGGCACTTGGGTCTCGGAAGGCACAGCTGCCAAGGGAGGGGCGAAGGGAGGGAAAGATCCACGATCGGCCAGAATTGGAGGAGTGCAGAGTTGACAGAGGGTTGTAGGGCTGGAGAAGGTTACAGAGATAGAGGCCATGGAGGGATTTGAGCATGAAGATGAGAATTGTGGTTGTGTGGTGCTAGGGGACTGGGAGCCAATGTAAGTCAGCAAGGACAGGGCGATGGTTGAGTGGACTCAGTACAGGATAAGATATGGGCAGCAGAGTTTTGGACGAACTGGGATTTGTGGAGGACGGGAGGCCAACCAGGAGAGCACTGGAGTAGTCAAAGCTGGAGGTAAGGCACGGATGAGGGTTTCAACATTGGAAAAAAAAATTACAATATAATAGAAGAGTAATTCAGAAAGCAACAACAAACGAAACTAAAAAAAACTCATGAATCACTTGTAATCTCAGATAAAGTGAAAAAAACAAGCTTGGGAGAAGAATTCTTCCGTTTGCTCTTTGTAAATACATTTTAGACTCAACATCTAGTTCAAAAATTTCAGAGTGTTACCACTGTCAATCTTTGGCTCACTTCCAACCAATCACAGACCTTCCCTTTTGTTCTTGCTTCCCCTCCCCCTTTCAGTGCTGGTTAAGAATCCGTTCTTTCCGAACACTCTCCAGTTCTGGCGAAGGGTCATCGACCCGAAACGTTAACTCTGCTCCCTCTCCACAGACGCTGCCTGACCCGCTGAGATTTTCAGCATTTTCCCTTTTTTACTCATGTATATGCTTTCACTAAAGACACAATGGGGGTCATTTTGCCTGTTGATTCAGCTGCTTGTTATATAATCTCCGAACTTTCATTTCCAAAGACTCCAATAGAACTCAAAATGACCCCAGTCAGAGGAAATCTCCCTGGGGCTGGGGGTTAGTTCCCGCTGTGGCTCAGTGGGTCGCACTCTCATCTCTGAGTCAGCAGGTTGTGGGTTCAGAGACCTGAGCACAAAAATCTAGGCTGACACTCCAGTGCAGTGCTGAGGGAGTGCCGCACTGCCAGAGGTCCCATCTTTCAAATGAGATGTAAACCAAGGCCCTGTCTGCTCTCTCAGGTGAACATAAAAGATCCCGTGGCACTATTTTGAAGAAGAGCAGGGGAGTTGTCCCCAGTGTCCTGGGGCCAATATTTATCCCTCAACCAACATCACTAAAAACAGTTTATCAGAAGGTTGTGGGCTCAAGTCCCACTCCAGGGACTTGAGCTCAAAAAAACCTAGGCTGACACTCCCAGTGCAGTGCTGAGGGAGTGCTGCACTGTCCACAAGGCCATAAAGCAGTGGTCAGCACGTAACGTCCTGGACGCCCTACGAAAGAAGGAGAGCGTGGACCCTGTTGGGTGGTTCCCTGAGCAGACTGTTGAACTCGTTTGGCAGAACGTCTCATCGCCAGAGCTTTCACACAAGCACCAAGATGTAGCTTGGTTGGCGGTGAGGAGGGCCCTACCCGTCAGAGCATTCATGCACAGCCGACGTCTCAGCAACACGGCACGGTGTCCCCGAGTCGGCTGCGGGGCGGACGAGACTGTCACCCATCTCCTTCAGGATTGTGCCTTCGCAAGGCAGGTTTGGAAAGAGATGCAGTGGTTGCTGTCGAGGTTCATCCCGAGCAGCTCCGTAACACAGGACTCTGTGCTCTACGGGCTGTTCCCAGGGACACGCACCGAGACAGACATCACCTGCTGCTGGAGGGCCATCAACTCGGTCAAAGATGCTCTTTGGTCTTGCCGAAACTTGCCGGTCTTCCAGAGCAAGGAGATGTCCGCGTCTGCGTGTTGCAGACTGGCGCAATCCAAGATCCAGGAGTACGTGCTGAGGGACGCACTAAAAATTGGTGCAGTCGCCGCAAAGGCACGGTGGGGAAGGGCCACAGTTTAAAGCCCTTCCGCCACGATAAACCCAGGGGCTGGAATCAGTACAAAAACCCCCTCGGGCTGTACTTGTAACTTCTTGTTTGTGTACATGGAGCACCATGATCTGTAAACACCGATGTAGTGCCATGTACAATGCAAGGTCTGTTTCGTAATGCATGTTGAAAAGGAAAATGTAAATGTACTGCCACCCATTCCGCGTACTGTATAGTGACACATGTAATGTAATTTGTTGAATGTACTACAATGTATCCCGAATTGTACTTGAACTGAAAAGCAAGGCAATGTATCGAACGGAACTGCCGTCAGCACCCAAATGTAGTGTATGGGATTGCTGACCGCAGCTAAATGTATTGAACTGCTTTTGAATGTACTGTACAAATTTTTATATGAATAAAGTATATTTTGAAATTTTTAAAAACTGTCTTTCGGACGAGGCATGTGATAGATTCACGGAGCCAGACTGCACACAAGCTTTTAAGATGGAGCAGCTTTCCGGAACCCTCTGTGGAAACTGCTTCTTGTCTGGTGACCTGACTTTATTAAATACTCTTGTTGCAGTAACACAATACGTCCACAGTGTGGGGCTACAGACATTACAAGACGTTAAATCGAGGCCCCGTCTGCTCTCTCAGGTGGACGTAAAAGATCCCACGGCACTACTTTGAAGAAGAGCAGGGGAGTTATCCCCTGTGCCCTGGCCAATATTTATGCTTCAACCAACATCACTAAAAACAGATTATCTGGTCATTATCACATTGCTGGTTGTGGGAGCTTGCTGTGCACAAATTGGCTGCCGCATTTTCCTACATTACAACAGTGACTACACTCCAAAAGTACTTCATTGCCTGTAAAGCGCTTTGGAATGTCCTGAGGTTGTGAAAGATGCTATATAAATGCTATTTTCACCACGTGGGTTAACAAATTTGTGTTAACTTCCTACTTCCGCTGTTTAACTGTTTTATCTGGGTGAAATAGCACAGGCAGGGAGTTAACAATCGTGCATTAACCAGCGCACTTGGTGCTTGTAGCAATTTACTGTTTTAATTCGTTCATTTGCGATACTCATCCCCAAGGGCAAGGGAGCACAGAGGCACTGAATGTGAGGAGAGATCGCAGTGTTGATTTTCAATTAAACAGCAGTCTCTCGGAAGACTACTATCGACTATGCTATTTGGGTGTAATGAGCCTGTGTGGTGTCACATTGAATTAATATGTAAGGGTGCAGTGCTGGCCAACCACTGATGTAATGCAAAACTTTGCACAGGTATCAACAGAGGTAATTACAGGGCTGGCAAATAGACTTTTTTTCTGTCACCCATTAGGGGTGTGGTAAATGTTGTACATGTTGAGCATCTTGTACCATGAGAGTTGCACCTCTTTATGTAAACAATGGAGTCCATAGCCGCCGTAATGATCTTTCAGTTGGACTGTAGGAGGCACTGTGGAACAGTAAGGTGTCAGCTGATGTGCTTTTACATAGAATTACATCGCGTGTACAGCACAGAACCAAGCCATTTGGTCCAACTGGTCCGTGCCAGTGTTTATGCTCCACATGAGCCTCCTCCCACCTCACTTCATCTCACCCTATCAGCATATCCTTCTATTCCTTTCTCCTAAAATGCATCTATGCTATTCCATGTTCTCATAGAAACATAGAAAATAGGTGACAATACGAAGCAAATCTCTCAGCACACGAGTGCTGCTACAAGTACTGAGAACAAAGTGATGCTGTTGTCAAATCGCAACGTACAGGGCAGACCTCACATGTCTGCAGCTGCATGTCCGCAGATGTCTCAGAGTCCACCATCAAAGGTGGTGAATGTAAGGCCATTAACACCTTGTTGGCGCTGCGGGGGTGATCATCGTTTCCATTTATGCTGCTTCAAAGGATACGTTTGCAAGGGCTGTGGAAGAATGGACACCTCCAACGTATGTGCAGGCGAGCTGCTACTCCTGTTAATCCTGCAAACCACCATGTTGCAGAGGAGGACAGATCCACGGCGGATCACAATGAACCAGAGCCTCAGACCGAGGAGGCAGAGCATTATATGGGATGCACACATTTATCACGAATTGTCCCCCGATAATGCTGAAGGTTGAACTAAATGGACTCCCGGTGTCACTGGAGTTGGACACGGGTGTGAGCTAGTCCATTATGAGCAAAATGACTTTCGAAAAATTGTGGTGCAGCAAGGCCTCAAGGCCAGTCTTGACTCCAATTCACACAAAACTGAGAACTTAGACAAAGGAACTGATTCCCGTAATCGGCAGTGCTACTGTAAAGGTCTCCTACGATGGAGCGGTGCACAAGCTACCACTCTGGGTGGTACCCGGCGATGGTCCCATGCTGCTCGGCAGGAGCTGGCTGGGAAAGCTACGCTGGAACTGGGACAACGTTCGAATGCGCTCGTCCGCTGTCGACACTTTGTGTGCCCAGGTCTTAAACAAGTTCCCTCCGCTGTTCGAACCAGGCAGCGGGAAGTTCCAAGGAGCAAAAGTGCAGATCCACCTAATTCCAGGGGCGTTAGTACGGTAAGGCTAGAGCAGTACCGTACATGATGAGAGAAAGGCTGGAGATCGAGCTAGACTGATTGCAACAAGAGGGCATCATTTCGCCGATCGAATTCAATGAATGGGCCAATCCGATCGTTCCTGTCCTCAAGGGAGATGGCACGCCTTACTGCGTAAAGGAGACGAATGGGTATGGGGTAAAAGCCAAGAAAATGCCCTTGTAAAAGCTAGAAAATTGTTATGCTCAAAAAAATTGCTTGTGTTGTATGATCCATGGAAGCGTTTGGTACTAGCATGTGATGTGCCGTCATATGGCGTCGGGTGTGTATTGCAACAAGCTAATGATTTGGGAAAATTGCAACCGGTTGCTTATGCATCCAGGAGTCTGTCTAAGGCTGAGAGAGCCTACAGCATGATTGAAAAAGAAGCGTTAGCGTGTGTCTATGGGGTAAAGAAAATGCATCAATACCTGTTTGGGCTAAAATTTGAATTGGAAACTGACCATAAGCCACTGATATCCCTGTTTTCCGATAAATACTAATGCATCGGCCCGCATCAAGAGATGGGCGCTCACGTTGTCCGCATACAACTACGCCATCCACCATAGGCCAGGCACAGAAAACTGTGCCGATGCTCTCAGCAGGCTGCCATTGCCCACCAAGGGGGTGGAAATGGCGCAGCCCGCAGATCTAGCCATGGTTATGGAAGCATTTGAGAGTGAGCAATCACCCGTCACTGCCCGACAGATTAGAACCTGGACAAGCTAGGACCCCTTACTGTCCCTAGTTAAAAACTGTGGTGCTTCACGGGAACTGGTCCAGTGTCCCAGTGGAAATGCAGGAAGAGATAAAGCCGTTCCAGCGGCGCAAAGATGAAATGTCTATACAGGCAGACTGCCTTCTGTGGGGAAATTGGGTAGTGGTTCCCAAGAAGGGCAGAGAGACCTTCATCAGTGACCTCCACAGCACCCACCCAGGCATCGTAATGATGAAAGTGATAGCCAGATCCCGCGTGTGGTGGATCGGTATAAATGCAGACTTAGAGTCCTGCGTTCACAGATGTAACACATGCTCGCAGCTAAGCAATGTACTCAGGGAGGTGCCACTAAGTTTATGGTTTTGGCCCTCCAAACCGTGGTCCAGGGTCCATGTCGACTATGCAGGCCCATTCTTGGGTAAAATGTTCCTTGTGGTTGTAGATGCGTATTCCAAATGGATTGAATGTGAGATAATGTCGGCAAGCACGTCCACTGCCACCACTGAAAGCTTGCATAGAAACATAGAAACATAGAAAATAGGTGCAGGAGTAGGCAATTCGGCCCTTCGAGCCTGCACTGCCATTCAATGAATTCATGGCTGAACATTGCGGGCCATGTTTACCAGGCACGGGCTACCCGATGTCCTTTTGAACGACAACGGGCCATGTTTTACCAGTACCGAGTTCAAAGAATTCATGACCTGCAACAGGATCAAACATGTCACATCTGCTCCGTTCAAACCAGCATCCAATGGTCAGGCAGAGAGAGCAGTGCAAACCATCAAGCAGGGCTTGAAGAGGGTAACTAAAGGCTCACTGCAGACTCGCCTATCCCGAGTCCTGCTTAGTTACCGCATGAGACCCCACTCGCTCACTGGGATTCCACCTGCTGAACTGCTCATGAAAAGGGAACTCAAGACAAGGCTTTCGTTAGTTCACCCTGATCTACATGAACAGGTAGAGAGCAGGTGGCTTCAACAAAGTACATATCATGTTCGCGCAAATGTGTCACGCGAAATTGAAATCAATGATCCTGTAATTGTATTGAATTATGGACAAGGCCCCAAGCAGCTTCCCAGCACTGTTGTGGCCAAAGAGGGGAGCAGGGTGTTTCGGGTCAAACTTTCAAATTGACTCATTCACCGGAAACACTTGGACCAAATCAAACTCAGATTCACAGACTACCCAGAGCAACCCACTTTGGACCCTACATTCTTTGACCCCCAACATACACACCAGTGGCAACCGGCACCACAGTTGGCCACGAAGCAGAACCCACCATCCACAGCAGCCCAGCAGGACTCACCACACCAGGCCGCCAAGCAAGGCCAGCTGCACGGCAGCCCATCAAGGGTCCAACAGATGGTTCACCAATACCAGCATCTGCACCGAGACGATCAACCAGGCAAAGAAGGGACTCAGATCATCTCACCTTGTAAATAGTTATACTGTTGACTTTGTGGGGAGTGTTATTATATATGTAAACTTGTATTTACCTTGTACAGCCACCAGAGGGCTCATCCCCTGGAGTCCCAAGGGATCCCATAATCCCTTGGGAGCACAGCTACTTAAGGAAGCCTCTCGGGCTGGAGAGGCACTCTGGAGACCTGCTATAAAAGACTACGGTCACACTTTACTTTGAGCTCACAGTATCCAGTCAGACTCTTTCTTCATACATAACATTAATGACCTTCCCTCCATCATAAGGTCAGAAGTGGGGCTGTTCGCTGATGACGGCACAGTGTTCAGATCTATTTGCAACTCCTCGTATAATGAAGCAGTCCATATCCGCATGCAGACTTGGGCTGATAAGTGACAAGTAACATTTGCACCACACAAGTGCCAGGCAATGACTATCTCCAACAAGCGAGAGTCTAACCACCGCCCTTTGACATTCAACGGCATTACCATCGCCAAATCCCCCACCGTCAACGTCCTGGGGGTCACTATTAACTAGAAACTTAACTGGATCAGCCATATAAATACTGTGGCAACAAGAGCAAGTCAGAGGCTGGGTATTCTGCGGTGAGTGTCCCACCTTCTGACTCCCCAAAGCCTTTAGAGGTAGGCAGTTTCTTAACCGATAAAGGAAGAAGGCATTATGGGGAGCGGGCAGGGAAGTGGACCTGAGTCCATAATCGGATCAGCCATGATCGTATTAAATGGTGGAGCAGGCTCGAGGGGCCGTATGGTCTACTCCTGCTCCTATTTCTTATGTTCTTATGTTTCTCCATCTACAAGGCACAAGTCAGGAGTGTGATGGAATACTCTCCACTTGCCTGGATGAGTGTGGTTTGAACAACACTCAAGAAGCTCGAAACCATCCAGGACAAAGCAGCCCGTTTGATTGGCACCCCAACATTCACTCCCTCCACCACCGGCGCACTGTGGCTGCAGTGTGTACCATCTACAAGACGCACTGCAGCAACTCACCAAGGCTTCTTCGGCAGCACCTCCCAGACCCGCGATCACAGGCACCAATGCTATCTACCTCAGCAGCCCCATGTGGCAGCGAGTTTCACTTTCTCACCACGCTCCTTACGAAGAGGCTTCTCCAACCTGCCTTCCTCCAGACTCGACTTCTCCAGCCTGTTCCTCAGTCGCAGCCTTAGCTCTGTCCCTTGCTGCGTGAGGCCCATCACTCCTGTCCTCACCTACCTTCGATTAGCTACATGTTCCCCAATGCATTCAAAATCTAAACCCTTATGATCGTCTACAATCCCTTTCATGACCTGGTCCTCGCTCTACCTTTTGCAAACTCCTCCATCCCAGCCTATTCCCTTCAATCTTCCAACTCCGGTCTCCAGTGAATTAATGTCCCCGCCTCCACCTGGTGGATCTATGGTGGTAGGACCTTCCAGTAACGCCTTCCGCCATATTGGCCCTACTCGTCAGTACTACCTCTCCAAGTCTCGCCACCTTGCTACTTCTCACCCCATCTTTAAAAACTCCTCAAAATGTGCCTTTTGTATCATGTTTTCAATCATCTCCAAGGACTCTATCCCTGCTTAGTTCCAGGTTCTGCTCTGTGAAACACCTTGTGATGTTAATAGTGCTATATGTGTTGATGATGAAGATGATGATAATGATCTAACCTATAACATTATGAACGGGCCTGGATAGAGTAGATAGGAAGGATCTATTTCCGTTAGCAGAAGGGTCAACAACCAGGGGGCATAGATTTAAAGTAATTGAAAGGTTTAGAGGGGATTTGAGGGGAAATGTTTTCACCCAGAGAGTGGTGGGGTCTGGAACTCACTGCCTGAAAGAGTGGTAGAGCAGAAACCTTCACCACATTTAAAAAGCAGATGGATATGCACTTGAGGTGTTGTAACCTACAGGACTACGGACCTCGAGCTGGAAAGTGGGATTAGGCTGGATAGCTCTTTATCGGCCGGTGGGCTGAAATGGCCTCCTTCTGTGCCGTAAATTTCTATGATTTCTAACCTCTCTCTGATGTAGCCAACTGTGTCAACTCAGTGGGTACCACTGTCTGAGTCAGCAGGTTGTGGGTTTGAGTCCCACTCCAGGGACTTAAGCACATAAATCTAGCCTGATACTCCTGGTGCAGTACTGAGGGAACGCTGCACTGCCGGAGTTGCCGTCTTTCAGATGAGATGTTAAACTGAGGCCCCGTCTGCTCTCTCAGGTGGACATAAATGATCCCACGGCACTATTTCGAAGAAGAGCAGGGGAGTTATCCCCGGTGTCCTGGGGCCAATATTTATCCCTCAATCAACATAACAAAAGCAGATTATCTGCTCATTATCACGTTGCTGTTTTCTACATTACAACAATGACTGCACTTCAAAAAGTACTTCATGCAATGTCCGATGGTCATGAAAGGCACTATGTAAATTCAAGTCTTTCTTTTTCTTTCATGTCTCAAGGAGGCTGCAATACAAAGGGGTGGAGGTTATGGTATAGTTATATCATCAACATAGGCAGTCCCTCAAAATCGAGGAAGACTTGCTTCCACTCTTAACATGATTTCTTAGGTGACTGAGGAGTCCAATAGGGGAATTACAGTCTTTGTCACAGGTGGGACAGACAGTGGTTGAAGGAAAGGGTGGGCGGGGAGTCTGGTTTGTCGCACGCTCCTTCCGCTACCTGCGCTTGGTTTCTGCATGCACTCGGCGATGAGACTCGAGGTGCTCAGCATCCTCCCGGATGCACTTCCTCCACTTAGGGTGGTCTTTGGCCAGGGACTCCCAGATGTCAGTGGGGATGTTGCAATTTATTAAGAGGGCTTTGAGGGTGTCCTTGAAACATTTCCTCTGCCCACCTCGGGCTCGCTTGCCGTGTAGGAGTTCCGAGTAGAGCGCTTGCTTTGGGAGTCTTGTGTCAGGCATGCGAACAATGTGGCCGAGTCGAGTGTGGTCAGTGCTTCGATGCTGGGGATGTTGGCCTGATCGAGGACGTTAACGTTGGTGCGTCTGTCCTCCCAGGGGATTTGCAGGATCTTGCAGAGACATCGTTGGTGGTACTTCTCCAGCGATTTGAGGTGTCTACTGTATATGGCCCACGTCTCGGAGCCATACAAGAGGGTGGGTATCACTACAGCCCTGTAGACCATGAGCTTGGTGGCAGATTTGAGGGCCTGGTTTTCGAACACTCTTTTCCTCAGGCGGCCGAAGGCAGCACTGGCGCACTGGAGGCGGTGTTGGATCTTGTCGTTGATGTCTGCCTTTGTTGGTAATAGGCTTTCGAGATATGGGAAGTGGTCCACGTTGTCCAGGGCCGCGCCGTGGATCATGATGATTGGGGGGCAGTGCTGTGCGGCGAGGACAGGCTGGTGGAGGACCTTTGTCTTACGGATGTTTACTGTAAGGCCCATGCTTTCGTATGCCTCAGCGAAGGTGTTGACTATGACTTGGAATTCAGCTATATAAAGCTCATATATAATATGAGCTTTATATAGTGATATATAATATATAAACTATACAGTTATATAAAGCTCAGTTAGACCGCATCTGGAGCATTGGGTTCTGTTGTCACGAAGGATATATTGGCCTTGGAGGGGTGTGGTGCGGATTCACCAAATGATACCAGGACTAAAGGGATTAAATTATGAGGACAGGTTGTATAGACTAGGCTTGTATTCCCTTGAGTATGAAAGATTAAAGAGTGATCTGATCGAGGTGTTGAAGGCAATGAAAGGAATTGTTGGGTTGCTGGAGAGAAACGATTTCCTCTGGTGGGGGAGTCTAGAACGCGGGGACATAACCTTAACATTGCAGCCAGGCCATTCAGGGGTGAAGTCAGGAAACATTTCCTCTCACAAAGGAAATCTGGAACTCTCTCCCCCAAAAAGCTGTTCAGGCTGAGGGTCAATTGGAAATGTCAAAACTGATGGATTTTTGTTCGGGAAGGGTTTTGCGAGTTACCAAGACGGGTAGATGGAGTTGAGAGAGAGATCAGCCATAATCTCATTGAATGACTCGAGGTTCTGAATGGCCTCCTCCTGTGCCTATATCCCTCGAGGCTAGCCATCTGTTAAGAAAGCCCAGTATTGCTGGTGTCTGACTGAATCAGTAACAGCAGCACAGGAATTGAGAGCTGTGGAAAATGAATTAGGAAGCTTCACAAAATGACGTCCTGTTTAATCGACACCCATACTTGAGTGCGCAGGAGAAGGGGAGTTATTTTTGCAACGACTGTTTTGGGACATCTGCAGAGGCGCTGCCCGTATCTCGAGCCAAGCACTGGGACAAGGGTCGTATGACCTTGTAAATTAAGTGTTGCTGCCATCACAGTGACATTTTCTCTGCAGGAACAGCATGAGGCAAGAATTGGAATTGGTGCTGGTGCGAGCAGTTATCTGACACGTCACCCCAATTCGTCACCCTGCTGTTTCTTCTGGTGACACTAGAAGATTGCACAAGTATAAAGGACAGTCTGATTTCCCCCTCGTTGATGAGGCACTTTACAGCCTTCTGGACTGAACATCGAGTTCAACATCCTCAGATCATAACTACTGCTCCCATTTTTTCAGACAGCAGGTGTTGGCAATGATTCTACTTTCGCCATTTTCAGCTTCTTTGACCCATCTTTAGTTTCTTTACTTGCCCCATTACCATCTCGTTTTGCCCCGCATCATCGAGTCTGTATACGATATTAGTGAGGCCGCAGCTGGAGTACTGCGTGCAGTTTTGGTCACCTTACTTAAGGAAGGATATACTAGCTTTGGAAGGGGTATAGAGACGATTCACTAGGCTGATTCCGGAGATGAGGGGGTTACCTTATGATGATAGATTGAGCAGACTGGGTCTTTACTCGTTGGAGTTCAGAAGGATGAGGGGTGATCTTATAGAAAGATTTAAAATAATGAAAGGGATAGACAAGATAGAGGCAGAGAGGTTGTTTCCACTGGTCGGGGAGACGAGAACTAGGGGGCACAGCCTCAAAATACGGGGGAGCCAATTTAAAACCGAGTTGAGAAGGAATTTCTTCTCCCAGAGGGTTGTGAATCTGTGGAATTCTCTGCCCAAGGAAGCAGTTGAGGCTAGCTCATTGAATGTATTCAAATCACAGATAGATAGATTTTTAACCAATAAGGGAATTAAGGGTTACAGGGAGCGGGCGGGTAAGTGGAGCTGAGTCCACGGCCAGATCAGCCATGATCTTGTTGAATAGCGGAGCAGGCTCGAGGGGCTAGATGGCCTACTCCTGTTCCTAATTCTTATGTTCTTATGTTCTTATGTATGTTCTTATGTCTTTTGTTTCTCTAATCTCTCCTGCCTTCCACTCTCTCACAGACCTTCCCTCTTGTTCTACCCTCCCTTTCCCTGCCTTGTACTTGCGTAAAATATATTACATCTCCAACATGCTTCCAGTTCTCATGAAAGGTCGTCGCCCTGAAACGTTATCTCTGCTTCTCCCTCCACAGATGCTGCCTGACCTGTCGAGTATTTCCAGCAGTTTCTGCTGATATTTCCCTCGTTCGCCATTTTCCTAAATGGTTCTTCAAGATTTCAAAACCGTGGAACTCCTTACCTTCCCACCGACCCTGTCCCATCCTCTCAGAATTTTACACACTTACATATCGAATCGCCCTGGAATCTGCATTGTTCGATTGTTTCAAGTCTTTCATCAGATTTGAGCCCAGGTTCCAGAAATGCTTGCCCAGTGTCTAACCGACTGCACCTCCCAGTCCCTCGGCAATATCCTCGTGAATAAGTGTTTGACAAACTTTCTTTTTAGTAGCAGAAGAGCTGTACATCACAGTGACATAATCCTCACATGGGGTCACTTTGACTTTGTGCGATAGTGTAAAACGAGTGATGTCGAATCAGCAGCCCATTCCACATCTTTCCCAATTTTTATTCCAGAGAGAGGGGATGGGAGAGAGAGGGGGTATTGGAGGGGGAGGGAGAGGTGGGGATTGGAGGGTGAGAGAGAGAGCGGGGATCGGAGGGTGAGAGAGAGGGAGGATCGAAGGGGGAGAGAGGGGGGGGTCGGAGGGTGAGAGAGAGCGCGGGGATCAGAGGGTGAGAGAGAGGGTGGGATTGGAGGGTGAGAGAGAGAGGGGGGGTCAGAGGGGGAGAGAGAGGAGAGTCGGGTGGGAGAGGGAGGGGGTCGGAGGTGTCATGTATGTAACCTCTATGTAACACCACTGCAATACTGTATATACTTAAGCAATGCACACCTTGACCACAGGGGGTGAACTTGTGGGAGACACTCCTTATCTGGCCATCGAGGTATATAAAGGGAGGTCCACGCAGGGTCATCACTTCTTGGTCCTGTGAATAAAGGTTCAGGTCATAGAGTGACCTTGTCTATAGAACGTGCCTCGTGTGGGTTTTGTGCCATTGTGTAAGGACTTTACAGTGGCGACGAGAAACAGGAATCAACGACCCACGAGAATGGTCACCGGTAGCACAGAGGAACGGTACGGTGTTGGTGAAGACTGGGACGATTTCATTGAGAGGCTCCAGCAAAGCTTTGTCATGAAAGACTGGCTGGGAGACACAGCGGCCGACAAGCGAAGGGCCCATCTGCTGACCAGCTGTGGACCTAAGACTTGCGCGCTCATGAAGGACCGATTAGCACCCGAAAAGCCAGCGGACAAAACCTTTGAAGAGCTCAGCAAACTAATCGGTGAGCACCTCAAACCGGCAAGCAGCATACACATGGTCTGACACAGATTCTATACCCACCGACGTCGGGAAGGACCGAGCATACCGGACTTCGTTGCGGACCTTCGGCGCTTGGCCAGTCTCTGTAAGTTCACAGACGCCTGCAGGGGGGAGATGTTAAGGGACTTCTTTATTGAGGGCATTGGTCATGCGGGGATTTTCCAAAAGTTAATTGGGACCAAGGACTTGACTTTGGAAGCGACGGCGTTGATGGCTCAGATTTTCATGGCGGGGGAGGAGGAAACCAAAATAATATACGCGCGCAATTCTACCTCCAACGCGGCGGGGGATCAGGGAGTCAATATCATAAACGCGACTCAGAGCCCCGCAGGCAGGCAAGGGCAGTTCGACACACCCCAGGCAGCAATAGACCCCAGAGTAGGTTTTCAACAGAGACAATGTCAGGCTGAACGGACATTTACGCCATCACAGTGGACAATGCAGTCCGGGATGGGGCCATTGACACCCACTAACAGGGCACTCAAGAGCAGTCAAAGGGACAATCAGCGAGGAATGCCGGGTCATAGCTCCTTTGTTCACAACAATGGGAATCTCAGTTCATGCTGGAGGTGTGGGGGCAAACACTCTGCCAGGACTTGCAGGTTTCAACAATTTGTCTGCGGAAATTGCAGCCTCAGTGGCCATTTAGCTCGAATGTGCAGGAAGCCTGTAACTAGGCTAATTTATGAGGCGGATGGACCAAAAGAGGGGTCTGTGAGGCAGGATGATTCTTGGGGCAAATCAATGGATGCTGAAGTTCAGCGGGTTCATGTGGCAAACATTCACAGCTCATATACCAAAACGCCACCAATGATGATGAAGGTTTTATTAAACAGCATCCCTGTACGCATGGAGTTGGACACGGGGGCCAGCCAGTCACTCATGAGCGTTCAACAATTCGAAAAGCTATGGCCACTCAAAGCCATTAGACCCAAACTAGAAAGCATTGAGACGCAACTACGGACGTATATCAAAGAAATCATTCCAGTACTAGGCAGTGCAATGTTGGCGGTCACACACAATGGATCAGTGAACTGGCTGCCGCTCTGGATTGTCCCGGGCAATGGTCCCACACTGTTGGGGAGGAGCTGGTTAGCTGAGATGAACTGGAAATGGGGGGATGTGCACGCAATGTCATCTGTGGAGCGAAGTTTGTGCTCACAAGTCCTACAACAATTTGAGCCACTATTCCAACCTGGCGTCGGGACGTTCAAAGGTACCAAAGTAGTGATACGCATCACCCCGGACGCCAGACCAGTGCACCACAAATCTAGAGCAGTGCCGTATGTGACGTGGAGAAAATTGAGAGCGAATTGGACCGTTTGCTGAGAGAGGATATCATCTCACCCGTTGAATTCAGCGACTGGGCGAGCCCCATCGTTCCCGTCCTAAAAGCGGATGGTTCTGTCAGGATCTGTGGCGACTACAAGGCCACTATCAATCGGGTGTCCCTACAAAACCAATACCCACTCCCGAGAGCGGAGGATCTTTTCGCCACGCTGGCAGGCGACAAGCTGTTTACCAAGTTGGGTCTCACTTCAGCCTATATGACCCAAGAACTGGCCGACAAATCTAAACTACTGACCACCAGCACTACGCACAAGGGACTGTTCGTTTACAACAGGTTCCCATTTGGCATTCGATCAGCAGCCGCGATTTTTCAAAGAAACATGGAAAGCCTGCTTAAATCCATTCCTGGAACAATCATATTCCAGGACAACATCCTCATCACGGGTCGAGATATCGAGGAACACCTCCACAACCTGGAGGAGGTGCTACGCCGACTGGACCGGGTAGGCCTGCGACTCAAGAAGTCTAAATGTGTGTTTTTAGCTCCTGAGGTTGAGTTTCTGGGCAGGAGGGTTTCTGCAGTTTGGGATTCGGCCCATCAAATCCAAAACAGAGGCGATTCGACGAGCGCCCAGGCCCGGCAACACATCGGAGTTGCGTTCATTTCTGGAACTCTTGAACTATTTTGGGAACTTTCTGCCGAACTTAAGCACATTGTTGGAGCCACTTCACGTGCTCCTGCGTAAGGGTTGTGATTGGTTTTGGGGGGACTGTCAAGAACGGGCTTTCAATCGGGCGCGGAACCTACTTTGTACAAATAAGTTATTGACCCTGTACGACCCCTGTAAGAAATTGGTTCTGACATGTGATGCATCGTCCTCTGGGGTTGGGTGCGTGTTGCAGCAGAGTAATGCTGAGGGTCAACTACAACCTGTGGCTTATGCTTCCTGGTCGCTCTCTCAAGCAGAACGGGGATATGGGATGGTCGAGAAGGAGGCACTCGCATGTGTCTATGGTGTAAAAAAAATGCATCAGTACCTTTTTGGCAGGAGGTTCGAATTAGAAACGGACCACAAGCTGTTAATATCCCTGTTATCAGACAGCAAGGCCGTCAATGCCAATGCATCAGCTCGCATACAGCAATGGGCTCTCACGCTGGCTACTTATGATTACTCAATCCAGCACCGGCCCGGCACTGAAAATTGCGCTGACCCGCTCAGCAGGCTTCCACTGGCCACCACTGAGGGGGCAGCAGAGCAAAGCGCCGAGATGGTCATGGCTGTCGATGCCTTTGACAGCGCAGGCTCCCCCATCACAGCCCGCCAGATCAAAATCTGGACAAACAGAGATCCCCTCCTATCTCTGATTAAGAAAGGTGTCCTGACTGGGGATTGGGCGCCTGCACACGGAGCATGCCCTGAGGAGGTCAGACCGTTCCACAGATGGATGCATGAGCTCTCCATCCAAGCTGACTGCCTACTATGGGGCAGTCGGGTAGTCATGCCCCAGAGGGGCAGGGAGGCATTCATCAGGGAACTCCACAGCAAGCATCCAGGCATCGTGCTGATGAAGGCCATTGCCTGATCACATGTTTGGTGGCCTGGAATTGACTCAGACCTGGAACACTGTGATCGCAGGTGCACGACGTGTGCCCAGCTGGGCAATGGCCCCAGGGAGGCCCCGATCAGCCCGTGGCCCTGGCCCACCAGGCCATGGTCACGTATTCATGTAGACTACGTGGGCCCGTTCATGGAAAAAATGTTTCTCATTGTGGTTGATGCGTACTCGAAATGGATCGAGCGCATCATTTTGAATTTGTGCACGACATCCACCACTGTGGAGAGTCTACGCGCGATCTTTGCAACCCACGGCTTGCCGGACATCCTTGTTAGCGATAATGGCCCATGTTTCACGAGCTACGAATTCCAGGAGTTCATGTCGGGCAATGGTATCAACCATGTCAGGACAGCACCGTTCAAGCCGGCTTCCAATGGCCAGGCGGAACGTGCGGTCCAAATCATAAAACAAGGCATGCTCAGGATTCAAGGACCCTCCCTTCAATACCACCTATCGCGTCTCCTGCTGGCCTATAGGTCCCGACCGCACTCACTCACGGGGGTCCCGCCCGCAGTGCTACTTATGAAACGAACACTCAAAACTCGGTTGTCCCTCATTCACCCAGTCCTGACCGACATAGTTGAGGGCAAGCGCCAGTCCCAAAATGAGTACCATGACCGTAATTCAAGGGGGAGATGTATAGAAATTGATGACCCCATATTTGTTCTCAATCACGCCGTGGGGCCCAAATGGTTTGAGGGTGCTGTAATAGACAAAGAGGGGAACATCATGGTTAAACTTAACAATGGGCAGATATGCCGTAAGCATCTGGACAAGTAAAAAAAGGTTCAGCATGGACACTGAGCAACCTGAGGAAGATCATGAGATGGTGCTTACACCACCACCAGTGAACGAGTAACAAGAGCATTCAGCAGCATGCACAGTCCCTGCGGTCAGCCCGGACAGGCCGGAATCACCACAGGTGACAGACACTCACGCCAAGGCTCAACAACCAGAGCCCCAACTGCTACGCTGCATGAGGGAGCGTAGACCACCTGAAAGACTTAACCTATGATCCCAATGAGACTTTGGGGGTGGGAGGTGATGTCATGTATGTAACCACTATGTAACACCACTGCAATACTGTATATACTTAAGCAATGCACACCTTGACCACAGGGAGTGAACTTGTGGGAGACACTCCTTACCTGGTCATCCAGGTATATAAAGGGAGGCCCCATGCAGGGTCATCACTTCTTGGTCCTGTGAATAAAGGTTCAGGTCAAAGAGTGACCTTGTCCATATAATGTGCCTCGTGTGGATTTTGTGCCATTGAGCAAGGACATTGCAGGAGGAGGGGTGAGAGAGGGGATCGGAGGAGGAGTGAGAGAGAAGGGATCAGAGGGAGAGTGAGAGAGGGGCGATCGGAGGGAGACAGAGTGGGGATTGGAGAGAGAGAGCGGGGATGGGAGGAGGGGAGAGAGAGAGGGGGTAGGAGGGGGGTTGAGAGTGGGTGGAAGGGTGGAGAGAGAGAGGGGATGGAGGGGGGAGCGAGAGAGGGGATAGGAAGGGGGAGAGAGAGAGGGGAGATGGGAAGGGGGGAGAGAGAGAGGGGATGAGAGGGGGGAGAGAGAGAGAGAGGGGATGGAGGGGGGAGAGAGAGAGGTGATAGGAAGGGGGGAGAGAGAGAGACTGGGGATGGGAAGGGGGAGAGAGAGAGGGGATGGGAGGGGGGTGAGAGAGAGGGGATGGAGGGGGGAGAGAGAGAGGGGGATTTGGAGGATGGGAGAGAGAGAGGGAATCGGAGGGGGAGAGAGAGGGGGGAGATAGAGGGGATCGGACAGAGAGAGGGGATGGGAGGGGGGAGAGAGAGAGAGAGAGGGAATGGGAGGGGGAGAGAGGGATGATTGGAGAGATAGAGAGAGAGAGAGAGAGAGAGACAGAGCGTGAGAGAAAGACAGAGGGTGAGAGAGAGGGAGAGAGGGTATCAGTGAGTGAGAGAGAAGAGGAGGGTGAGAGCGAGACAAAGGGTGAGGGAGTGACAGTGGATGAGAGAGAGAGAGAGAGAGAATGAGGGAGAGAAAGGATCGAAGGAAGAGGGGAGGGGAGTGGATGTCAGAAACTCAGGGGTGTACGGGGGGGGGGGGCGTTGGGAAGGTCAGGAACTCAGGGGAGGGATGTTAAAGTGCACGGGGAGCACAGTGGGGATGGGGGAAGGATGTGATCCAGATCTAAAGTGGGGGGAGGTGGAAATGAGAGCACGAACGTGATCCAATCATAAGACGGATCATGTTCTTCCAACCCCACCGCCTTTACACCCACATCACGTTCTCCCTCTTCTCCCCCTACACCTGGTTGATTTCTCAGAAAGCTCGGTGCATATGTGACGTCATTGGACTGGATGAAGTCCAGAAGTCATGGCACTGTCACTATTCACTTCATACCCAATAAACCTGTTAACTATCCATGACCCACACACAATGCCCCATCTATGGAAGGGGGGAAGGTCATGAATCTGGAGTGAGGAGGAACTTGAGCAGGGGAAGAAGGTCAGGAACTTGGGGGGGGCGGGGGTTGATGGAGGAAGGTCAGGGTCAAGAACTTGTTGGGGAGGGGAAAGGTCAGAAACTTGGGGGGTGGGAGGAAGGTTAGGAACCTGTTTGGGGGATGGGAGTAGGTCTTAACCCGTGAGAGTGTTCTATGTGAGCTTTGTTCTGTTTGGAGTATGCCGTCAGAATGGCTCGAATTACACTTTGCAAAGTAATTGATTATGTAGGCAGGCAGGATTTAATTACACATTCCAGAGAATCTTCTGGGTGTGGCTTGTCCTCCAAGAGAACCAATCAAAGATCAGGTTTTGTCCTCCAAGGGGGCCAATCAGAAATCTGGTGTTGGAAATAAACTCAACCTTTTTTTAACCTCCATTTTGTTATTAACTGCATGTGGACGGGTCCTACACAATTCGTAAAACCCAGCAGTCACAGCAAGGTGAGGATCCAGGAGGGAAGTGCCTTTAAACCTACCTCCTACAGATAAGTGAAGAGAAAAAGATTAGTGAAGACAAATGTGGGTTCCTTACAGTCAGAATCAGGTGAATTTATAATGGGGAACAAAGAAATGGCAGACCAGTTGACCAAATACTTTGGTTCTGTCTTCACTAAGGAAGACACAAATAACCTTCCGGAAATACTAGGGGACCGAGGGTCTAGCGAGAAGAAGGAACTAAAGGAAATCCTTATTAGTCAGCAAATTGTGTTAGGGAAATTGATGAGATTGAAGGCCGATAAATCCCCAGGACCTGATAGTCTGCATCCCAGAATACTTAAGGAAGTGGCCTAGAAATAGTGGATGCATTGGTGATCATTTTCCAACAGTCGATAGACTCTGGATCAGTTCCTATGGACTGGAGGGTAGCTAATGTAACGCCACTTTTTAAAAAAGGAGAGAGAGAGGAAACCGGGAATTATAGACCAGTTAGCCTGACATCGGTGGTGGGGAAAATGTTGGAATCAATTATTAAGGATGTAACAGCAGCGTATTTGGAAAGCAGTGACAGGATCGGTCCAAGTCAGCATGGATTTATGAAAGGGAAATCATGCTTGACAAATCTTCTAGAGTTTTTTGAGGATGTAATTAGCAGAGTGGACAAGTGGGAGCCAGTGGATGTGGTGTATTTGGACTTTCAAAAGGCTTTTGGTAAGGTCCCACACAAGAGATTATTGTGCAAAATTAAAGCACATGGTATTGAGGGTAATGTACTGACATGGATAGAGAACTGGTTGGCAGACAGGAAGCAAAGAGTAGGAATAAACGGGTCCTTTTCAAAATGGCAGGCAGTGACTAGTGGGGTACTGCAAGGTTCAGTGCTGGGACCCCAGCTATTTACAATATACATTAATGATTTAGAGGAAGGAATTGAATGTAATATCTCCAAGTTTGCAGATGACACTAAACTGGGTGGCGGTGTGAGCTGTGAGGAGGATGCTAAGAGGCTGCAGGATGACTTGGACAGGTTAGGTGAGTGGGCAAATGCATGGCAGATGCAGTATAATGTAGACAAATGTGAGGCTATCCACTTTGGTGGTAAAAACAGGAAGGCAGATTATTATCTGAATGGTGACAGATTAGGAAAAGGGGAGGTGCAACGAGACCTGGGTATCATGGTACATCAGTCATTGAAAGTTGGCATGCAGGTACAGCAGGAGGTGAAGAAGGTAAATTTGGCATGTTGGCCTTCATAGCGAGACGATTTGAGCACAGGAGCAGGGAGGTCTTACTGCAGTTGTATAGGCCACACCTTGAATATTGTGTACAGTTTTAGTCTCCTAATCTGAGGAAGGACATTCTTGCTATTGAGGGAGTGCAGCGAAGGTTCACCATGCTGATTCCCAGGATGACAGGACTGACATATGAAGAAAGAATGGATCGACTAGGCTTATAGTCAATTGAATTTAGAAGAGTGAGAGGGGATCTCATAGAAACATATAAAATTCTGATGGGATTGGACAGGTTAGATGCAGGAAGAATGTTCCCGATGTTGGGGAGGTCCAGAACCAGGGGTCACAGTCTAAGGATAAGGGGTAAGCCATTTAGGACCGAGATGAGGAGAAACTTCTTCACTCAGAGAGTTGTGAACCTGTGGACTTCTCTACCATAGAAAGTTGTTGAGACCAGTTCGTTAGATATATTCAAAAGGGAGTTAGATGTGGCCCTTATGGCTAAAGGGATCAAGGGGTATGGAGAGAAAGTGGGAATGGGGTACTGAAGTTGCATGATCAGCCATGATCTTATTGAATGGTGGTGCAGGCTCGAAGGGCCGAAAGGCCTACTCCTGCACCTATTTTCTATGTTTATTTATTTTCTGGATGCAGGGCACTTAATCCACACCCCACGATCAGAGACCACCCCCCTATCCCTCGGACTCTGGTTCTCTCCCCAGACCACCAATCATCCCCTACGCCCCCAACACCTGCGATGCCTCCATGAGGTTGTAAGGGTTGAAAATCCAGTGCTACACAAAAAAAAGGCACCCGGTAACAAGGAAATAGAGCATGGGATCATCCCATACACCCTTTTAATCGAACTTTGGCCAAGGCAAGCCGCAGGAAGAAAGGCAGGCTGGGAAGGATGTCTGTAGCCAGACACTATGTGAATTCGGGGGCCACAGGCAGGCTGAGAAGCCAGCCAATCCCTGGAAAGTGCATCCTGGGCCGGCCAATCAGTGAATCGAGCCGGGCCAGAAGCAGGGAAATCCTCGACCAATGGGGAATACCCGTAAAGGACAGCTTACCTGGATCTAATCAAGGAGAATGGCCCATCACCAGCCCATTACCCATGTACATAAAGACAATAGGAGAGGCCAACACCTCGGTGCATCCCGACCCTGACACAATAGCCAGCCAGACTATCAGGCACCGAGGTGCACAAGAAACAATGCTTTACCTTAACACCTCATCCCCACCTCGACTCAAACAATGAGACACTGATTCAGTTTGGGTGCGAAAAGGGCCGGGACCGAACCGGGTATAAAAGTGAGAGCTGGCAGCACTTGAGGAACACAGACAAGGGGACCTGACGACACCTCGAAGGAAGAGAGAGGGACTCAGCCTCGCAAAAGAACGACCCAAGCTAAAGAACCTCGGAGCGGCCAAAGACAACTGCCACCAGCGGACCGAGACTCCATCCGTGTGCTGAACCAGCGACCGGAAACCAAGGAAGAGGAAAAGGGCGGGAGGGCCCAACCTTGCCCTAAGCAACCGAGCCGCACACCAGGACCGTGCTCCGAGGCCCACCGACTGGACAACCGACGACCGAGGTGACCGGGGGAGGCAACATTCACCCCAGTCCACACCGACAACTGCGAGCCCATACAACCTCTGAGGATAACTGGAGCAAATCCGATTTAAGGTGAGACCCACTCTACCCGTCAAAGGAAACTGTGAGTATCACCCTGGAGTCTTCTCCCAACTGTCAGCTTAGGCTAGTTAGGTGTAAAGGAGGGGGTGGGTGATAGAGTGGGTATAAGGATTTTAAACGTGTAGAATTTTGTTGTGTCCGTTCCTCCCATAAATCCTTTTTTTTTCCTTAGTTCAAAGTGGTTCAACAAGCCAGTGCGTTGACCTTGTATTTCACTTGGTCCACACTTTGGGGGCTCGCACCACTTTTATTGTGTGTGTATTAGTTTTGTGTTGTCTTTAGCAACTTAACCTTGTTTAAACGCTCATCTGGGTTTTAATAAAGTAGGACTTACCTGACTTTTCCAGGAACATTTCTTGTCTTTTGCATCTCTGAGTGTTTTATTGTGGGAAGCACATTATCCACCTGAATTCTGAGGTCAGAACCAGATAGGGGTGCAGGACACCTCAAAACGTCAAGGTTGCGATTGGGTATAAGCAGCCTCAGACCTATTGGTGGTATCAAACATATTGCTAAGCTGTAATTGGGTATAAGCAGAAAAGGGGTCCACTGGTGATAGTGTGAATCACCATCGTATGAAGGTCGCGCCCGTTCACAAGCAACAATAGAAGGAAAAACCCCGACAGGCCTCCCACCACCAACCTCTCCGCCACGCCCCCCACGCCCCCCGTCACCCGGTGACCCCTCCCCCCTACCTCTGTGTGGCCGAGTGCCGCAGGCCTACCTGCCCAGAGTCAGCCTCCATCACACTGGCTGCACGTGGGAAGCAGATGATTTACAGGCAAATCAGGCACTGCCTTTAAATTTGGCAGGGTCTGCGGGAAATCCGTTCTCCTCGGGGCCCTTCCCACCACCCACCTAACCCCGCCCCCACCTCTAACCCCCTGCTCCACGCCCCCCCACACTTCCCCCCCACATCTCAGCACCCCCCACACACCTCTCCACCACACCTTCCCCCCCACATCTCCCCCCAACACACCTCACCACCCCACACCTCCCCTCCACACACCTCCCCCCCACACCTTCCCCCCCACATCTCAGCCCCCCCACACACCTCACCCCCCCACACCTCCCCCCAACACCTCTCCACCACACCTTCCCCCCCACATCTCCCCCCAACACACCTCACCCCCCCACATCTCCCCCCAACACACCTCACCCCCCAAACCTCCCCCCAACACCTCTCCACCACACCTTCCCCCCCACATCTCAGCTCCCCCCACACCTTCCCCCCCACATCTCAGCTCCCCCCACACCTTCCCCCCCACATCTCAGCCCACCCCACACACCTCCCCCCCACACCTTCCCCCCCACATCTCAGCCCACCCCACACACCTCCCCCCCACACCTTCCCCCCCACATCTCAGCCCCCCCCACACACCTCACCCCCCCACATCTCCCCCCAACACACCTCACCCCCCCACACCTCCCCCCAACACCTCACCCCCACACCTTCCCCCCCACATCTCAGCTCCCCCCACACCTTACCCCCACATCTCAGCCCCCTCCCACACACCTCACCCCCCCACACCTCCCCCCAACACACCTCACCCCACCACACCTCCCCTCCACACACCTCCCCCCACACCTTCCCCCCCACATCTCAGCCCCCCCACACACCTCTCCACCACACCTTCCCCCCCACATCTCCCCCCAACACACCTCACCACCCCACACCTCCCCTCCACACACCTCCCCCCCACACCTTCTCCCCCACATCTCAGCCCCCCCACACACCTCACCCCCCCACATCTCCCCCCAACACACCTCACCCCCCCACACCTCCCCCCAACACTTCACCCCCATACCTTCCCCCCCACATCTCAGCCCCTCCACACACCTCCCCCCACACCTTCCCCCCCACATCTCAGCCCCCCCACACACCTCTCCACCACACCTTCCCCCCTACATCTCAGCCCCCCCACACACACACACGCGAGACAGATACCTTCCCCCCCCACATCTCAGCCCCCCCACACACCTCACCCCCCCACATCTCCCCCCCACACAACTCACCTCCCCACACCTCCCCCCAACACCTCACCCCCACACCTTCCCCCCCACATCTCAGCTCCCTCCCACACCTCCCCCCCCACATCTCAGCCCCCCCACACCTCACCCCCCCACATCTCCCCCCAACACACCTCACCCCCCCACACCTCCCCCCAACACCTCACCCCCACACCTTCCCCCCACATCTCAGCCCCCCCCACACCTTCCCCCCCACATCTCAGCCCCCTCCACACACCTCCCTTCCACACACCTCTTCCCCACACACCTCACCCCCCCACACCTCCCCTCCACACACCTCACTCCCCCACACCTCCCCTCCACACACCTCTCCCACACACACCTCACCCCCCCACACCTCCCCTCCACACACCTCCCTCCACACACCTCACCCCCCCACACCTCCCCTCCACACACCTCTCCCACACACACCTCACCCCCACACACCTTTCCCTCCACACACCTCCCCCCCACACACCTCACCCCCCCACATCTCCCCTCCACACACCTCAACCCCCACACCTCCCCACCCCACACCTCCCCACCCACACCTCCCCCCCACACCTCACCCCCCACACCTCCCCACCCCACACCTCCCCACCCACACCTCCCCCCCACACCTCCCCCCCACACCTCCCCACCCCACACCTCCCCCCCACACCTGCCCCCTCCCCCACACCTCCCCCCCACACCTCCCCACCCCACACCTCCCCCCCACACCTGCCCCCTCCCCCACACCTCCCCCCCACACCTCCCCACCCACATCTCCCCCCCACACCTCATCCCCCACACCTCCCCACCCCACACCTCCCCACCCACACCTCCCCCCCACACCTCCCCACCCCACACCTCCCCACCCACACCTCCCCCCCACACCTCACCCCCCACACCTCCCCACCCCACACCTCCCCACCCCCCCCCACACCTCCCCCCCACACCTCACCCCCCACACCTCCCCACCCCACACCTCCCCCCCACACCTCCCCACCCCACACCTCCCCCCCACACCTGCCCCCTCCCCCACACCTCCCCCCCACACCTCCCCATCCCACACCTCCCCACCCACACCTCCCCGCCACACCTCACCCCCCACACCTCCCCACCCCACACCTCCCCACCCACACCTCCCCCCCACACCTGCCCCCTCCCCCACACCTCCCCCCCACACCTCCCCACCCCACACCTCCCCCCCACACCTGCCCCCTCCCCCACACCTCCCCCCACACCTCCCCACCCACATCTCCCCCCCACACCTCACCCCCCACACCTCCCCACCCCACACCTCCCCACCCACACCTCCCCCCCACACCTCCCCACCCCACACCTCCCCACCCACACCTCCCCCCCACACCTCACCCCCCACACCTCCCCACCCCACACCTCCCCACCCCCCCCCCACACCTCCCCCCCACACCTCACCCCCCACACCTCCCCACCCCACACCTCCCCCCCACACCTCCCCACCCCACACCTCCCCCCCACACCTGCCCCCTCCCCCACACCTCCCCCCCACACCTCCCCATCCCACACCTCCCCACCCACACCTCCCCGCCACACCTCACCCCCCACACCTCCCCACCCCACACCTCCCCACCCACACCTCCCCCCCACACCTCCCCCCCACACCTCACCCCACACACCTCCCCATCACACCTCCCCCCCACACCTCCCCCCTACACCTCCCCACCCCACACCTCCCCCCCACACCTGCCCCCTCCCGCACACCTCCCTCCCCACACACCCACAACCCATCTTCCCCATTAAAGTTCAGCCCATTAACTCTGTTTCTCTCTCCACAGATGCTGCCTGACTCGCTGAGCATTTCTAGCATTTTCTGTTTCTATTTCAGATTTCCAGCATCCGCAGTGTTTTGCGTTTGTATTACGATGAAGATTGAGATGGAGATGTTTTTGTTGTGTCAGGGACTCGAGGGATTTGGAACAACTGTGGATAAATGTGGTTCAGATCAGCCGTGATCTGACTGAATGCCCTTCAATAGTTTAGTGAATCGACTGGTCAATTCATTTTTCACCTCTTCGAAATTTGCCTTACTTAAATTTAAAACATTTTGCCTGTGTGACTCTCCCTTCTCTCCC
This sequence comes from Pristiophorus japonicus, assembly GCF_044704955.1. Taxonomy (NCBI): domain Eukaryota; kingdom Metazoa; phylum Chordata; class Chondrichthyes; family Pristiophoridae; genus Pristiophorus; species Pristiophorus japonicus. Next base: position 304,990,700 of record NC_091980.1, read on the forward strand.
TCGAACTCAATATCTAATGTGGCACATCTACTTACAGTGTTCATTATTGGCAGAAGAGCAAGACTGAAAATCCAGACCACAGGAAGCAGGGTTTGTAGACAGGTGGTGTTTAATCATAAATAGACACAGTTGTGAAACGTTCTCTGAGAAAGTCGACAGACCATTAACTAACACACATGTGAAGGACAGCACAATCTGAATGTTATGTGGATCGGCTGACACTCCCGGTGCAGTACTGAGGGAGAGCAGCACTGTCGGAGGTGCCGTCTTTCGGATAAAACATTAAAACAGATGGACGTAAAAGATCGCACGATACGTAAGGATATAAGAAGTAGGAGCAGGAGTAGGCCATACGGCCCCTCGAGCCTGCTCTGCCATTCAGTAAGATCATGACTGATCATCGACCTCAACTCCACTTTCCCGTCCTACCCCCATAATCCCTTGAGCTCCCTAGAATCCAAAAATCTATCTCTCCCAGCCTAGAATATACTCAATGACTGAGCATCCACAGCCCTCTGGGGCAGAGAATTCCAAAGATTCACAACCCTCCAAGTGAAGAAATTCCTCATCATCCCCGTCTTAAATGGCCTACCCCTTATCCTGAGACTGTGATCCCAGTTCTGGACTCACCAGCCATGGGAAACAACCTCCCTGCATCTACCCTGTCTGTTATGTATGTTAATGTATGTACTGTAACACTAGACCACTGAATGTACCTTCACACTGTATACACCATACCTGTACCACCAGAGGGTGCTACTGGTGGAGACCTAAGGGCCACCTGCACACTGCAGGTAACCAAGTATAAAAGGGAGCTCACCTCTTGGTGTCCTCACTCAAGGAACTGCAATAAACAGACTAAGGTCACTACAGTTCAAGTACAATACCCTTACCTTGTGGAGTCGTTATTAGAGTGCTTGCATATACTACACTGTCAATTCCCCTCAGAATGTTAATGTTTCAATGAGATCACCTCTCATTCTTCTAAACCCCAGAGAGTACAGGCACAATCCATTCAATCTCTCCTCATAGGACAACCCTCTCATCCCCGGAATCAATCCAGCGAACCTTCATTGCACTGCCTCAAGGCAAGTATATCCTTCCTCAGATCAGGAGACCAAGACTGTGCACACTATTCTGGACGAAAGACCGAAAGGTCACTGACCTGAAACATTAACTCTGTCTCTCTCTCTCCATGGATGCTGCCCGACCTGCTGAGTGTTTCCTGGTTTTATTTCCCGTTCAGCCTAATTTGTTTCTCTGTGAGGTACATGGAAAAGTGGCAGGGATGGAGGTGGCGAGGTGATATTAACTTTCACGCTAACGTGTTTACCGGACCGATGAGCATGGCTGATGTTGAGTGGAGGCGAGCGTCTGAAAACATTGCCCGACAGGCGGTCAACAGCGTGCTTGCTGCTCTTTTTAATCAGTCATCCAATATGATTAGAGAACTAATTGTATTGTCATTGCATTTCCGCCGCTAGGATACGCCCAGTTTAAAGCATCGGGATGAATGTAATCACCAACGGAGGGGTGACGTGAGGTAGAATAATGAATAATGCATGGCTCGCCAAGGCAGAATGTCAAGCACCTTCTCCAGCTGTGTTCCTGGGAAAGGATTTATTAAGAAGGAGCGGAACTTCAGGATGTCTGCGTCCATTTGCTTGCACACCATACATACAGGCAGTTAATTCGCTCGCTTCAACCTTCTAATTCCACCACCTTAAACATTCACTCCCTCCACCACCGACGCACCGTGGCTGTGGTGTGTCATCATCATCATCATAGGCAGTCCCTCGGAATCGAGGAAGACTTGCTTCCACTCTTAACATGAGTCCTTAGGTGGTTGAACAGTCCAATACGAGAACCACAGTCCCTGTCACAGGTGGGACAGATAGTCATTGGGGGTAAGGGAGGGTGGGACTGCTTTACCGCACGCTCCTTTTGTTGCCTGCGCTTGATTTCTGCACGCTCTCGGCGACGAGACTCGAGGTGCTCAGCGCCCTCCTGGATGCACTTCCTCCACTTAGGGCGGTCTTAGTGTGTACCCTCTACAAGATGCACTGCAGTAACTCGCCAAGGCTTCTTCGGCAGCACCTCCCAAACCCGTGATCTCGACCACCTAGAAGGACAAGGGCAGCAGGCGCATGGGAACACCACCACCTCCACGTTCCGCTCAAAGTCACACACCATCCTGACTTGGAAATATATCATTGCTCCTTCATCGTCGCGGGGTCAAAATCCTGGAATTTCCTCCCTGACAGCACTGTGGGAGCCCCTTCACCACACGGACTGCAGCGGTTCAAGAAGGTGGCTCACCACCACCTTCTCAAGGGGCAATTAGGGATGGGCAATAAATATTGGCCTTGCCAGTGATGCCAACATCCCGGAACGAATAAAAATAATGAGCTTGGATTGCCGGCATCGGAGGGCAATTGAATTTTATCATCGCAAGCTTGCTTGGGACTTGTCAGCAGAATTGGTTATCGGAACAGGAGGAGGACATTCAGCCCCTCAAGCCTGTTCTACCATTCAATTAGATCATGGCTGATCTGCACAACATCAACAACTGGTATTTGTATAATGCCTTTAACTTATGCATGAGACCCACTTCCTGCTCCCTTGACCCTATTCCCACTAAACTGCTGACCACTCAACTTCCTTTCCTGGCTCCCATGTTAGCCGACATTGTCAACGGTTCTCTGTCCTCAGGTGCTGTTCCCCTCTCCTTCAAATCTATCTCATCACCCCTCTCCTCAAAAAAATAACCCTTGACCCCACTTTGCTTGCTAGCTATCGCCCCATCTCCAACCTCCCTTTCCTGTCCAAAGTACTTGAACGTGTTCTCGCTTCCCAAATCCGTGATCATCTTTCCATGAATTCAATGTTTGAATCCCTTCAATCCAGTTTCCGCCCCTGCCACAGTACCGAAACGGCTCTCATCAAAGTCACATATGACATCCTTTGTGACTGTGACAAAGGTAAACTATCCCTCCTCGTCCTTCTGGACCTGTCTGCAGCCTTTGACACAGTTGATCACTCCATCCTCCTCCAACGCCTCTCCACCATCGTCCAGCTGGGTGGGACTGCACTCGTCTGGTTCCATTCTAATCTATCCAATCGTAGCCAGAGAATCACCTGCAACGGCTTCTCTTCCCGCTCCCACATCGTTACCTCTGGTGTCCCTCAAGGATCTGTCCTTGGCCCCCTCCTATTTCTCATCTACATGCTGCCCCTTGGCGATATCATCCGAAAACACGGAGTCAGTTTCCACATGTACGCTGATGACACCCAGCTCTACCTCTCCACCACGTCTCTCGACCCTTGCTTGGTATCTAAATTGTCAGACTGCTTGTCCGACATCCAGTACTGGATAAGCAGAAATTTTCTCCAATTAAATATTGGGAAGACTGAAGCCATTATCAGGTTAGGTGAGTGGGAAAATGCATGGCAGATGTAGTATAACGTGGATAAATGTGAGGTTATCCACACGGGTGGCAACAACCGAAGGCAGAATATTATCTGAATGGTGGCAGATTAGGAAAAGGGGAGGTGCAATGAGACCTGGGCGTCATGGTACATCAGTCATTGAAAGTTGGCATGCAGGTACAGCAGGCGGTGAAGAAGGCAAATGGTATATTGGCCTTCATAGCTAGGGGATTTGAGTATAGGAGCAGGGAGGTCTAACTGCAGTTGTACAGGGCCTTAGTGAGGCCTCACCTGGAATATTGTGTTCAGTACTGGTCTCCTAATCTGAGGAAGGACGTTCTTGCTATTGAGGGAGTGCAGCGAAGGTTCACCAGACTGATTCCCGAGATGGCAGGACTGACAAATGAGGAGAGACTGGATCGGCTGGGCATGTATTCACTGGAGTTTAGAAGGATGAGAGGGGATCTCATAGAAACATATAAAATTTCTGATGGGACTGGACAGGTTAGATGCAGGAAGAATGTTCCCGATGTTGGGGAGGTCCAGAACCAGGGGACATAGTCTAAGGATAAGGGGTAAGCCATTTAGGACTGAGATGAGGAGAAACTTCTTCACTCAGAGAGTTGTTAACCTGTGGAATTCCCTGCCGCAGAGAGTTGTTTGATGCCAGTTCATTGGATATATTCAAAAGGGAGTTGGATATGGCCCGTGCGGCTAAAGGGATCAAGGGATATGGAGAGAAAGCAGGAAAGGGTACTGAGGTGAATGATCAGCCATGATCTTATTGAATGGCGGTGCAGGCTCGAAGGGCCGAATGGCCTACTCCTGCACCTATTTTCTATGTTTCTATAAGAGTAAAGAGGGCCGACATTCAGTGTCCCTGAAGGGTCCGTTAACGCGGGGTTTCAGCGCCCGATCGTAAAAATCGCTTGGCTATACCGTGTTTGGGTATATTGTTCCCCCCGATGTATATTCAGGTTTTTATCGACAGTGACCCCGCAAAGTTTTAGTGTCGATCCACTTTGCCGTGGAGCGCGACACCGCTCGATATTCCCGCGATCGGGTCCATTTATTCAGGAAGGTTTGATTTTTTTTGTGTTGCCTCCACTGAACCTGCTGAGTGCTGTTTAGAGGTTTTGAGAGAGTTTGGAGGACTTTCAGCTCTCCCTCTTTAGTGGCGGCCTGTAGGCCTCATTCTGTGCTCCAGAGGCCTGCTTGACAGGGTGCGGCCGGAAAAAGAATGGGGTACAGTGTTGGCATGGGGAACACCTGGTACACCTGGGCAGACGCAGGGCAACACGCAGGAGAAGGCAGCGGGCGACGTCTAGAGAGGCAGCGGGCAAGGGAGGCAGCAGCCATGGCTGCCCAGCAGAGAGAAGGGCAGGCACACGTGCGCAGGCCTGCAGCTAGAGAGGGTGGCCAGGAGGGAGATGGCGTCAGGAGGAGGGTGAGGTATGCTGACCCCCACCCCGCCAAATACTGGGAGAAGAGCCTTGCCACAGTAACAGCCTCCAGAAGTGCCCGACCATGAGGAGGACCGGGGAGATGGCCAGCATCCAGCTGCTAGGGGAGGTGGCCAACGCAAAGGTGGGGGAAGGAGGCCCTACCCTCAAAGAGACCTCAATTCTCCTTCCTCCAGCTCAGCGATGAGCAATGCCTTGCAAAGACTAAGGTATTGGAAAGAGGTACTGAGGGAGCTCCTGCGAGAAGATGTGTAGCCTCACACAAGGCTCAGGACCACCCTCACCGTGGAGACCAAGGTCACCATCGCCTTGAGTTTTTATGCCACGGGGCTCTTTCCAGTCTGCCACTGCAGACATTGGCAACATCTTCCAATTTTCGGCAGGTCACAGATGCATTGTACAGGAGAAGGGTCCAGTACGTCTCCTTCCCGATGACAAGGGACAAACAGGTGGAGCGGCAGGCCGGATTGGCCTGAGTCTGGCAGCTGCAAATGTCCTTCTCAGACGCCCTTGACCAGCTTTGGACCTGGAAGGGCCGGGTGCAGACTGGCCAGCACCGTTCTGGGAGGGTTCAGTCTGGCTTGGATCAGGCGAGTCCATGCGCGGAGGCACTGGCGGAGTGACAGGGTCTGGGGCCCAGGAACGCTGTGATCCTGAGAGAGCACTTCATCAGGATCCTGGTCCGAGGAGCTTGAGTTACTCCCCGAGGGGCAGCACACCACCACCACCACCAAACTGAGTGAGCTCAGGTCGGGACTGTGGCTCCACACCGGAAGGCCCCCCCCCTCCCCCTTGGCCCGTATTGGACCCAGCCGGGAACGCAACACTAAGGCATTGGGTGGCATCGAGCTGAGACTGCATGAGAGCAGCCAGATTCTCAAATCCACCAGTGATGGCAGCAGCAATAGCACCGTCGGGGAGCGCTGTGCCGGGAGTGCAACGTCTCTCGCGGTGACACCGGCAGTAGTTTGGCCTCGCACCCGACCCGTACGCCCCGAAACGCTCCCCGCGATGGCCGCCAGGGAAAACACAGCAGTCCAGTCCTGCCGACGGCGGAGAGGTGGATAAACGGTAAAAAAGGTACGTTTATTCTTTGTTTTTGTAGCGATTTCTGTTGTGATGGTGTGAGCAATGTTTTTGGAATGTGTTTGTGCTTTTTTCCCCCCTTCCCAAAGCCCCTCTCGGAGCGCTCCCATCCCTGCACTTTAGTCGGCGAGGTTCCCATTTTTGCGCGGCGAAAGTTGTACAACGCCTCCCTTTGTGCTCCGAAAGGACAGAAGCCGGAAATCCAGCCCCGCGGGGATCTAAACAATGGCACTTCAAACCTGCGTCAGGCTCCAGCCCTGGAGATTACGCAGCAGCAGTTTCCCAAAGTTCACGCTCGGCTTTCTGAGCAGCAGCTCACGCGTGACATGAGGAATTGCAGGTGACAGTCCCAATTCTGAATCTTGCCGGGAGGGCTGATGCCTACGAACTGTACCTGCAACTGACGGGCAAGCAGGGAAGAGAAGCACATAATGTAATTTTCAGTTCGTAATCCATTTACTGTGATGCTGCATCCACTGCGTGCTGTTCAAATTGGAGCTCCCATTTAAAAGGGCAATGTTTTCGCACACACATACACACAGCACACACAATCATACACACGCACACACACACACACACACAATCATACACACACACAATCATACACATACACACACAGACAATCATACACACACACAAACATACACACACACACACACAATCATACACACACACACACACACACAATCATACACACACACACACACACACACAATCATACACACACACACACACACAATCATACACACAGCACACACAATCATACACACACACACAACAATCATACACACGCACACGCACACACACACAATCATACACACACACAGACAATCACACACACACACAGACAATCACACACACACACACACAGACAATCACACACACACACACAATCATACACATACACACACATACACACACACAATCATACACACACACACACACAATCATACACACACACAACAATCATACACACGCACACACGCGCACACACACAATCATACACACACACACACAGACAATCATACACACACACACACAGACAATCACACACACACACACACAGACAATCACACACACACACACAATCATACACATACACACACACAATCATACACACACACAATCATACACATACACACACATACACACACACAATCATACACACACACACACACAATCATACACACACACACAACAATCATTCATACACACACACACAACAATCATACACACGCACACACACACACAATCATACACACACACACACACACACAATCATACACACACACACACACACAATCATACACACAGCACACACAATCATACACACACACACAACAATCATACACACGCACACACACACACAATCATACACACACAACAATCATACACACGCACACACACACACAATCATACACACACACACAATCACACACACACACACACAATCATACACATATACACACATACACACACACAATCATACACACACACAATCATACACATACACACACATACACACACACAATCATACACACACACACAACAATCATACACACGCACACACACACACACAATCATACACACACACACAACAATCATACACACGCACACACACACACACAATCATACACACACACAACAATCATACACACGCACACACACACACAATCATACACACACACAACAATCATACACACGCACACACACACACACACAATCACACACACACACACACAATCATACACATATACACACATACACACACACAATCATACACACACACAATCATACACATACACACACATACACACACACAATCATACACACACACACAACAATCATACACACGCACACACACACACACAATCATACACACACACACAACAATCATACACACGCACACACACACACACAATCATACACACACACACAACAATCGTACACACGCACACACACACACACAATCATACACACACACACAGACAATCACACACACACACACAATCATACACATACACACACATACACACACACAATCATACACACACACAATCATACACATACACACACATACACACACACAATCATACACACACACACACACAATCATACACACACACACAACAATCATACACACGCACACACACACACACACAATCATACACACACACAATCATACACATACACACACAGACAATCATACACACACACACACAAACATACACACACACACACACACACACAAACATACACACACATACACACATGCACATGCGCACACACAATCATACACACACATTCACACACACAATCATACACGCACACAATCATACACACACACAATCATACACACACACACACACACAATCATACACACAGCACACACAATCATACACACACACACAACAATCATACACACGCACACGCACACACACACAATCATACACACACACAGACAATCACACACACACACAGACAATCACACACACACACAGACAATCACACACACGCACACAATCATACACATACACACACATACACACACACAATCATACACACACACACACACAATCATACACACACACAACAATCATACACACGCACACACGCGCACACACACAATCATACACACACACACACAGACAATCATACACACACACACAGACAATCACACACACACACACAGACAATCACACACACACACACAATCATACACATACACACACACAATCATACACACACACAATCATACACATACACACACATACACACACACAATCATACACACACACACACACAATCATACACACACACACAACAATCATTCATACACACACACACAACAATCATACACATGCACACACACACACAATCATACACACACACACACACACACAATCATACATACACACACACACACAATCATACACACAGCACACACAATCATACACACACACACAACAATCATACACACGCACACACACACAATCATACACACACACACAACAATCATACACACGCACACACACACACACACAATCACACACACACACACACAATCATACACATATACACACATACACACACACAATCATACACACACACAATCATACACATACACACACATACACACACACAATCATACACACACACACAACAATCATACACACGCACACACACACACAATCATACACACACACACAACAATCATACACACGCACACACACACACACAATCATACACACACACACAACAATCATACACACGCACACACACACACACAATCATACACACACACACAGACAATCACACACACACACACAATCATACACATACACACACATACACACACACAATCATACACACACACAATCATACACATACACACACATACACACACACAATCATACACACACACACACACAATCATACACACACACACAACAATCATACACACGCACACACACACACACACAATCATACACACACATAATCATACACATACACACACAGACAATCATACACACACACACACAAACATACACACACACACACAAACATACACACACATACACACATGCACATGCGCACACACAATCATACACACACATTCACACACACAATCATACACGCACACAATCATACACACACACAATCATACACACACACATACACACACAATCATACACATACACACACACACAATCATACACACACACAATCATATACACACACAATCATACACATACACACACACAATCATACACATACACACACACAATCATACACGCACACAATCATACACACACACAATCATACACACACACATACACACACAATCATACACATACACACACACACACAATCATACACACACACAATCATATACACACACAATCATACACATACACACACACAATCATATACACACACAATCATACACATACACACACACAATCATATACACACACAATCATACACATATACACACACAATCATACACACACACACAATCATACACATACACACACACAATCATACACACACACACAATCATACACATACACAATCATACACACACGCACACAATCATACACATACACATACACAATCATACACACACACACAGACAATCATACATACACACACACAAACATACACACGCACACGCACACGCGCAGACACACACACACACACACACACGCAAACAGGCACACACACACATTTGTTTCCATAAGCTCCGCCCACCCAGAGATTTGAACTTGATGTTTTTTTCTCTGTTAAGAGCCATTTTGTATCCATTTTGTGTTTGTGAGTTTATACATAAACACCAAATTCATCTCCATTACATACACCCCATATCAATAATCTCAAGTCCATCATAATTCTATCATGAACATACACTTTTATTCTTACAGTAACTACTTTCACAGAGAGGCAACAAATGGCTTTTTAAGCTGCTATTAACAGGCTTTAAAAGGCTAGAAATGGATATAAAACTTTGCAAAATAAAACATGTCAGATGAGGCGTTAAACTGAAACCCCATCTGCCTCTCCTTATGGGTTATGTGGATGTAAAAGAGGCCAAGACATCGTTGGAAGAGCTGAGACCATGCTATGTACAAAGTGCCTGCTCCGCTTGACCATGTAACTGAGTGCACACCCAATCATTCATTGGCTGGAAAGCACATTGAAATGTCCTGAGGATTCGAAACTAGACAAATATAAACTTTCTTTCACTCCTTCTCTCCTCTTTCTCGCTTTCTCTCTCTCTCTCTCTCTCTCCATTTGTCTCTCCCCCCTCTCTGGTGCTGTAAGCTGTACAGAGGCAGAGATTGCCACAGATTCACCACCCTCTGAGTGAAGAAGTTTCTTCTGATCTCAGTCCTAAATGGCCGACCCTTTATTCTGAGACTGTGACCCCTGGTTCTAGACTCCCCAGCCCGGGGGAAACATCCTCCCTGCATCTACCCTGTCAAGCCCTGTAAGAATTTTGTATGTTTCAATGAGATCAACTCTCATTCTTCTCAACTCTAGAGAATATAGGCCTAGTCTACTCAATCTCTCCTCATTGGACAATCCCCCCATCCCAGGGGAAACTGGCAAACTTACATATTTCTTACCGTAAATGGCTTTGACAAGGAAAATCCAAAATATTGCTTTAAAATAAGCCAGACTAGTATGATCACCGTGTGGGAAAATGTTGTCCTTTTGGTTTAGTAATGAAATTTGTTTGGCATTTATATAGCGCCTTTCACACCTTAGGATGTCCCAAAGTGGGTTACAGCCAGCGGATAGTTTGGAATTGCCGTCACTGTTGAGGGCCTGGTGAATGAGGGGTGCGATGTGAGAATCGCTGCCAGGTTTTTTTGATGCATTTAAGGGGAGGTTAGACAAGCATATGAGGGAGAAGGGAATAGAGGGTTATGCTGATAGAGTTAGATGAGGAAAGACGGGAGGAGGCTCGAGTGGAGCATAAACGCCGGCATGGACTGGTTGGGCCGTATGACCTGTTTGTGTGCCATCTTTCCGATGCTATCCTGTGTAGGCTTTACGTTCCTGCCTTCTAACCGTCCGAGGTCAGAAATACATCAAGTGGTAAATCAGGGGGAGTGAGTCTGTGACACACAACGCTGCAACTCTCAAACACTGTGCCACAGCGATTAAGAGCAAATCAGTACCATTTCTTCCGATCTATGTGCCATTTGAGCAAAGCGTTCACTCAACAATCAAAATCATCTAAGAGAATAAACATTAATAAACACAGCAGCCAGTGTAAGTGTTATGCTTGGAGCAAACTTGCCTGGATGAGCGCAGCTCCAACAATAATTGATAGTCATTGAAAGTTGGCATGCAGGTACAACAGGTGGTGAAGAAGGCAAATGGTATGTTGGCCTTCATAGCTAGGGGAGTTGAGTATAGGAGCAGGGAGGTCTTACTGCAGTTGTACAGGGCCTTAGTGAGGCCTCACCTGGAATATTGTGTTCAGTTTTTGGTCTCCTAATCTGAGGAAGGACGTTCTTGCTATTGAGGGAGTGCAGCGAAGGTTCACCAGACTGATTCCCGGGATGGCAGGACTGACATATGAGGAGAGACTGGATCGACTGGGCCTGTATTCACTGGAGTTTAGAAGAATGAGAGAGGATCTCATAGAAATATATAAAATTCTGATGGGACGGGACGGGTTAGATGCAGGAAGAATGTTCCCGCTGTTGGGGAAGTCCAGAACTAGGGATCACAGTCTAAGGATAAGGGGTAAGCCATTTAGGACTGAGATGAGGAGAAACTTCTTCACTCAGAGAGTTGTGAACCTGTGGAATTCTCTACCGCAGAGAGTTGTTGAGGCCTGTTCGTTAGATATATTCAAGAGGGAGTTAGATGTGGCCCTTACGATCAATGCGGTATGGAGAGAAAGCAGGAAAGGGGTACTGAGGGAATGATCAGCCATGATCTTATTGAATGGTGGTGCAGGCTCGAAGGGCCGAATGGCCTACTCCTGCACCTATTTTCTATGTTTCCACGTTTCTATGTTTCTATGTTTCTAAGAAGCTCGACACCATCCAGGACAAAGCAGCCCGCTTGATCGGCACCCCATCCACCACCTTCAACATCCACTCCCTCCACCACCGGCGCACCGTGGCTGCAGTGTGTACCATCTACAAGACGCACTGTAGCAACTCGCCAAGGCTTCTTCGGCAACACCTCCCAAACCCGCGACCTCTACCACCCAGAAGGACAAGGACAGCAGGCGCATGGGAACACCGCCACCTCCACGTTCCCCTCCGAGTCACACACCATCCTGACTTGGAAATAAATTGGCCGTTCCTTCATCGTCGCTGGGTCAATATTCCTGGAACTCTTTACCAAACAGAACCGTGTATTTTTTTAAATTTCATGCCAAGCCAATCCAGGCACAGAATAAGTTGTTGGACTTTTAGTGGGTTTAAACGGCGGAGCTTCCACAGTTGCAGTGACACACAGTCTTCGACAGACTTGCATCGTAAATTCACCGCTCCTTACTGTGGACACCGATGACGGCAGAGAACCAACAACAACAACGCGTATTTATATAGCGCCTTGAGCATTGGTAAAGCATCCCAAGGCGCTTCACAGGAGAGATTAACAGACAAAATTTGAGTCCGAGCCATATAAGGAGATATTAGGGCAGGTGACGAAAAGCTCGGTCAAAGAGGTCGCTTTTAAGGAGCGACTTCAAGATGGAAAAAGAGGTGGAGAGGCAGAGAGGTTGAGGGAGGGAGTTCCAGAGCTGAGGGCCCAAGGCAGCTGAAGGCACGGCCACCGATTGTGGAGTGTTTATTATCAGCAGCTACTTTTAGTTAAATTTTTAATTTTATTAAAACACCTTCACCACATGGGGCTGCACACTACAAGAAGTAGCACAGCACCAACTTCTCAAGGGTCACTAAGAATGGGCAATGATATCTGGCCGTGCCAGATGTTATGTATGTAATACCTCGATAGACTGAATACCGTAAACTAACACGGGTACAAAGCTGGCTCTGCTTTATTAGGGCCCAAAGTGATGACGTTACAAGATGGCTGGCCTTTTATACCTGGGCCACACACACGTGCGTACAGCCCAATGACCTCCGACAGTCACGCCACCTGGTGGCTAGTAACCCCAAGCATACATACATGTCACCAGAGAATCCCCTGGCCCGAGAATGACTATTTCACAAGCAGCTGATGCCCTTTTCATACAGTACTGTTGCGCTGGTTGGTTTGTCCCTTCCCACTCTGAACTCGGCGAGGTAACCTTCAGGGGGCCTCTGTTATCATGTCTTCTGTGTTTAAAAAAATGAATTAAAATTGAACATTGAAAATGTCACGGTCGGAGTGGCAAGTAGATTTCTATTTAACACAAGTCGTGGAGCTCCTGGTGTCAGCTGTGGCTCAGTGGGTAGCATGCCTGCCTCTGAGTCAGAAGGCTGTGGGTTTAAGTCCCCCTCCAGGGACTTTCGCCCCATAATCCAGGCTGAAGCCCCACTGAGAGGGCAGTGCAGTCTTTCGGATGAGACGCTAAACCGAGGCCCCGTCTGCCCTCTCAAGTGAATGTAAAAGATCCCGCGGCAGTATTTCGAAGAAGAGCAGGGGAGTTATTCCCCGGTGTCCTGGGGCTAATATTTATCCCTCAATCAACACTACAAAAACAGATTATCTGGACATTATCACATTGCTGCTCGTGGGAGCTTGCTGTGCGCAAATCGGCTGCCGCGTTTCCTACATTACAACAGCGACCACACTTCAAATGCACTTCATTGGCTGCAAAGTGCTTTGGGATGTGGTGAAAGGCGCTTTATAAATGCAAGGCTATCTTTCTTTCTTACAGTTGTTAAAGGCTGTGTGAAACTGAGCCTCACGGAGCGGGGGTTCCGAGGTTGAGTGGCCAGCCTGCACTGAGCGAGTTGATATATCCACGGGGCAGTGGTGTGATGCCACAATTGTTTCAGGACCCTGGATTACATCGGAACTGGAGCAGTCCATTTAGCCCCTTGAGTCTGTTCCACCAACTGAAAAGACAATCATGCGATCAATTGTATCTTTAATGGGATTTTCAGTCACAGAAACCCCCCCCCGCAAGTAAAGGAAAATTAGCAAGGGCCTCCCTGCTACCTGGTGATCCTGTGACCCTGCCATAAGGTGCAGATCGGGTGAGGATAAGATCAATTTCTGCACCGTGACTCTCACAGTCGAATAGTCTGCCTTGGCTGACACATGAAGAATGGGCACATGGGGAAGGAATGGCAGGGTGCCCAGCATCTGTGGAACTGTTCCCCAACAGGAGGCAATGCCTTCAGGAGAGGCAGAGGGGCAATACTGAAAAATCAATGCAGTCAGACACGATTCTGAGGGGGATTGACAGCGTGGATGCAGAAAGTTTGTTTCACCAACAACAACAAATTGTATTTATATAGCGCCTTTAACGTAGTGAAACGTCCCAAGGCGCTTCACAGGAGTTTAATAATAAGAACACAAGAAATAGGAGCAGGAGTGAGCCACCTGGCCCCTCCAGCCTGTTCCGCCATTTAATAAGCTCATGGCTGATCTTCTGCCTCAACTCCACTTTCCCGCCCGATCCCCATAACCCTTGACTCCCTTATCTCTCAAAAATCCGTCTATCGCCACTTTAAATATATACAATGAGCCTCCACAGCTCTCTGAGGTAGAGAATTACAAAGCTGCACGACTGAGAAGAAATTCCTCTTCATTTCCGTTATAAATGGGCGACCCCTTATTCTAAAACTATGCCCCCTAGTTCTAGATTCCCCATGAGGGGAAACATCCTCTCTGCATCTGCCCTATCCAGCCCCCTCAGAACCTTATACGCTTCAATCGGATCACCTCTCCGTCTTCTAAACTCCAATGAGTATAGGCCCAACCTGCTCAACCTTTCTTCATAAGTCAACCCCTTCATCTCAGGAATCAATCTCGTGAACCTTCTCCGAACTGCCTCCAATGCAAGTATATCCCTCCTTAAATTATGAGATTAAAAATTTGACACTGAGCCGCATTTGTAGAAATTAGCGCAGGTGACTAAAAGCTTGGTCAAAGAGATAGGTTTTAAGGAGGGTCTTAAAGGAGGAAAGAGAGGTAGAGAGGCGGAGAGGTTTAGGGAGGGAGTTCCAGAGCTTGGGGCTTGGGTAACAGAAGGGACGGCCAGCAATGGTTGAGCAGTTATAATCAGGGATGCTCAAGAGGGCAGAATTAGAGGAGTGCCGATATCTCAGTGGGTTATGGGGCTGGAGGAGATTAGAGATAGGGAGGGGGCAAGGCCAGGGAGGGATTTGAAAATAAGGAAGAGAATTTTGAAATCGAGGCGTTGCTTAACCGGAAGCCAATGTAGGTCAGTGAGCACAGGGGTGATGGGTGAGCGGGACTTGGTGCGAGTTAAGACATGGGCAGCCGAATTTTGGATCATCTCTAGTTTTCGTAGGTAGAATGTGGGAGGTCAGACAGTTTATTTCCCTGGGCTGGGGAGTCTAGAAACAGGGAGCACAGTCTCAGAATAAGGGGTTGGCCATTTAAAACTGAGGTGAGGAGGAATTTCTTCACTCAGAGGGTTATGATTCTTTGAAATTCTCCACGACAGAAGGCTGTGGATGCTCAGTCGTTGAGTATATTCAAGGCTGACAGAGATAGATTCTTGGAATCTTGGGGAATCAAGGGATATGGGAATCAGGCGGGAAAGTGGAGTTGAGGCAGAAGATCAGCCATGATCTTATTGAATGGCGGAGCAGGCTCGAGGGGCCGTATGGCCTACTCCTGCTCCTATTTCTTATGTTCTTAGAAGTCTTAAGATGGGATTCTGCTCTCCCAATGCTCTTCAACTTTGCAGTTTGTGCAGTGTGGTTGTGCATCTGAGCCACTAGGTGGCGCATCTGATTCAGGAGGGCCGGAGTTATGAGTGTAAGAGGCCCCATTGGGAAGAGCTGTGATAAAGGACATGACAGAAAGCAAGCTGTAAAGGAGGGAGATAGTATGAAAGGGGGAAATACAAGGGTACCTTGTGGTGTTCTGTGAATAAAAATCCGTGAAAGATATATTCTATGTCTCTCAGCCCAGTCTGCCTTTTCACTTGTCAGATACTGAAGCACATGCTGCTTATTTTCAGCATTTTATAGGAACAGGGGGAGGCCATTTAGCCCCTCGAGCTGTTCCGCCATTCAATAAGGTGACGGCTGATCTGTCTCCTAACTCCATCCACACCCCTTGGCTCCATTATCCTTAAATACCCTTGGCTGGCAAAAAAATCTATCCATCACAGATTTAAAATTATTACTTGAGCTCGCAGCTGCTGTTTTGTTTGTGGAAGAGAACTGCACATAATCACATTTTCAGCAGTCAATCCTTTTCCCTCTTATCATTAGTTATCGACACACCGCTCAGTGGAAATAGGTGCGTGCAACTTAATATATCAAAATCTTTTGTAATTTTAAACACCTCTACCCAGGAACTTGAGCACATAAGTCAAGGCTGACTCTCCAGTGCAGTGATAAGGGAGTGCCGCACTGTTGGAGGCGCCGTCTTTCAGATGAGACGTTAAATCAAGGCCCCGTTTGCCCTCTCACGTCAACATAAAAGATCCCATGGCACTATTTCGAAGAAGAGCAGGGGAGTTATCTGTCCTGGCCAATATTTATCCCTCCATCAACATAACACAAACAGATTATCTGCTCATTATCACATTGCTGTCTGTGGGAGCTCGCTGTGCGCAAATTGTTTGCCGTGTTTCCCACATTACAACAGTGACTACACTCCAAAAGTACTTCGTTGGCTGTAAAGCGCTTTGAGACATCCGGTGGTCGTGAAAGGCGCTATATAAATCCAAGTCTTTCTTTTACACCATTGTACCGTGTTTGTCTAATTAATGACTAATTGACACGAAGACCATGTTAAAGGTACGGGTGCAGAGCGATTATTTGCAACAGGTTTTTGTGTGTCCTTTTGCGCACGATCGCCCTGGACTCCGCCCCCTCTGTCCCGCTCATGCGCAGACTCCTCGGACCTGAAACCGGAAGTGTGACCTGTATCGTGCGGAGCTGTGTTGCTGCCGACCACGTTGCCTTGCTGATTTAGACATCATCGAAAGTGTTTAAAGAAAATGGAAAAAAAGCAGCATTTTCTTTGATGTCCTGTGGCTTTTTCACGCGGGTTTGCTCACATAAGAACATAAGAACATAAAAAATACAAACAGGAGTAGGCCATACGGCCCCTCGAGCCTGCTCCGCCATTTAATATGATCATGGCTGATAATGGTCTCGGCTCCGCTCCCCATAACCCCTTATCCCCTTATCGTTTAAGAAACTGTCTATTTCTGTCTTAAATTTATTCAATGTCCCAGCTTCCACAGCTCTCTGAGGCAGCGAATTCCACAGATCCACAACCCTCTGAGAGAAGAAATACCTCCTCAGCTCAGTTTTAAATGGGCGGCCCCTTATTCTAAGATCATGCCCTCTAGTTCTAGTCTCCCCCACTAGTGGAAACATCCTCTCTGCATCCACCTTGTCAAGCCCCCTCATAATCTTATACGTTTCGATAAGATCACCTCTCATTCTTCTGAATTCCAATGAGTAGAGGCCCAACCTACTCAACCTTTCCTCATAAGTCAACCCCCTCATCCCCGGAATCAACCTAGTGAACCTTCTCTGAACTGCCTCCAAAGCAAGTATATCCTTTCGTAAATATGGAAACCAAAACTGTACGCAGTATTCCAGGTGTGGCCTCACCAATACCCTGTATAGCTGTCAGGGGATTCAATTCCTGGAGAGTTGGAAACCCCACTCACAACTCATGCTTCTCGGTCCATGGTTGGGTACGGATGCCAGTCTTGTCATGTCTTGTTTCCCCCCCACTCAATTCTTCACCCCAACCCCTCCCCACTAGTATTTTTCTGTACCAATTCACAACCTTGTTGTTCAATCGAACGTTGGAGGAGTTCCGCGACGTAGCCTGGGACATTGAAAGTGCCACTGGTGCTTTCGTGACTGAATCGGCCAAATCCAGTTTTTAACTGACAGGGGATTTGGGGATTTAGTTACAGGAACTTTGGGGATCACATGACAGGATTCCATTCACTTATAATTCCATCCGCTGTCACTTTCAGAAGGGGATCGGCTAAATACTGGATAAGGAAACATTTGTCGGGCTTTGGGGAAAGAGCAGGAGAGTGGGATTAACTGACTAATTGGACAGCTCATTCAAAGAGCTGGCCAGGCATGACGGGCAGAATGGCCTCCTTCTGTGCTGTATGAACAAACGTGTACAACATGTGGTGAGGTTAGGGTCACTTCGGTTCTTTAAAGGGGAGCTTGACAAGTTCCTGCCAGGATATTGCCAGTTACAGGGAGTTAGTGGCCTGATAGTCCTGCTCTACTGATTGTATTCTTGTACATTTGTATGTGCAGACTGGGTATTGACTCTGTGTGTGTGTGTGTGTCTCAGAAAGTTCACCCAGTCAGTAGCTGAGCCCAAGGGCAATCCCCAGTCTGTAAGATTTGACATAAGAGACTTGTCTGTGACCACAACAAACCACGCTGGGTACAGGCAATTGTTTATAAGCACAACAGATTTTATTAAGTAGTTTACATCCAACACAAAGAAATAATACTTAAGGCGATAGTCGACAGTCTGTTCCTTGAATCCTCAGCGGAAACCCACTGAGTGACGGCTATGTGGTCTCTTGCTGTGTTCTGTTGACTGTAGTTCTCTTTCAAAGTCTTCCTCTGTGTTCATGCTGCCTTCAGAGTTCACCAGCTGCTTCTCTTATATCTTTTCACCCCCACACACACGCACGTGACAGCTTGAAGCTGCCTGGGTTTCAAATCTTGCTATTAATTTCTAGCTTTCGACCTTCAACACTTTATCTGGTATTTTGCAGACCTTTATTTTATTTCCTTGATGTCCTTGACCACCCTGGGCTCTAACATAACAAAACTACTTCAGCCGTTACAAGAGGATTTGAGTACAGGAGCAAGGATGTCTTACTACAGTTATACAGGGCCTTGGTGAGACCGCACCTGGAGTATTGTGCGCAGTTTTGGTCTCCTTACCTAAGAAAGGATATACTTGCCATAGAGGGAGTGCAGCGAAGGTTCACCAGACTGATTCCTGGGATGGCAGGACTGTCGTATGAGGAGAGATTGGGTCGACTAGGCCTGTATTCACTAGAGTTTAGAAAAATAAAAAAGGGATCTCATTGAAACATATAGAATTCTGACTGGGTTGGATAGACTGGATGCGGGGAGGATGTTTCCCCTGGCTGGGAAATCTAGAACAAGGGGTCACAGTCTCAGGATACGGGGTAGGAAATTTAGGACCGAGATGAGGAGAAATGTTTTCACTCAGAGGGTGGTGAACCTGTGGAATTCTCTACCACAGAAGGCTGTGGAGGCCAAGTCACGGAATATATTTAAGAGGGAGATAGATGGATTTCTAGACACAA
Organism: Pristiophorus japonicus; assembly: GCF_044704955.1. Classification (NCBI taxonomy): domain Eukaryota; kingdom Metazoa; phylum Chordata; class Chondrichthyes; family Pristiophoridae; genus Pristiophorus; species Pristiophorus japonicus. The sequence goes on from NC_091980.1 coordinate 305,010,647, forward strand.
AAGGCATCGAGGGGTATGGAAAAAGCGGGAATATGGTGTTGAGATAGAGGATCGGCCATGATCATATTGAATGGCGGTGCAGGCTCGAAGGGCCGAATGGCCTACTACTGCTTCTATTTTCTATGTTTCTATGTTTCTACAAAAGTTAACATAATATTGGCTCAATTTACCATCATGCTTTGCATGGTTAGCTTAGCTTACACACATTTTAGTTAATTTTATTGGATAATCGTTAAACAATCTGCAAGTCTGCAATTCCCCATGAGAAAAATTATCTCATTCCCTTTCTGTTCCTGGCTATGATCCGTGCACAAATCAGGAAACACACGGTACACATTTGTTCATTTTAATTCCACATTTATTTCTTAATGTTACATTCCATAACAATATATAGACACCCCACCTCATAACCCAAGATCATGTGATCTCTTGGGAGAGGCGAAAAATCAGACATAAAAACCCAGGCCAATTTGGGGAAAGAAAATCTGGGAAATTCCTCTCCGACTCCCTTAGGCGATCACAACTGGCCCTGATAAGTCCATGCATTCTAAGGCAACTGCTTTTCTAATCTTAAACATTCACTCCCTCCACCACCGGCGCCCCCTGGCTGCAGTGTTTACCATCTATAGGATGCACTGCAGCAACTCGCCAAGGCTTCTTCGGCAGCACCTCCCAAACCCACGATCTCTACCACCTAGAAGGACAAGGGCAGCAGGTGCATGGGAACACCACCACCTCCACGTTCCCCTCTCCGAGTCACACACCATCCTTCATCGTCGCTGGGTCAAAATCCTGGAACTCCCTCCCTAACAGCACTGTGGGCGCACTTTCACCACACGGACTGCAGCGGTTCAAGGCGGCTGGCCAATTAGGCAAATAGGGACGGGCAATAAATGCTGGCTCTGCCAGTGATGCACACATCCTTCGTGGGGCAGTAAGAAACATAGGAATATAGAAACATAGAAAATAGGTGCAGGAGTAGGCCATTCAGCCCTTCGAGCCTGCACCACCATTCAATAAGATCATGGCTGATCATTCCTTCAGTACCCCTTTCCTCCTTTCTCTCCATACCCCTTGATCCCCTTTGCCGTAAGGGCCATATCTAACTCCCTCTTCAATATATCCAATGAACTGGCATCAACTCTCGGTTGCAGGGAATTCCACAGGTTAACAACTCTCTGAGTGAAGAAGTTTCTCCTCATCTCAGTCCTAAATGGCCTACCCCTTATCCTAAGACTGTGTCCCCTGGTTCTGGACTTCCCCAATATCGGGAACATTCTTCCTGCATCTAACCTGCCCAGTCCCGTCAGAATCTTGTATGTCTCTATGAGATCCCCTCTCATCCTTCTAAACTCCAATGTATAAAGGCCCAGTTGATCCAGTCTCTCCTCATATGTCAGTCCAGCCATCCCTGGAATCAGTCTGGTGAACCTTCGCTGCACTCCCTCAATAGCAAGAACGTCCTTCCTCAGATTAGGAGACCAAAACTGAACACAATATTCCAGGTGAGGCCTCACCAAGGCCATGTACAATTGCAGTAAGACCTCTCTGCTCCTATACTCAAATCCCTTAGCTATGAAGGCCAACATACCATTTGCCTTCTTCACCGCCTGTTGTACCTGCATGCCAACTTTCAATGACTGATGTACCATGACACCCAAGTCTCGTTGCACCTCCCCTTTTCCTAATCTGTCACCATTCAGATAATATTCTGTCTTCGCGTTTTTGCCCCCAAAGTGGATAACCTTACATTTATCCACATTATACCGCATCTGCCATGCATTTGCCCACTCACCTAACCTGTCCAAGTCACCCTGCAGCCTCTTAGCGTCCCCCTCACAGCTCACACCACCACCCAGTTTAGTGTCATCTGCAAACTTGGAGATATTACACTCAATTCCTTCATCTAAATCATTGATGTATATTGTAAAGAGCTGGGGTCCCAGCACTGAGCCCTGCGGCACTCCACTAGTCACTGCCTGCCATTCTGAAAAGGACCCGTTTATCTCGACTCTCTGCTTCCTGTCTGCCAACCAGTTCTCTATCCAAGTCGGTATATTACCCCCAATACCATGCTTTGATTTTGCACACCGATCTCTTGTGTGGGACCTTGTCAAAAGCCTTTTGAAAGTCCAAATACATCATATCCACTGGTTCTCCCTTGTCCACTCTACTAGTTACATCCTCAAAAAATTCCAGAAGATTTGTCAAGCATGATTTCCTCTTCATAAATCCATGCTGACTTGGACCGATCCTGTCACTGCTTTCCAAATACGCTACTATTTCATCCTTAATAATTGATTCCAACATTTTCCCAACTACTGATGTCAGGCTAACTGATCTATAATTACCCGCTTTCTCTCTCCCTCCCTTTTTAAAAAGTGGTGTTACATTAGCTACCCTCCAGTCCATAGGTACTGATCCAGAGTCGATAGACTGTTGGAAAATGATCCACTATTTCGAGGGCCATTTCCTTAAGTACTCTGGGATGCAGACTATCGGGCCCCGGGGATTTATCGGCCTTAATCCCATCAATTTCCCTAACACAATTTCCTGACTAATAAGGATTTCCTTCAGTTCCTCCTTCTTACTAGACCCTTGGTCCTCTAGTACTTCCGGAAGGTTATTTGTGTCTTCCTTCAAGAAGTCAGAACCAAAGTATTTGTTCAATTGGTCTGCCATTTCTTTGTTCCCCATTATACATTCACCTGAATCCGACTGCAAGGGACCTACATTTGTCTTCATTAATCTTTTTCTCTTCACATATCTATAGAGGCTTTTGCAGTCAGTTTTTATGTTCCTGGCAAGCCTCTTCTCGTACTCTATTTTCCCCCTCTTAATTAAACATTTACATTGTACATTAATGATTTAGACGAGGGGATTAAATGTAGTATCTCCAAATTTGCGGATGACACTAAGTTGGGTGGCAGTGTGAGCTGCGAGGAGGATGCTATGAGGCTACAGAGTGACTTGGATAGGTTAGGTGAGTGGGCAAATGCGTGGCAGATGAAGTATAATGTGGATAAATGTGAGGTTATCCACTTTGGTGGTAAAAACAGAGAGACAGACTATTATCTGAATGGTGACAGATTAGGAAAAGGGAAGGTGCAACGAGACCTGGGTGTCATGGTACATCAGTCATTGAAGGTTGGCATGCAGGTACAGCAGGCGGTTAAGAAAGCAAATGGCATGTTGGCCTTCATAGCGAGGGGATTTGAGTACAGGGGCAGGGAGGTGTTGCTACAGTTGTACGGGGCCTTGGTGAGGCCACACCTGGAGTATTGTGTACAGTTTTGGTCTCCTAACTTGAGGAAGGACATTCTTGCTATTGAGGGAGTGCAGCGAAGATTCACCAGACTGATTCCCGGGATGGTGGGACTGACCTATCAAGAAAGACTGGATCAACTGGGCTTGTATTCACTGGAGTTCAGAAGAGTGAGAGGGGACCTCATAGAAACGTTTAAAATTCTGACGGGTTTGGACAGGTTGGATGCAGGAAGAATGTTCCCAATGTTGTGGAAGTCCAGAACCAGGGGTCACAGTCTAAGGATAAGGGGTAAGCCATTTAGGACCGAGATAAGGAGAAACTTCTTCACCCAGAGAGTGGTGAACCTGTGGAATTCTCTACCACAGGAAGTAGTTGAGGCCAATTCACTAAATATATTCAAAAGGGAGTTAGATGAAGTCCTTACTACTCGGGGGATCAAGGGGTATGGCGTGAAAGCAGGAAGTGGGTACTGAAGTTTCATGTTCAGCCATGAACTCATTGAATGGCGGTGCAGGCTGGAAGGGCTGAATGGCCTGCTCCTGCACCTATTTTCTATGTTTCTATGTTTCTAAACCCTTTGTCCTTCTCTGCTGAATTCTAAATTTCTTTAGTCCTTGGGTTTGCTGCTTTTTCTGGCCAATTTATATGCCTCTTCCTTGGATTTAACACTATCCTTAATTTCCCTTGTTAGCCATGGTTGAGTCTCCTTTCCGTTTTTTTTTACTCCAGACAGAAATGTACAATTGCTGATGTTCATCCATGTGATCTTTAAATGTTTGCCATTGCCTATCCACCGTCAACCCTTTAAGTATCATTTGCCAGTCTATTCTAGCCAATTCACGCCTCAAACCATCGAAGTTACCTTTCCTTAAGTTCAGGACCCTAGTTTCTGAATGAACTGTGTCACTCTCCAGCTTAATAAAGAATTCGAGCATGTTATGGTCACTCTTCCCCAAGGGGCCTCGCACAACAATTTGCTAACTAGTCCTTTCTCATTACACATCACCCAGTCTAGGATGGCCAACTCCCTAGTTGGTTCCTCGACATATTGGTCTAGAAAATCATCCCTAATACACTCCAGGAAATCCTCCTCCACCGCATTGCTACCAGTTTGGATAGCCCAATCAATATGTAGATTACAGTCACCCTGATAACTGCTGTACCTTTATTTCGCGCATCCCTTATTTCTTATTCGATGCTGTCCCCAACCTCACTACTACAGTTTGGTGGTCTGTACATAACTCCCACTAGCGTTTTCTGCCCTTTGATATTCCGTAGCTCCACCCATACCGATTCCACATCATCCAAGCTAATGTCCTTTCTTACTATTGCATTAATTTCCTCTTTAACCAGCAATGCCACCCCGCCTCCTTTTCTTCTCCGTCTATCCTTCCTAAATGTTGAATACCCCTGGATATTGAGTTCCCAGCCTTGGTCACCCTGGAACCATGTCTCCGTGATGCCAATTACATCATAACTGCTATCTGTGCAGTTAATTCATCCACCTTATTCCGAATACTCCTCGCATTGAGGCACAGAGCCTTCAGGCTTGTCTTTCTAACACACTTTGCCCCTTTAGAATTTTGCTGTAAGGTGGCCCTTTTTGCTATTTGCCTTAGGTTTCTCTGCCCTGCACTTTTACTTTTCTTCTTTCTATCTTTTGCTTCTACCCCCATTCTACTTCCCTCTGTCTCACTGCATAGGTTCCCATCCCCCTGCCATATTAGTTTAACTCCTCCCCAACAGCACTAGCAAACACTCCCCCTCGGACATTGGTACCGGTCCTGTCCAGGTGCAGACCGTCCGGTGGTCGGCGCGTGCCCGACGGGGAGGGAACAGGGGTGGAGCGGAAACCCGTTTTGCCGCTCACGGCCCAGGGGCAATTTCTGATGGTTGGCCCATCCATCTGCCCCCGGTCAGAAAGACCTTACCACCTCATTACCGCATCTTAGAGGCGGTAGTGGACCTTAAGGAGGGGGGGCAATTTCGACCCCAGGAAATGCAGGGGCACTTAAAGGGGGAAGGGAGCAAAGAACAAAAGTGAAAGTCTGTGATAGGGTGGAAGGCAGGACAGATTTAAGAGACAAAAGGGATGATGGGTAAAAATGAGATGTTAATGGCACAAGTTAGGAAACTAAAGATGCGTCTAGATGGGGCGTGAATGGTGGAATCATCACCAGCTGCCCTGGGAAAGAGAAAAAAATGAGAAAGAGGTTTGTGAAAAAAAAGCTGGAAAGGGAAATAAAATATGGACAGAAGTTATGGTCTGAAATTGTTGAACAGTGTATGAGACCGAGGACAGAGAGGTCAGAGTAGGAGTGGAGTGGAGAATTAAAGTGACAGGCGACCACTTGTCTCGGGGTCACACTTGCGGACTGAACGGAGGTGCTCCGCAAAGCGGTCACCCAATCCTAGCTTGGTCTCCCCCATGTAGAGGAGACCACAGCGTGAGCAGCGAATACAGTATACTAAATTGAAAGAAGTACAAGTAAATCGCTTTCACCTGGAAAGAAAGTTTGGGGCACTGGAAAGTGGGAAGGGATCAGGTTAAAGGGCTGGTGTTGTATCTCCTGACGAGAAGGTGCCGTGGGAAGGGGAGTGGGTGCTGGGGGTGACTGCGGAATGGACCAGGGTGTCGCGGAGGGAACGGTCCCTTCGGAATGCTGAGAGGGGAGGGCAGGGGAAGATGTGATTGGTGGTGGGATCACGCTGGAGGTGGCGGAAATGGCGGAGGATGAGCCATTGAACGTGGAGGCTGGTGGGGTGAAAGGTGAGGACAAGGGGAACCCTGTCGTGGTTCTGAGAGGGAGGGGAAGGGGTGAGAGTGGAGGTGTGGGAAATAGAACGGACACAGTCGAGGGCCAGGTTAACCATGGCGGAGGGGAATCCTCTGTTGAGGAAAAAGTAAGACACGTCAGAGGCACTTGTGTGAAAGGTGGCGTCGTCAGAGTAGATGCAACGGAGACAGAGAAACTGGGAGAATGGAATGGAGTCCTTACATGATTGTACGACCTGTTTCCCTTGGCAGAGCGCTCAACATCCAAGAGGCATAGATTTGAAGTAATTGAGGGGAGGTTTAGAGGGGATTTGAGGGGACATTTCTTCACCCAGAGGGTTGTGGGGGTCTGGACCTCACTGCCTGAAAGGATGGTGGAGGCAGAAATCTTCACCACATTTAAAAAATACTGGAATGTGCACCTGAAGTGCCATAACCGACAGGGCTACGGACCAAGAGCTGGAAAGTGGGATTAGGCTGGATAGCTCTTGGTTGGCCGGTGTGGACACGATGGGCCGAATGGCCTCCTTTCCTGCTATAAATTTTTATGATTCTGTGGCCCATAGTTATGGTCCCCCCCCAAGTGAAAACATCTCTACACCTACCCTGTTAAACCCTTTCACAATCTTAAAAGTCATCATCATCATCATAGGCAGTCCCTCGGAATCGAGGAAGACTTGTTTCCACTCTAAAAGTGAGTTCTCAGGTGACTGAACAGTCCAATACGGGAATTACAGTCTCTGTCACAGAGGTTGAAGGCAATCTTGAAGACCTCTATTGGGTCATCAGGTTACTCAGAGAGCCTTACAGAGCTGAGTCGATTACTGTAGACTAGCATAGACTTAGAGGAGACACGATAGAGGTCTGTAAAATAATGAAAGGACTGGACTGCATGCTCATTGATGGAATTGTCCAGTGTGACAGCTTGGGCAGGACTGAGGGACACGAGTTTAAATTGTGTAAGTGTATGAATAAGAACATAAGAACATAAGAAATAGGAGCAGGAGTAGGCCATACGGCCCCTCAAGCCTGCTCCACCATTCAAGACGATCATGGCTGATCTGATCATGGACTCAGGTACATTTCTCTGCCCGCTCCCCGTAGGTTGGATGTTGGGCAGGTCTTAACTTCCCGGAGAGCGGTGAGCCTGTGGATTGCATTGCCGGCGGGAGGGGCGTTGGTTGGGGAGAGCGGCGAGGCGGGGGGGGTGGGGTTGCTGCTGACCCTCCTCATCGCTTTCAAGAGGAAATTGGACTGATTCCCAGTTCTTGGGGTGGAGGGGGGGGCAGGGGGCGCAGCGATTGAATCATATAAAAAGGTAAATGGATTAATAGTTAATGTACGCTTGGTCCGTGTGATCGCCCAAACTGGCTTTGACCATCTGCGGGGGTCGGGAAGAAATTTTCCAAGAGTTCTTTTTGTTTTTCCTTCCGTTATTGACACTTGTACTTTATTTGCTTCGTGGGTTCTTTGCTTAAGAATTCATAGCAACACATTGCTGTTAAGAACTCGTTGGTTTATTAACAAACGTTTAACAATCACACTGCACATTGCCAGTTCATCCACGAGGCTCACAACTGCATACCTCACCGTGGATGACCCAGACCCAACTGACTGGGGCTTTATTGAGTCTTGTGAACATCATGTGACTGGCTAAGCCACTCACTGTGCAACAGCTCTTCAACTATTTTAAACTAAACTTTAAATCAAGTGCCCTCTTTTGGTAAGGGCACTGGAACCCATAAATCTGGAAATTAACTGGGAACTTTGCCAATCAAATTAAAATTCTGTTCCAGGTCTACAACTCTACAACTATTTTGTTGAAACATTAATACAAGTGTCCCCTGATTAAAGCCAACAAGTTAAACTTTGGACAGTAAACTTAAATCAAATTAAAATTTGGTTGCCGGGGGTGATGATGCACTCCAGTCCCTCCGGTGCCCACCTCTCGTGGAATGCCGCGAGCGTACTGGTGGACACCGCGTGCTCCATCTCCAGGGACACCCTGGCCCGAATGTAACCGCAGAAGAGAGGCAGGCAATCAGGCTGAACTACTCCCTCGACCGCCCGCTGCCTGGACCGGTTAATGGCCCCCTTGGCCGTGCCCAGGTGTAGTCCTACGAGGAGGCCCTCGGACCTACCCGCTCCCCTCCGCACAGGGTGCCCAAAGATCAGGAGTGTGGGACTGAAGTGCAACCAGAATTTGAGGAGCAGCCCCTTCAAATAATGAAATAGGTGCTGCAACCTCGCACACTCCATAAAAACATGGAACACGGACTGCTCCAGACCGCAGAAATTGCAGGCGGCCTGGGAGTCCGTGAACCAACTTAAAAATCTATTGCACGGGACTGCTCTGTGCAACACCCTCCAGGCCAAGTCCCCAATAAATAGAGGGAGGACTCCCGCGTAGAGAGCACTCCATCGGGGACCCCCGCCTCCTCCGGACGGCAAGATGGTGCGCCATGGCGTGTCCGGACGGCAGACGAGGATGGCAACAAGGAGAATGTGCAAGAGCAGCCCGTACAGGAATCCCCTCCGTGCAGAACTGAAAGGCACGGAGGGGATTTCCCCGAGGAGGTTCAAGTTGTGAGGGGCAAAAGCTCTACAATCCTGTGAGCTTCCTCACAGGTACATTACGTTACAACGCTGTTTTTATGTCCCTCTTCCGTGAGATTACACGGCGAGGGCGGGGAGAGGGTGAGGTGGGGCGGGAGGGGTCTAATCCTGATGCTCCGGGCCTCATGAGTGTGGGGCAGGCTCAATGGGCCAAACTGGTCTTCTTTTCCTGCCCATCAATTTGGTGTGTCGGCATGGCGACCAACGAAAGTGGGCTGCACCTTCAAACGTGGGCTTTGGGTTGGAACCAGTACAGGCAAAATCACCGTGCCGTGGCAGAAGACCGTGGAGGGCAATGCAATGCCAGACGGCAAATCAATTCCTGGGCCTCCAACTTCGAAACAAAAGGGGGTTGGGCACCTGGCAGGGAATGGGGGCACAGGTTAGCATTCTGCTGGCCCGACTCGTGTAAGGTAACAGATGTGAGTCCAATTAAAGGTGTTTCGCTGCCATTGTCATTCATAAATATAACGACAGGGTCAATGTTAGGCGTCTCTGTCCGTTCCCCTGTAATGGAATTAGACTAAGTTGAGTTGTGGCTGTGAGGTTGCCAGCTGCCACAATTCATTCACAATTAGGTGACATCAGTGCTGCTTTACATCAAGTGCAAGGACACGGATTTTTTTTTTGATGCCTCTCCTGTGAGGGAGGTTGCAGGGGTGAGATAGCTGATGGTGGTTGGAGCACTGCTGAAGAGAGAGGAGACAGAGAGACAGAGAGCGAGAGAGACACAGAGAAAGAGACAGTGAGACAGAGCGAGAGAAACAGAGCGAACAGAGAGGAGAGAGAGAGAGAGAGAGAGAGAGAGACAGAGAGAGAGAGAGACAAAAGAGAGAGAGAGACAGAGAGAGAGAGACAAAAGAGAGAGAGAGAGACAGAGAGAGAGATAGAGAGACAGAGAGAGAGAGACAAAAGAGAGAGAGATAGAGACAGAGAGAGAGAGACAAAAGAGACAGAGAGAGAGAGACAGAGAGACAGACAGATAGACAGAGAGAGACAGACAGAGAGACAGAGAGAGAGACGAGAAACAGAGACCAAGAGAGAGAGAGAGACAGAGAGACAGAGAGCGAGACAGAGAGACAGAGAGAGAGAGAGGCGAGAGCGAGACAGAGAGACAGAGAGAGAGACGAGAGAGAGACGAGAGAGAGACGAGAGATAGAGGGACAAAGAGACAAAGAGAGGGGGAAACAGACAGAGAGACAGAGAGAGAGAGAGACAGAGAGAGAGAGAGAGAGACAGAGGCTCATGAGAGAGAGAGAGACAGCGAGAGAGAGAGACAGAGAGAGAAGTGTGAGCTCCCCCGGTACTTTTCCAGCAGCTAGCAAAATGACTCGCTCACCCATCACCCTTATGCTCGCTGACCTACCTTGGCTCCCGGACCAGCAACACCTCGATTTTAAAGTTC